>NC_073722.1:42821154-43134873 GCF_023634155.1 Falco peregrinus
TGCATAGTTTAAAGATGCTGTCCTTCAGGAAAAGAGCAGCTGCTGAGAAACACTAGATACAAAGACCTGGTTGAACTTCAGCTTAGATGAAAGCTTCAGTCTGCAAAGTATGCTGCCTTTAAAAGACACTTTCTAAGAATAATTTGAGAAAATCCCCCATAGCAGCCTGTAGATTTGTATAGATTAAGAAATTTAAAATCTGTGCCATGGCGTTGTGAGAAGTCCCACTGTTGCATGCACTGAATTACTGCAGTGTTGAGATTACAGAGTGTGCACTTGTGAAATGCTAACTCCTGTCATGTTAATTTTTTAAAAAAATAAAACAACAACAAAAAATGAAAAAGAACCCCAAAAAACACTCAAAACCAGTGTGCTGCATTTTGATAATCACATCTGAAATGTCACAGTGTGGGCAACTGCCCCGTGTAATACATCGCTTTTCTGTTCAGTCAGAAAGTGATAAAAAGGGCACAGGAAAATAATAGATTATACGCTTCATTTTTAACACTTCTTTATGGAGAAAAAAGAACCTGTAAGGCCTTCCAAGCCATCTGTTATCCGAACATGTCAGATTGTTGCAGATGAGAGACAGTTTACTTTTTAATACCAGAAGAAATTTATAGGAATTCCGAGCAAAATTCAGTTCAAAACATATGGTAGTATCCATAATGCACCTGTTTTAGTGTTCAGCACTCATTACTTTGTAGATTTAATAGTTTGTCCATTATTAGTCTTTTCAGCTGCAAGATAATCATCAGATATGTTTTTATGAAAGCTGTACAAGTCAAAATGATTCAATTATGAATTAAAACAAATTACACATTTAGCTTAACAAATGAATAGAATTTAAATATTTTAGGCTTGTATATAATATTTTGTAATAGTACAATTTGCTTCAAGTGGCATATAATTCATACTGAAAAAGGAACTCTTCTTTTTTTTTATATGTAAATAATACAGCTATATTATATATTCAGCAAGGCTAACACATTCAGCTTTTCTAATCCATTAACAAAAGCAAATTATTGCACACTTGCATCCAGGGTAGAATACAAGCACTTCTAGAAACTATAAAACTTGAACTTAAGAAATAGTGTCAAGTTGAAAGTCACATAACTAACTTCCTGACTAATTGTCCTGTTTGTAATTAATAGATTGTTTGTTGAGTTTGTTTTCATTCCGTTTCTATTCACTGCACTGTTACTTTTATGTCTGGCTTCCCAGAGAGAAGATGCAAGTGCCACTGAAGAGTTTTTATGTATAACCAAAACACCCACAAACCTATCAGCTTTTGTTGCAGGTAAACAAACCTGACAGGCTTTGGGACTCAGGAGAGATCTTCCCAGGCTGCTAGAGCCAGACTGACGGAGCCTGAGAGGCAGGGGATTCCCCCTATCCCTCTCTGATGGATGTGAGTTCTGTGGTTTGCATTTTCAGGTCTAGCCCACGAAGCTGAGCACATGCTCCAAAGATGCAAACACACATGCATAAAATACACACAGCCAACAACACAGATTAACAGAGACCAAGAACAGTGCTTTCACTGGCAGTCACGTTACCACAGGGCACTGTCACATGCACACCAGCACAGCCTGACCCTATTCATCCTCTCCAGCTGGCCAAGACTGCAGCTTGCTAAGCAAAGCAATCACAGTCACATTCATGGATGCCTAGAATATCAGCACTGACTTTTAAGGCCCCTTTCCCAGCTACTCTCTTGGACCTCAGCTCTTTTCAGATAAGTCTCCTCTTCTCACTGGCTAGACTGGCTTGAAGTTGGGTAGCAGAACATCAATACATGCTTACACACACCCCAGCTCTCTACAGCAGCCAATCTCAGGTGTGATCCGTACAGCAGCACTCAGACCATGGTGCATCCAGTTGCTGGGCATCCAGATCTCATATCCTACTCCCTGAGTCAGTCTAACCTGAGAGTGACTTAACACATCAGGCACATAAAATGCACATGCAAAAATAAAAAGCATACTCATACAAAAAATACTTAGGATTAATTATTACTTTAATAAGCAGATAGGACAGACTGTGGTGATCAGGCACTGGTCTCACCCAGGAAAACACAGTGACCAGCAGCTTGTTTACATGCAACCAACCCCTTTTATTCAGCTCACTCTCCATTTTCCCATGCCTGTACTTCTATCCAGACTTCTGTGCCCCTCTGTCCTCCCAGATCAACAATCTTGCCATAACCACTTCTCTCCCATTGGTCCTAGTTTTGCTACATCTGTATCCAAATTTATGATGTGTTTACTAGGTGATCTAGGCATTAAACAATATTATGGATATAGTTATTTTGGTACTCATCCCTTACAATTGCTGTTTAATCATCTGAAGTTTGCCTGTTTCTCTCAAAGCTCTTCCCTAATTGACTAACAGATCTGTCTATTCCTCATGGCACTATCTGTAAATTTGATCAGCTTCTCACACTTCAGTAGGTCTTATATTCTTGTAAGGCAAACAAAAGCCATTTGGAGAAGCAAAAGGAGTCAGTGCTTGATGGTTGGTGTTTAGCTTCAGTTCCTTTCTTAGCACTGTGCAGGTTAAAGCTTCCATTGAGATCTAATTCATATAATAAGAGCTATAAAACCCCCAAATTTTGGATCAGAGAGTATTTTTAGCCTACATCAAAATTTCTGCTCCAAGACAGAAATGAGCAGGAATAGGATAGTCATTAGCCCTACGTTATCAGATTCAGGTGCTATGCTAAGGAGTCAAGTAAAAGGCTCTTGTCTGAACCAGCCATCGCAATGAACTGAAGCTGGTTCTCACACAAGCTGGGCTGCTCCCCTAGTCACCATCCAACCATGAAAACATGAAAAGTAACACTTTCACTGAAATGGAGAAGTTTTGAAACCTTAACATATTTTTCATAGAACTAAAATATTACTTTCACCCTAAATATTGCTAGTGCATTTTTCTTCTTTTACAGAAGAGAGGAGCTATACACAAAAAAGTGACCAGACAAAGCCAATTGTTCCCCCCAGGTGGATTAGTTCTGTGTAAACAAAAATGCATTTGCACACTTTGTGCTGCTGCTGAATGCCTAAACAATGTATTGCCCATGGAAAATAATCTTTGACCAAGGTTAGAATGTTTCTAGCAATACTGAAAGCTTCCATCACATTTGTCAGCAGGGTGAAAGAGGTCATCCCTCCCCATCTACTCAGCACTGGTGATGCCACAGCTAGAGTACTGTCTCCAGTTCTGGGCTCCCCAGTACAAGACAGATATGGAGGTAGTGGAGAGAATCCACTGAAAAGCACAAATTTGATGAAGGGACTGAGCATCTCTCCTCAGAGAAAGGGCTGAGAGAGCTGGAACTGTTTAGTCTAGAGAAGAGAAGGCCTGAGGGGGATCTTATTAACGTATCTGAAAACCTGACAGGAAGGTACAGAGAGAAAGGAGCTAGGCTCTTTGCATTGATGCTCTGTGACAGGACCAGAGGCAAAGGACACAAACTGAAACATATCAGGGTCCATCTGGAAGTCAGGAAACACTTTTTTGACTGTTAGAGCAACTGAGCACTGGCACAGGCTGCCCAGAGAGGTTGTGGAATCTTCACCTTTGGAGATATTCAAAAGCTGCCTGAACTCAGCCCTTAGCAAGTGGCTTTAGGTGGTCCTTCTAGAGTAGGGTGGTTGGACCAGATGACCTCCTAAGGTCCCTTCAGACCTCAACTGCTCTGTGATTTATTTTACATAATGTACTACTTTACTTGAATTTCCCATCTTTTCCCACTACCTGAACAAGAGAAAAAATAAGAAATGTTAGACTTGTTTACCATGTTGAATTCCTACAAAGGTTTCCAGCTTTAAATCTGTCATTAAATACTAAGTCATTTCTATAACTTAGATTAATGGGATTTTTAAATGCATTTAAAGTAAAATCAGGTTAACATTAGACAATATTTTAAATTAAATGCAACACTTGGCATGGGTATCACTACTAGAGAAAAAAATTTGTAATTGAAAATATTACTGTGATATTAACAAATCTTATTATCAGAGACTATCCCACCTTATCCCTGTTTTAACACAGGACAAGTTGTCCTCTAAAATATTATCTGTTCGCTGAATGAAGAGGGAGTCTACGAAACTAACAAACTTTTAGCCCTTAGATAGCTACTATAACATGTGGTGGGATTCCTTCTGCCCTTAGAACAAACAGTTGCCTTGTACCTGTGCATTATCTACTCGTAACCTCTTCTTCAAGCATTTTTCCGGCTCCTCATCTGTAATTACTTTGTCAAATGCCTTTCTCTGACAAAAAACACTACTGAACTTGTTCCTCAGCAGTAAAGCCCCTCCACATTGTTTCCCACAAGGTACTGTAGGTGTTACCTCCTCTAGACTCTTTCAGCCCTGAAACCCACTTATTCTTGTAAAATCTCCAATCCCTTTATGAATACACATGCACTTAGATATTATGAAAGCTTAAAAAATTGTCAGTTGAAAGGGACCTCTGGAGGATATCTGGTCCAACTCATTCAAATGACAGCTGATTTTGAAGGGTCATGATTGCAGAGAGTTTAGGTGGTTATCATTCATATGAAAGAACTCCCACAGACAAAACAGAACCCATTTCTGGGTTTGAATTCAAATTCGAATTTGACACCACCAGGAAAAATTTCTGTCTTTATTTAATATTATGGAAGGGAATGCTATATCCAATTCACCTTTTGCACTACATTGAATCTTAGAAATAAGAAAATTTTGCACACAAATCAGGAAGAAATTGTTGGAGTTGTATAAAACAGGTGGAGAGGTACACAGTAGGTGGTTATATAACAAAATAATGTCTTTAAACCATTATGTTCCTGAACAAGAATGTTCACTAACTATGCTTAGAAAAGAATAATTATAAGCCAAATAATTTTGTCCTTCTGTTAGCAAGGAAAAAGACATCCATTCCACCGCCTTGAGCGATTTCGAAGGAGCAGTAAGGAAGAGTTAGCAGTCCATTTTCAGCATCATACCTGGTGGTTTCCATTACTTATATTGTTATTACTCTCAGGAGATGCATAACTGGTGGTCTAATTGGTTAGGCAATGTCTTGAAGAATTACTTATTAAGCAGAAAATATGCCAATAGTAATTCTGTGCTCACAACAACCAATGTGAAAATATTTCAAAAAAAGCAATTACATAACTGTCTCCAAATTGCCATCGTTAGTTATTCCCATCAAAAAGCTGGTTCTTTCATGAAAACAGTCTGAAAAGAGTGTTTCCACCTCAAATTACTGTGTATTAAATGACAGCAGAATGCCTGGTGGAAGAAGAAGGAGAACTTAGGGCTGGAGGGACCTGCATTCAGGTTTCTCCTGCACTGCAGGTATCTACTGGTATCTCTGGCAAGTCATAAGATGAATGCCAATGTGGCCCTTTGCAGCATTTTTCCAAAACATTGAACTAGCTGAAATATGATAGAATGTATTGCTGTACACTGACAATTCAAACCCTGTATCATAGAGCAGTGACAGATTGGAGTACCTTGTTAATGAGGCTACACTGTTTGTAACACCTGAACAGACTCAAGTATATCCCACACGTGGATGTAGCTACTGTGGACCTGACATGGTAGTCTGCAAAAAAATTATTGGTGTGTTTTTTTTTTTCTTTTTCTCTTTATATGAATGATATTGCAAGGACAAACGAAAAAGAACTGGAAAGTATTCAGTGAGTAATAGCAGTGACATAAGCATAATAGACTATATGACCTTTATTTTTAAGAAGACCTATTTGCAAAGACCAGTGGTGACTGACTGTTAAAAAAATGTCCTTTCTTATTTAATCTATAACCTCCAACACAAGCCACAGGAACTCAACAGTACACTCCTTGTATAAAGCTGTATCATGTATGGTTAAATGAGAGCATGCATTTTGTGGAAACAAACTAGACTCTCCTGATAACCTTGCTAACAGTGAGTAACAAGAGCTCAATACTCTGATCAGGTTCTTTTAGCTATTCCACATAAGTAAATTTTATATTAAACATTACATCTTCCATATTTGAAGACAGTTAATGTTACATGAGATTTCTGGTTTAGCTCATTGATACAGATATACCAAAACCACAATACAAATGTAAGCTGCAATCCCTATACATTGCTAAGTTTAACCATGATACCAGGGTGGTATCTATTACTGAGCTCTAGAATATGCTCACTGTTACAGCGCTAGGCATCCCTGACCAGGAAGGAACAGGTGGGTTGGAGTCACCTCAAGCCCAGTGCTCTCTTTGAAAATTTTTTTTGCTGTTGTTCAGTTTTTATACTTTATGTTGGGCTAAGCCACATATTCGCTCTCTCTATACTGGTCTGGCTAACTCAGGGAGCCATTTATAGTGAGAAATGGAAGAAATATTTATAGTACCAGTTGATTCACTCAGCTGTTGATAGCTGTCATCTAAACCAAAGGTCACCCTCCAGACTCTTTTGTGTTGAAATACAGTCAGCTTCTTTGCAGCAGCTGTGGTCAGTCCCATCCTGCATTAATACCTTAGCTTCACAGGCACATTACCCTCAACCACCTCCTCTGAGCCTTCTTCCGTTGTAGAGGTTTATTGGGCGATTGCAGTGAGCTGGACAAACATTTGGTATAATACTGCAATATTTGTTTTCTTTTTTAAAGAAAAAATTTAAAACTATCTTAAAAAGTTTCTTCTCTGCACTTGACTTTTCTAGCCTCAGTTTCAAGTCAATAAATTGGTTACTTTTCCTGTTAAGAACTCTCTGGTAATATATGTCTTCTTTCAGTGCAAATTTTTACCCAGTTACAAGAGCTGTATATGCAAAGCAACCAAGGTAAACCTACATTTGACATACAGCTTTAAGATTGTCACCCAAATACTTTGGATAATGTAAACTGCAGAAGAAACAAAAGATTCATTGGGTACTTGGCCCAAACTGCCATGGTAATAGAGTAGAAACATTTGTTAACTTAAGTGCTGTCAGAAATCCCAGGCTAATTATACATATTATAGGTAGTGTGGGTATTGGTGAAATAGTAGACAAGTGCCACCGGCATCTGATGCTGAAAAGGAAAAATTCTTCTGTATGGCTTCAGCACTATTCATTGTACAGCTACATCCACTGGAGGTCATGTCAGAAGTAGATGCAAAAATGTATTTTTAGCAGACAAATTTAGTAGGATTAATTTGACCCAAACAGTGGGTTTACTTTGAGGTACCCTCTCTTGGCCCTTCTTTTCTTCAAGAGAAACAGAGGTACTTAAGTGTACAAGTCACTATCTTACAAAAGTGTAAGAAAAAACATTTCTACCACTTAATGTAAATTAAATTAAAAATGAGGCACTGCTCAAATATATCTACAAAGATACTACACAACAAGTATCTGACACCAGCTGAGAATTGTACCCATCCCCAGTCTAGTGGATGAAATGACAGCAGTAAAAAGGGAGACCCAGGATTAAGACACCATTTCCATCTTCACTTCAAAGATGACTTACCTCTCTCTGTACATCAGAAAGAATAGAACTGTAAAAGTCTGATTCCCATACATCACAGGCTAAGTGACCATTTCTCCAAAAGTTTGTGCAGGAGTTAAACCTCTGTATGCTGGTAAACTAAAAAAACCTGGCAAAAGTTTTGTCATAAGGGAACAGTTGGTGCACTTCTCTTGTAGTGAAGCATTCACTAACTTGAAAGCCAGTTCTTGCCTCTTGCAGGGTCAGTTTCTCTCATACATGTTAACAGATTCCAGATGAACTCATGCCTTTTCAGTTTAGAAAACTCAAATTTTGATGTGCAAAGATTTATTTCAACATTCCTCACAGACTTCTAAAACTTTATTTGTAGTTTTGATAAAACATGAAAAAAAGCTTAAGCCTATATTCTTGTTAGGATGGTTTCTGAATTCCACTCTGAGCACATCCGTCATGTGTCTTTTGTCTGGTAGGCAATACTCTCCAAAAGCCAACTGAAGAATTTTAAGAACTGAGACAAAGAGGATTTTACTATTTTCTTACATATTTACCAAGGCTGGTAAAATAAATGAAATTTATAGACCACCATAAGGGTAGAAGCCCACCATTGCCCCAGAAGAGCAGTTATGCACTGGAATGTTTCTTCATGGCAGTTTTGGATTTGGGTGGGCGAGATGGGTTTTTGTTTTGGTTTTTTGGGGGGAGGGGTGAGGTGGGTGGGTGGGGAACTACAGAGTGTGCAAGTTGTTACGGTGTCAAATTCAGCCAGACGCACAGTACTTATCTTGAAGGTGTGAAAAACAAGATGCTAACTGCAGCACTACTTAGATAAACAAATGGTACCTAAGACTATGAGCTTTTACCTGGGGGTTGACATGACCTGAAGACCCAAACTAAGGCAGCGCTTACCTTTTGAGAACACCCCATACCAACAACAAAACAATAAAAGATTTACCCTTCAATGGAACTAGGCATATAACCATGGCCAGAAATGCAAACAACCAGAATCCAGGATATACCCTCCTACCTGGCACAGGACATTGACACAAAACAAAGATCTACACACCACTGACCATACATCCATACCACCTGGACAGAACAAGCATGTACTGATGCTGCATAGGACAAGTACATACGGTATGTAAGCAATAGCAACTGGTTGGCCCACCCCTTAACATGAGCCTACACAACTGTATCTTAGCATATATAAACTCTGCTATCCTCTGTATTGGAGCTTCCCATGCATTAGGCTAGGGCACCTTTATACATATAGCTAAAATACAAAAGAATAAATTCCCTTGGTAATTCTGTGCTAAGCTTCCTTGTCTCTCTCCTCAGCTGATGAAGAACTGACTTTTACAAGGGTCAGGTAAGGGAACAGAGAGCACCTGTGCGCAATTTAGCATGCATTTTATTACTTCAGGTTAACTTGGTAACAGAAAACCACCTAGCACCTTCATAGGCAGTGTGGCTTATATTAGTGAGCTAAATGCGTTTGTGCCTCTCAGTTCAAACAAGGGCATATGAAGATCTGAAGCCTTACAGAGTTCAATTCTTTGAGGAAACGAAGAAGAACTGCAGGTATTTCTTGCAACTCACTCTGATTTTGCAAAATTTTTCCTAAGTATTTTTAATATTGTACAGACACATCATTTAAGCAGAGGAACATTTTTGTTTAGCTCTTTGAAGACATGAGAAATTCAGGAACTTATAAAATATTCTACTGAGAGGTAAGCCAGCCATCTACTTTCTGAAGTCTTACAACGTTTTGTACTCAAATATTTTTCCTGTCATATAATTTTACAGATTACATCTGTATTTCAGATTCAGCATCCAGGTACTTTCTGCTGATTTTGCTACACACTGACATACTTCCTTGAGACATCACTTTTTACAGTGTTCACAATAAAGTGGTCAGTCCTAATTATTCTGGCCAGCAATAAGGGACTGTACTTGGTAACCTTTTCTGTGCAGTATAGAGATGTTATTGTCAACTTCAATCCTAAATGAAAGAGCACCTTCTGTTATACTGCACTATGAAGCAGAGTGAAGTCTGTCAGAAAATAAGACAGTGATCAGGTAGTGACCGTGTAGTGTAACTATTATCTGAGCTATGACTATGATCTGCTGTTCAGTAACCTGTGGGATAAATATATCACTTAAGAAAATAATTATAATAATGAAATGAGCATGGTCTCCAAATGTCAAACTAATTATTTAGTACATACAGGACTGACCCACTAAAGAGTTTTCCAAAGTCATCATTACTTTTTGCTTCAGAATTCCCTAACATGTAGTGTTAAAAAGGAAGACATGCTGGATTTGTTGTGTGAGTACATGTATTCCAAAACTTTACATACATAGGTGGATCAAGCATGAAACCTCTAAATATTTGCAAATACTACAGAGCAATGTACACAACAGTGGAGTTTTATTTGTTTATTTGGTGGGGGGCTGGTATTTGGTGTTGTGGGGTTTTGTTTGTTTTGGGTTTTTTTGTTTTCTTTTGGGTTATTTTTTTTTTTTTTTAAGATCACAGATCCAGCACTAAATGTCTTGCAACAAACTGAGGAAACACTGATATCCTTCTAGTCTATGCTGGTATTATCAGTAGTAGGCAAGATTCACACTCACATATTTTAAATAAATGCATGCAAATGATAAAGAATTATTTAGGATAGTTGTAGAACATGACATGAGAAAAATGAAGGTAGCTATATCAGTAGCTGTTCCACATAGCCAAACTCAGTGGAAGAAGTGAAAATCCAACAGGAAAACATTCTCCTGAACTGCATCTTTATAATGAACCCTCCCAGGGGTCATAGTTGTCCCACTTTAATTGACTAAGAAAATTAGTAAACTATATGTAATAAGCCAACTTTTAGCAGAGACAACAAAAGCTTTTGTCTCAGCTTTCATGTGAATTAGAGCAGGCCCTAGGTGGAAATTTCTACATTTATTTCCTCTGCAGGTTTTATCATAAAATCTCTGCCTTCCAAAAGGTAAAAATATTATTTAATCTTTTGGGGGTATTAGAATTCAAAGCAAACACCGAATTCACATTTTCACAGTTAAGAACCTACAGAATTAATCTGAAGTATTCTCCTGCTGACACTCCTATCCTGTGAGATTCTATAATTTACTAAAGTATCTATTTTTGTACTATAATTGTTAACAGAGTTGTGCCCCACTGGCATCCATCTTCAACCTTTTTGTTTGCCTTTGGCTCACTTGAAATGTAAGTATAGGCAGAATAGAAATCCTCAGGAATGAGGAAAGAAATTTAATTGGGGTTCTTTTTAAATGTTTAATCTATATGTGATACACATTTTGGAAGAAAATAAGAATTTGTGAGCAGTTTTACTACCCATACTACTCCAATGTAAGAAAGAGATAATGTAGAACAGTCCTAATTCTTTTTACATTTCAAGAACGGAAAGATATTATATATCAGCTAGTTACAACACTTCACATCTGACTGTAAAATTGCTTATCCCCAAACACTTCTCATCCTAAAACTAAGATTATACAACAGAGCTTGGTATCAAACAACTCCATGCTTTGGAAAAAACATTTTAGTGTCAAAAGGGGAGCTGAGCTTTTTGCCAATACTATTACCAACTGTCATGCTGACCAGAAACAGATTTGACAAGCCACACTCAGCTATCATCGCACTGAAAATCCCCTAAATTTTGAGGTTTTGATTACACTATCTGTGAACCGCTCTCTCAGACTGAGAGATTCATCACAGATTGATAGGACTGAAGGGACTCAAGAAATCTTGCTGTTTATCCTCCTGCAAAGCAGAATCAGCTATACCTGCAATTCTTCATGACAGATATTTTTCTAACCAGTTTTAAAAAACCTCCAAAGTTGGCAGCAAGGCTGCATATTTTCTAGCAGTTCACTATACTACCCCTTCATTATTAGTGGTTCTTCCCCCCTATAATTGCCTAATGTGAATTTTCCTAGCCACCAAGTCACTGCTTTGCCATCAACACCTGGTGAGTGCGGAAAACATCCTTCTTCTATATGGCCACATACATACACTATACTTAGTGCATTCCACCTCACTCTTTTTTTATACCATAGAAACATCTACAAGACCAGACTGCATCAGAGCAAACAGCCAACTACCATAACATTTACTTTCCAATAGCAGTCAGTGACACATGGGTTAGAAAAATCCTGTAAAAAATGGATGTAGAGAGACCTCCCTCATACTATTCCCCAAACTTTCAGCAACTACAGTCCAGAGCTTCCTGATATTACTTTTATGTTTTTAAACCTGTTCATGCATTTGGCTTCCATAACATCCTTCAAAAGTTCTTCAGGTATTCATTACGTGAAAAGAGGAAGTTGAATAATTATCCCACAATCACCTTCTCTGTAATACTGAAGATTTTTTATTCTGTATCATGTTTTAATTACAACAGCCTCAGGTCACTCTGTCCCTCCTCATAGCTAATGGTTTCCAGGCCCTTATTCTTCCTCAGACTCAAGCGCTTTATATCCTTCTTGAAATACAGCACCCAGAACCTGAGTGCTGTCACATAAAATTAAGTCTTTCAGGTTTGCTAGCTATTCCCCTCCCAGATTTTTTGACTCAATGTTCGTGTGCCAAAGTAAACCCTGCATTTTTCTGTAATGAATAGCATCCTTTAAACATTTTCAGACTGTATCTTAAAATTGGCAAAATTCATTTGAACTTGCATTCTTTCTTTCAATGTACTTGTAGCCATGAAAATCTAATGACCACAGGCTATGATCTAACTCCTAAAAATCGACTACAGTATTGACCGGTATCAAATCCAGGATTTCCAGGAAACTTGTTTTAATATATTCTTTTGTTTTGATAGTAAATCTCTGATAACTACTCTCCATATGTTTTTCAAGACAGTTTTGTATTCATCTTGGCATATTTCAAATTATATTTAGGGTATGGATCCCTGGGCTACTTACGAGAATGCCAGGTGAAAAGATTTACTAAAACTGTTATCATTACTTACTAAAAGGTGAAAACTGCTGCTGATATAACTGCTATTTCAGACACTCTCCTTTGTTTCCAGCACTTGTTAATGTGTCATGGAAGGAAACTGGATCAATTGACCTAAATCCGTAACTATTATTCATCTCCTTGTTTTCTTGTTAGTGATATGAATAGCTTCTTTTTCTACTATATTTTTTACAGGAGTAACCTGAAGTTGATCAATCCACAACTCCCAAGAATTCCTCTCCTCCCCTCCCCATCTCTTTATAAAGATCAAAAGCAAATTCTCCCTTTACCAGTCCTTTGGTACCCCCATCTATTACCCAAACCTTAACTGCTTTAGAGATCATCCCCACCTCTTAAGTTCCTAAAATGAAGTTTACCAGGTGCAGTGCTTAAAAACCTCTAAGTGACAATTAGAAAGTGTTAATGTATTCTTGCTGAGGGCTTCCATGTTTTTCAGTGGCTGACTGTGTATAATAGCCCAATGATGTGTTGGGTTTTTTTGCCCCTAGACTTAAGATGGATGAGGACAAAAGGGGAAAATGGTTCAGCCATGCCAGCATATTGATCTGCTATTTTGCCTCTCTTCTGAATATTAGCTAGGTAGTTTACAAACCTTTCTATTAGCACTGATCTACTTTTTAGTCTTGATGTCCCTTGGTGACTGTGTCTCTTTCTGGTTTAGATTTTCTCATTAGGTACCAAGCAAATTTTTTTCCACAGAGTGCCATCATGTAGCTGTGCAGAAATTGCTTTGCAGGTTTGTTTTTTTTTTTCCTCCATCAAAATAATAATAGGTTTTGGAAGTTTCAGTTTCAAAAGAAAAGCTAAAATACTTTTTTTTAAAAAAAATAATTCTGATATCTTGGGCCGGGGGAAATAATTTTCAGACGTTACTGCTTAAATCCATTTTGACTCTATTTCCAGCTTTCTGCTATAGAATCATAGAATAGTTTGGGTTGAAAGGAACCTTAAATACCATCTAGTTCCACCCCCCTGCCATGGGCAGGGGCACCTTCCACTAAATCGGGTTGCTCCAAGCCCCATCGAGCCTGGCCTTGAACACTGCCAGGGATGGGGCATCCACAGCTTCTCTGGGCAGCCTGTGCCAGTGTCTCACCACACCCTCACAATAACAAATTTCTTCCTAATATCTAATCTAAATCTATGCTCTTTCAGTTTAAAACCACCCCACCTTGTCCTATTGCTACAGGCTCTAGTAAAGAGTCTGTCACCATCTTTATTATAAGCCCCATTAAGTATCAAAGGGCTGCTATAAGAAGTCCCTGGAGCTTTCTTGTCTCCAGGTTGAGCAACCCAAACTCTCTGGACCTGTCTTCCTAGAATGAAATCTAACTTATTCATTTAAATTATATTAGAAACTTAAACAAAACATTTTGACATAATCAGAACAACTGGTTTATTTAGGTTTTTTTTTTCAAAGCCACAATTACTACACTGGTAGTAAACTTACCTTTGGAGGCCAGAAATATCCCCCATCCCTTCCTCCCTCTCATATCTTCGAATAGTTGGGGGTCGGGGAAGTAAATTTTAGGGAAAAATCAGAATTAACTTTGATACAAAAATATTTTTTCTAGATGAAGAATGAACTCTTGGACTTAAGCTTAGTGTTATGTGTCCACAGAAAATTAAGTACAGGATCATCAAAGAAGCAGCATGGTACAACATTATACCATTATATAAATCCAGAGCTTACTTTTATCTCAAAAACTACTAAGTATAGTTTGTATTCTGGGAACAAGACCACGTGATTGGGAAAGGGGTAACAAATAACAGTAAAGATGTATCAGAGTTATGATGTCATTATTACACCATCTTATATTGGAAAAAGTTAACTGAGGCAGTAAATGGTAAAAAGGGTATAAAATCATGAGTGACATGGAGAAGGTGAATAGGGAAATACTGTTGTTGGCTCCTTCCACAGAAGAACTAATGACCATAGATTAACCTAGATTATTTTTTAATAATTATAAATTTTGTATATGTATCATTTATATATAAAAATATATATAAATATATAATTTAATAATTATAAATTAACATAGATTAACAGGAAGAAGAAAAAAAAAGGAGGAAAAAAATAACAACCCAGAAGAAAGCCTTTTCTGTATTTACCTGAGCTGGGGAATACTTTCAAAGAAGGGTATAGATTTTAGAAGCTTACAAAGACTCCAACAGTCTTAAAGGTTTTGAGCAAAATATTTGGTGAGGATTGTTATAAACACAAAACCTACTATGTACTCTGTAAGAACTTGACTTAAAAATGGCTACAAGCAGGGAGAACATTTGGCAGCACTATATATAATAGCTTGATTCCTCTGCTTTTCCTGAAACATCCACTTTCGCCTGAAATATGATGCCAAGGTAAGTATCCAAATACCACACATTGTTCAAGCTTCTCTTTTCCTCTGAAAACACAGCTTTGTTAAGCACCTACACTATTAACATTTAATCTCTTGCACATCACTTCTTGACTCTATCTGATAACCTTTCTTTTAAGCCACCATTGTTGCCACTATTTTCAGTACTTTTCCTATTTCTTCAAATATATTAATATCAACGAGTATTTGTGAAGCTTGTTTTCCTACTTTTTGTATTCCAGCATTGGATTTTCATGTTATTAATAATCTGTAAATCTAATTTAAGCTTTTCTCATGATTGGGACAGTAATAACACTTTTCATCAACATATTTCCTGATTTCTAATAAAATGTTTAGATAATTGTATGGCATTTCTTGTAGTGAAGTGAAGGCCATGAATATGGTCTGTCTGCTACATGGTTGCCTAGTTACATAAAGCCTGTAGGAACCTTTAACACCTCTACTAAATTTGGTTGAAACAGGTAGAATCCAGAAGTTATTATTGCAAAGGTTGTATATGGGTATGTCTTGTTCCTTTAGGAAATCAAACAAAAACCCCCACAGTAATTAGCTGCAGTGCATAGCAAAGATCTATTTTCAGCTCGGTAACTGGTTAAACATAAAATGGAAATATTGTATGTTTATTTCATAAAAATACCCAGCACTATATTCTGTGTGCTAAGTGATTTTTTTTTACTATAGAATTATTTATTATTAAATAACTTTTAAAATTATTGAAATATATATACTTTTGGATTAATAAGCAAGAGTTCCTGCATAACTTTCCTCCAAATTCCCATACTTGTCCTGATAAAATAGGAACACCAAAACTAATAAAAATAGCTTTATTCCCATGCCTCTTTCATTTTCAGCTTTATATCTCAAGTTGGGCTGAAACAATGAGAAAATCTTCTGCACTGCTGAAATACATTGCAAATACAATTTTAATTTTTTTTTAATCCAACAGCTTTCTAACTTTTACAGGAAGATGTTTATGATCAGAATAATTAAAAAATCCCATTTACTTTTTGTGTCTTTTATACGCCCCCCAATACCCCCAAAAAACCCAAAAAACAACCACACACAAATCCTTGTTCTTTTAAACACTCCCCCACCACAATCCACATGGCAAACTCTTCTATTATTTGCTGCAGCGCAAACTAATAGATAGATAAAGAAGTGCTGGGGGCCTTTTGTTGTTGTTGTTTTGGTTTGGGGTTTTTTGTGTGGGTTTTTTTTGTTGGTTTTTTTTTTTTTTTAGTAACTGCAGTGGAGCAGATTTTTATAGATAGGGCTTCCAAATATATATGCTGTCTGAAGCAGAACAGCTTTATTCTACCCATATTATCATAACCTTAAATTCTTGTCTTTGCAATCTTAACATTCCTATTTACAAAGGCAATGTATAAAAATAGTAAGGATAAACCGAACATTTTCCCTAAAAAGTGAAAATCCTTCTCTTAATATCTCTCTTTCTAGTCATCTCCTCATTTATTGCTCATCAAGAACTGGAATTTATGCCATATGTACAGCTACATTGCAATGACACATATGAAAATCATTGGGAAAATACATGATTAATTACTGCCCAGTATGCATCAAAGTGGCAGGTAAGTCCCAAATGAACAATGGGAAAATATTTTAGAGACACGCATTGTAGCACCCCTTGAACCGAACCCCAGGAGAAATGCCTTGTAGAAGCTAAAATTCTCAAATGATTAGGATTAATCTAAGTGGAGAGCACAGAAATGAGGGAAGGTGCCTTCTGAAGATATAACACGTCAACCTCATGTCACCAGACAAGTTTCACAAGCTGTGCAAATGATTAAGCTTTTCTTCCTTTGCCTGTGAATGAGTCACTAGTGAATTATCCCCGTGTGAGAACGGATGGAAATTCTGCATGCTGCTAGTACACTCACCATATCTATCCAAATCCTTTTTTCACTTCCCTTCCCTCCACGCTGTAGGTTCTTTACAAATGTAAAGGGGAAAGTGTTAGGTACTGTAACACAGATCTTGAGTGATCCCCACTTTTTATTCTCTTCAGAAAAATGTAACAAAATGCTGACTAGATTTTTTAAAAATTCCCCACTCTCCCACCGTTTGCAGAAATATGCCAACAAGCTCAGAAGTTACAGGCAAGGAAAGGAAGCCGTTCACAGAGGCAGACAGTACGTTCAGACACACAACATACAAAAGCAGTACTAATAATCTAATGCAAAATGCAAGCCAGGATCTCTGGAATACACCAGAACATTAAGTTATCATCTAAAAAACCTCTTCTGGTTTAAAAACACTGAACTAGAAAGTAACATCTGCATTTGCTTAGCAATACATCAGTAGGGATTTCTTTTTCCCTCCCTTTTTCCTTGACTAATCCAGTCAAACCAAATTGGATTTAGATTGATTTAAAAAGCAGCTTTGACTTACTTGTCTGCTGATCTCCTATCTTAAAATCTTTTGATCTGGAAAACATATATTAATGATATGATAAGAAGTAAATATTAAGGTCCCGATTTTGCTGGATTTCAGCTAAATAACATGGCAAGTTTGAAAGCACTTCTAATTTACATCCCCGATAGTTTTAGATTGTTTGCCCTATCCTATGAAGACTAGTACTTTCACATTCTAATTCATTCAATGAACAAGACAGTTTCTAGCCTGTATCTCTTCTGTCAGTATGTAATTCAGCTAACTCAATTACTTCAGCTGGAATATGGTTAACTTTTACTCCCCTCCCAAAATTGCAGAAAAACATTTTGATGGAGATGCTTACAAAGTTCATTGATAAATTAAGCCTTTCAGTTCCTATTCTATGTTTAATGTATTAAATTCTGGCATCTTGAAGTTCTGGCATCTAAACTATTTTTTTTCTTTAGGTTTCCATCAGTATGAGTTTCACTGGAAAACTGTAACAGTGCTGGAGAAAATCTAAGAATTTCAGATCTTATTAAATACATATTACACAGGTATTTCTGATTTTTAGTGCTTAAGACTTTCAATCTTAAGTTTCTGAAGCTCAGCACTTACCAACAGATTAACGGGATTGCACTGAACATCTTTCACCCTTACTCCTGAAATAAAGGATGTATAAAAGGAAAGCTTTGATCTTCCTGGTCATATATAAAAGTGAGAAGGTTAAAATACATCAGTTAACTATACAGGATGAGGAAAAATTAAGTTTCTCTCAGACTAAGGTTTATTATTACAATTTGTTTGACTAGGACTTGTGCCAACAGCTTGATAAATACTATTTCTTTCCTTACCCACTCCTCCAATTCTCAGCAGAACTGAAATTACTGGATGTCAGTATTGATTAATTCTTTTAAGAAATGGACTAAAAGAAAAGTTCTAAACTTGCTGAATATTTCCCATTTCAGCTATTTTCAAAGAAGGATGAAAGGGAGGTATTTTCGGTTTGTAGGAAGTTTTTGTTTTGAAATAACTCTAAGAATTTGAGATCAATACTGAATGCTTTTTGAAACTTTTTATAGGAAAAGTTAACATTAAATAATTCCCCCCCCCCCCCCCCGCAATTTACTGACTTGCAAAGGTGTGAAACAGGGATTCCCCCCACCCTGAGAAATACATTAAACAAACAAGCATGGAATGGGAATACTGGTTCTTATTGCTTGCTAGTTTAAAGAGCTATTGAGCCAAGGGCGATCCTGCTTCAGAGTTGGCACTTTCACTTTCACATTTTAGTTTGATTAGTATTAACGCTACTGTTGTATAATTTTTTGGAAGTAATTTAATCCCTGAACCATTTCCCCATGTGTAAAATGAAAACAAATTTGATTGCAAGACTTCCTTTTCAACTTTAATATTATTGTTGGCAAGTAAGATTCTCATTATGCCTTGAATAATCCCACTTCAGCTATTACACAGTACTCTAGTGCATGTACTAACAAATTTCTTCAAATATTTATTTCAACATACATCATCTTGATAGTCTTCAGATTTAATGAAGTTCTTAGAAATATTTTAAGATACAGAAATATTTTTATATATGATTGTATCTACACAAATATTTTGGACTCCAATTCCCTCACCTTCATTTAATTTGGACAAGTTTATAATCTTTGGAATTTATCCTTGCACTTAACTCTTGGCAAATCTGCATCTGCTGAACCCTTGCTGAGTGCCATAAGTGTGAAATAGGTTGTTCTAGTATGAATCCGGAATGAGGGGTCACCTAGGGAGGCTTCCATCAAAACTGGTACATCTCTTTGGGAAGTTCCAGCTATCCAGTACCACAAACTGTTTAACAGCATAAATTATTGTCAGAAAATGCCACACAGCTTTAGTGAATGTTCTGTAGAAACCAACAATTTTTTTCCCTCTAGTTAACTGAGCCTTTGCCTACTTGCTCTAATTAAAAGAAGGTCAGAATCCTTGACAGTGTTCAAGAGATTTGATTCTTCCTTAAAAAATGTGGGTTAACATCCTTCTGATATTTTATAACAGGAGTAAACTCAGCCATTAGACAGACATGGAGAAAGAACTCACTTGGAACAATCAGGATGCTTCATTCTGTCCTGGTTTACTACTTTGCACAGTAATCTGGGGACACTATATATATTTTCTCATCTGTAACATGCTTTTACCTAGAGTTTTGAGTTAAAATAGCTTTCACTTGTGGGTTGGTTTTTTTTTTTCTTGACTTCCCTTTCTGCTAATGACACCATTTAAAACCAGTTAATAGAAGCTGGAGAAGGCCTGCCTCTTGACATACGAAGCACCGAAGAAGAAAAATAAATTCTGCAGTAGTGGCTGAAATAATTGACTTGCTCTTTGGTTGTCTGCTTCTTGCCAGCCTAAGAATCCTTTCCTGTTTTGATCCTACTTCTGGAAAATCTCTGTTATGAAAGGGTCTATATTCAACAGTAAGTAATTGTTCTTTCTAGCACAAGAGCTCACTCTCTGGAATTTTTGTGTTCCAGATTCACTTGGGAGAAGCAGGATGGCACCTGTGGAACTAACCGTACTCAGCTGAATCAATACTATTAACACAGTAAATTCAAAAGGCACAGGGTTAATTGGACTCCTGCCAGACAAAGAGTAGTAAGTTCCTAAATTGAAAGGTTAAGGCATTTGGATTAGCTTTGCTCACCATGCTTGGAAACTTCAGATCATATTTTTCTAGTCAGAACAGAGGCAGACTGTTCAGATGTCTAGTCAGGCAATGAATGATTTTCCTAGGCTGCGAACATTTTCTTAGTCTGCAGAGAGGTAAATTTAAGGTCTTCCAAGGCTGAAATAAATGCCTATTTCAGAAGAGGCACTTAAAGCATTTACCACAAGGTGGGGGACATATTAACGCCCATTCTTGACCTCATTTACTGCAGAGGCTTGAACCAGTCTCCCCTATCACAGGTGAGTGCTGTAACCACCAGGACACCCACAAATCTTTCATGGCATGTACAAAAAATCCTTAATAACAGAAACGGGGAGTATTTGAGAGTAAAAGTTTTTGTCAAAATAAGACCAACATTCAATTCAGCTATTTATCTGAAGCTGTCTGGAGGAACATTTACACTTGTTCCATTTATGGCCTTTATTTCAGAGTACTCAACAGTTTAGTGATAAGGACACTCACTGGATTTCCAAAGCTGAATATACAGTCTCTCATCCAAATCAGCCACAGAAGAGTCTTCAGACTAAGCAAATATCTGTATTTCAAATCAGCTTTTTATCCCAACACTTGATATCCTTCTTTTCCTTAATCTGAATAATTCTACAGTTTTCTTCACTTCTCCACGCCACCCCCACATTTTTGGAAAAAATGCAATTCACTGCAAGACTTTCAACTGTATGTAGGTACCTAAAGACACATACAGATACAATGCCTATAGACAAGTGTATGGCAGCCTCTACTGAATATCTGATGAGCAGAGAAGTGTGCCTCTTTACTCTGAACAGACAGTGCTGGTACATTTCTTTGATTTGCAAAGATGAAATATGTTTCTCCACCTCTTGCTGTGTACCAAATCATTTGACAGTGTGTCTAAAAAAACTTTATAGCTATAATACTTGAATTACACAACAACATGTTTTCTTGCTCAGAATTGTGCTCACAACAGTAGCATACACCAGCTAGTAGCATTTGAATTGCTGTAGTAGTAAGAAAGCCAAGAATCTACATTATGATTATCTTTAGGCTCACATATGGAAAATCCCCATAAGGCAATCTCTGGCAAGAGACACTGAAAGGTCAGTGGTTCATCACTCACCTGTTGCAGTACTACAACACAAGAAAGATCTATCTTTCCTTTATTCACCTAAAAAAAGCTAAAAATAGTTAATTAAAAAAATTTCTCTTAATAACTTCACATGAAATGTTTATAGCATAGTAATAAAAGAGGAAATAAACCCATGGGCTTTTTTTTTTTTTTTAGAATAACTAAAAAAATAATGACAAAAGCTTTTGTGGCTCACTAAGGAACTGCTTTAAGTGTTCAGGAACCAGAAAGTTCTACTGAAGAGTTGACTTTTATTCCGTGAGCATCTGAAATTTAGAACTTATTTTTCTCTTCCTTGCCACCACCTCGTTTTAGCTTATCACTACTTTTCAAATAGCTTTGTTTTATCTCTTCCTTTCGTCTTTTAGTCCCTTCTATTTTGCCCATTCTCACAGACAGCTTCTTTCTAGTGTTTATCATTATTCCCTTCTTTGCAATTTACCCAGAGAAAAATTCTCCTCTTTATGCAGAGGAATCAAAAAGCCTGTTTGATATTCTTAGACAGAAGTTTCATTACCACATACATATATGTTACAGAAACATGCAGAAACATCTCCAACAGAGCTCTCAGACTTGGACAACGTATTGTAGTCTTATCACTTATATGAAAATTTCTTAGTATACGCAAGCCCTGTATTATTTCTGAGACAAGCTGATGCTGATAAAATGCCCAGCCCTCTTGAACAGTGCTAATGCTCATTGCTGGATGCTGTTCCATATTCTGCATTTGTTTCATAGGTGGAACACTGAAACTGATAGGACACTTCATTCACAACACACAAATTAATTGTGTGATAATTTTATCATTCTGTTCAGCCCAAAGCATTTGGCAAACCAGTTATAGCAACATTGGAATGCACCCATGTCTGTAATAGAGGTGAGAAAGTAAAGGGTAAGAGTCTTAAGAAACCAAATACTTTGAGAAAACACTCATTTTAATATAGAAAAGCGTCACTGAGATAATATCTAGATGAAGAAGAAACATTTTTTTCTCTTACTTGACTTTCTCCAAAGACTCCAGAGCAGTTAATATTTTGGCAGTTGAGTCATTCCCAGCAGGAGGAAGAAAGAACTTCTATTCAAATCTGGACATTTTAGAATCTGTGTTTTGAGTACTGTCCTAATCTCAGAATTAATTCCGAACAGTAATCCGCATTATCAGGATATCTGCTTATCAGAGAAAAGTATGTATCAGACTTAACAGGGATCATAAATTATTAGAGAACTGGAAGGTTTTTTAGTGTTTAATATATTAACTGTTAGATTTCCTTTTTATCTCCTCTGGTTTAGGTACCAAACGGACTGAGTCAATGATGTTAAGAAAGTGGAGGCAAAGAAAAGGCACATAACTTCATCCAGCCCTGAACAGTAACATTAGTTGTTTGAACTACATTAAATATTGTCAAAGAAAAAGCTCTGTTCTTTCATAGTCACTAGAAGCTTTCTGAATCCTTTCACATGTAAGTATCATGACTAGTAGCATATCATGAGACTAAGCTACACAACAGTAAACTGAGCTCTCCTAGACTCTTTCCCTGGTAGCATCCAACACCAGAAGGAAGGTGAGATTTTTTTTTTTTTTTTAAAAAAAAGCATGCAAGGGAAAAACCCCCAATTGTTAAAGCAAACGTGCCCTTTGTAAATCAAGTCAAAGATTACCAATGACTTTACTACTGTCTCAGAAACAGTAAATAGTGGAATATTCAGCTACAGATCCACACAGGTAAATGAACAGCATGACTGGCAAAGTAAAAATGAAGATTGTATTTTTACAAACATGCATCCTAGAAGACATTGTTTGTAAGTAGGCATATCTTGGAGTCAAGAGCCAAAAACATTTCTTGCAGCTGGTGATGACAGAAAACGAACATATGGAACAAGTGAGGAGAAAAACGCTGGTGGAATGAAGAACATTTGGAAAGTTAAATCATATTACAAGAAGTAATTTATCAAATTTTCAATCAGCATACTCCTCCTGCAATGACTTATGGATGGGAATCTTGTAGACTTGCAAGAAAAGATGAAGCAAGTAAAGAAAAACAGGTAAAAGTTACTAGGGACTGAGAAGTAAAAGAAAATATAAATAGTACTTGCTGTCCAGCCAAGGAGTGAGTGCCTATCATCCTGACCATTGTTACGTTTTAAGACTTGAAAGGCAA
Source organism: Falco peregrinus (assembly GCF_023634155.1). Taxonomy (NCBI): domain Eukaryota; kingdom Metazoa; phylum Chordata; class Aves; order Falconiformes; family Falconidae; genus Falco; species Falco peregrinus. The sequence continues at coordinate 42,844,389 of NC_073722.1, forward strand.
AAGCCACAATCCATTTCTTCCACTGTCTCTACGACTTCTGCTTACATCAATTCTCTTTACTGGACAAAGACACAACCTTTTATTAGTGAACCAATAAACACACAGACCTTTAAGAAATTCAGGACACCATTCAAAAGAAAGAAGTGGTATGTATTAAAAAAAAAGATCTAAATGTTTCTATAATTGATTTTACAGTTAAGTGAAAAGAACATTATGTCCTCATTTTATGCTGGACACAAGTAGACCATCTTCAGGAACAAGTAAATATAAAGGACAATAAAAAAAAAGATATAATTAATTCATCAGGACTGAATTTAAAAAGTATCAAGCGTGAAACATATCACATACAGGCAAAGAACAGTCCAGAGTTTAATCACTTTAGCAGAAAAATAATCACTTTTAGTTCAGGAATAACTGGTATCTGGCAGAGTGGCTCCCTATGCTTCTTATAGCAATAAAATGTAAAGCAAGGTCAGTACTCTGTCTTACATCACTCCAAGGAAGATTAAGTGGAAAGTTCTAAATTATAAGCAACAGACAAAAACATGCAGGCATCAGTTACCACAAATCAGCTGATGCAAGATAATTTGTTGGAAAAGAGAACTGCTCTCTACAGGAATCCCAGGAACAAGAGGACCCGAGCACTCATTTGCTTGTCTGGCTACATTTATTATTAACTCTGGCTGATCTTAGAACTTCCAGGACTTGGTTGCAAGATTAACATGATTTTGAAATGAGCTAAACACTCACTGTTCACACATATCTCAATGAGAGCTACTGACTACAGAAGTAAGCTAAATAACCAAAAGGAAACTGACAATTATCTTCTAGATGGGCTACTCCATGAAATGTGTTCTACCACTCATGCTCACATGACTTTCTATAAAGTGATGGTATATTTAGGTGCAAAGCTGCAGAGTCATCTGCAGCAGGTCTAGAAAGACAGGCAAAACTGAGAAGCAGAAGAGACTAAGGAGTCTGTAACAGACCTTGTATTTTGAATAAATATTCCAAAAACCAGAAGCCAAGAAGTCAGTCTTCTTGCTACTACACTGAAGATCTTCCTAATTAAACAAATATTTTACATGCATGACGGAGTCTTTTCCAATATCTTTTATAGATAGAGTTAATATTTCTAGCTGCCCACCAAAAATAACAATGAAGAACCTGTAATTTATCCGTTCAATCAGTCACTACAATTCATGAATCACCATGGTCTGCAGCAAAACACTGATTGCAAAGAAGGTAACGTCTCAAGTCCCCAGCACCACCTCTTCTGAGCCAGCTGGAGTTTGTTCTTGCTGAATTTTTTAGGCTGAGATTCCAGGTAAAACATAAAATAAAAACAACAAACCGCAACCAAACCCAAACCACTAATCATTTTAATGAAGTTAACACTTCTGCTACGCCACTGGAATAATTCATAAGTGTAAAAAATCTTAAAGAACAGAACTGTTTTAGTTAAACTGAAAGCAGCAGTATTAACCCATTCAAGCAATGAGAAAGTTTGCAAGCCATTTTACTGATGTGTAATTTAATATCTTGGAGTATCTAAAACTTTCAGGCCAAAAGGTCCAAAGAAAAGGTGGTGGTGATATTTATATTGGAATTTTCACAATTTTCATAATGAACGGAATATATATAGCCGGTATGGCAAAGGAATGCCTGGAGTCCAATAATTCTTGGAAGGAAACGATAACTGCTCTAAAGGGCATCATTAGCAATGATACTCCTTTAACCTTAGAGCTATGTATTTCAGTTTGCAAAATGTATATAGGCATTTACAGATCTATTGGGAAACTGCAGGACATAGATTTAAAGGCATTGCCACATAGATGGCAGCAGGGTTTGAAGGCAGGAAAGTTTAGCTTTTTATAGCTTGCTAACTCCTTTTAGTTCTGCAGATGTGGAATATGCATTAGAACTTAGCATTTCACAAGTCATGCTTTGATACTTCGAAATTGATCATTAAATATTACCTCCCTCCTCCACCAAAAAAAAAACAAACCCCAAACATATTTAGAAGTCAATAAAAGGAAAAAAAAAAAAAAAAAAAAAAAGAGAACTCAAGGTATTCATTGTAAATACAAGTATATTAAGCATAGCAAATTGTTAGCTACTAGCATAAAAATCAGTTTCTGCTTGTTATGAGATAAATCCATAAAATTACCATGAAAAGCTTTCATGTAACTTTAAAACATTTGTTGGCTGGGGTAATATCAAGACAAAAACATTTTTTATTACGGGGAAAAATATGACTCCATCACTTTGTTATTTTATACAGCAGCATGAATCTGCTTGTTCATCATATACAGATTTTTATAGTGAAGAGTAGTCAGTTGTCACTATGGTAACACAGGTGCAACGTATCAAGCTTGTATAAGTTTCTAATCTCAGTCCTCCTCTTTGATTAAGTTTGTCAAGCTTACAGTCGAAGGAAATCAACAAAAGAGGACTTGCCAAAGGGGAATGCGACCTGAAAATGCAGGTAAAGAAGAAAAGTAGAAGTAGTTATCCTGGATTAATGAAAAGGAAAATCAGAGGCAGTTCTCAGAAGTATTTCTTGGCAACTGCTTATTTTAATTCAAGCATTAATATCAAGTAATAGCCAGGGAGTGTACCCTCTATGACCAAAGTGACAAATTTGAACATATAAATAGAGGATGGCCATTTCCTTAACATGTTTACTGACTAATGCTATTCAGACAATGAAGTATACAAAAAAGAAGAAAGCAAACTGTAGAAATAGATGTTATAGACCAGGTTTTGCTTGCTTTTTTCCTGGACAGTCCCATTACACCTCTTGAGTCTGTTTGCATGAGAAAAGCACTGGCTCTAAATCAGTGCAAGACACACACAATTACTTAATCCCACCCTGAAGGTTCATATATGGCAGTGATACAGTGGCCCTTGTAAAATACTGGAGATTCTCTTTACTACCTCAAAAAAAAAAAAAAAAAAAAAAAAAAGCTGCATCATAATCTACATTTGTAGAAGATTTATTAGAAATGTGAACCGAAGTCAAGCCTTTTAGTGGTCTCCATTTTCTGGCTGGTAAATCTAATGGCAGGATAGTATTTCCAAATGCAATAGTATTGATCTGGGCAATGCAACATCAGTAAATTAAAGTCAGCTTTAAAAAATCTCTTCATGCCAACTATAAAGGAGGGATATGCAACAAAAGACCACAGACCAGATATTTAAAGTGACACTTTGAATCAGGGCTATACAGAAGAAAATACAATGGAATATGGCAAAGATTCAAAGGCTTAGAAACATTATTTGTTTCAAAAAAAATCATTTCTCAGAGTCCAAGATCAAACATTCCAGAAAGTTATTAGATGGTGTTGTGGGCTCAAGGTCAACACAACACCACTAACAAGACATAGGTTATGGGGTTTTACTACAGAAGCATCTAGCAAATGCACAAGGTTTTTATTTAGCTTGCAGTGTTTCATGATAAAAACTACAATTCTGCATCAGTTCTGTGCTCTCGCTTTTGGCACTCAAGGCAAGCAAACAAACCAATCAATAGTTTCAGGGGAAGAGAGCCATCCCATATCACACTAAAATTCTTTCAGACTCCTGTGCAACAGAAGTCTCCCTTTAGAAGTCTGCACATCCTCCCTTCCTAAACTGAGGGGAAAAAGAGCTTCTTGTATTCTGTCTCAGAAGGGTTATTATTAACTGGCTGACAGCAAGGCAATGTTAACTTAAAATGCTATTTTCTAGGCCTGGAAAACTGTGAAAGGAGGAGTGGAGAGATCGTGAAGAGGGATCAGTCCATGTATCCCAAACTGACTTTTTGGAAACAGGATTCAAAAACTGGATCAAATGAAAATTTTCCTGTTGAAATAATAAGAAACAGGAAAATACAAAGATATATGTAACCTAGAGTCTCCAAAATAAATCCCTGGACACATTAAAGAAAAATAAATGTCTGGAAGATATCAGTGTTTTAGGATTCAAGCTTATCCTGCAATTACACAAAAAGCCTGGAGTTAATAGTTAAATCTAAAGGAAGGTGCATACACTATACATTTGTCACAAGCTAAAGAGTCAACTAGGGAGTTTTACTTAATTTAACTTATTTCCAATCAACACAGACTTTTGATTACTGAGTCTGTTGTTGAGGAAAACAAAAAAAATCCAATACAGTTAAACAGGCATGTAAGAAAAGACCTTCTCCCCAGACCCCAGTACAACACCACTGCTCTCCCCTTCTCAGCCTCTATCTCATTATTTTTATGAGGTTGAGGTCAGTGCATAACTGTTGCTTTCTGCCATTGCTTACTTCTGACTTGTTTCCCTCCACTACTCTCCACTGACTATGGCTCTTGACAGGCCACGGTCTCTCAGGGTTGTGCCTGCTATAGCATGGGTCCTTCATAGCCTAACAGTTACCATCCAAGGTATGCCTGCTCCAGCATGGAGTGTCTCCTTCCAAGACAGCATCTCCAGCTGTGTACCCCACAATGTCTCCTTCCACGTTTTCTACAAGTTAATGTCACCATTAATTTTATTTCCTTAGTAAATTCTTCTCATGTAGCTCATTTTCACCTGTATTTATCAGAAGGGTTATATCTCGAAAAAGTCATACACGTTTCTTGGAAATGGTGTAAGAGGGAGACCTTATTAATGTGCTCTTAGGAAAGGAGGTATGAGTGCATGCCTTTACAGACAACAAAAGCAAAATCTTCATGAACTGAGTATAAAATGGGTTCTCTTAATTCTATTCTTGATGGATACAATGGCTGTTTCTTAGGGTAGTCCTTTAAAGACCTCAAACTGGGAATAAGCCAGATACAAAATCTGCTGCAAACATTAAAATAGGTTCTATAAATGAACGTTAAAATACAAAGGCGCATTGAAAATAGCCCAGAGGGTATCTAGATTTGACCCTGGAAATCAATGAGCAAACTTTAATAGTATTTAATAAATAGACTGTGCCATAACCAGCAATAGAATATAATCAGTAAGTAATCTCCAGAATTTAGGGGTACCAATTCATAATTGCTTCTACCTTTTCCTCTCGTAACACAATCTAGCTACCCTATTTTCAATTTGGCTACCACAATCACATATTCTACTTATGTTACAGAGTTAATTGAACATATCTTAGAAGGTCTTAAGGGCAACTATTTCTGTGCTACTCTGCTCTTTCCTAACATGAATTCCTTCATGGGCAAAGGAATACTATTATTTCACTGTTTATTTACACTGATAACAGTACAGTGGGAAAAACTACAGGATTAAAACCCCTTACATTATTTTTCTTCTGATTTTATATTCTATCAATATGCATAACTGTCCATGTTTCAGCCGGGAGACAGTTAGTTTTATTCTTGGCGGCTGGTACAGTGCTGTGTTTTGGATTTAGTATGAAAATAATGTGGATAACACACTGATGTTTTAGTTGTTGCTAAGTAATGTTTACTCTAAATCAAGGACTTTTCAGGTTTTCTATGCTCTGCCAATGAGCAGGTGCACAAGAAGCTGGAAGGGAGCAGAGACAGGACAGCTGACCCAAACTACCCAGAGGGATATTCCATACCATAGAAAACCATGCTCAGTATATAAAACTGGGGGAAGCAGCAGCAAGGGGGGGATGTTTGGAGTTATGGCATTTATCTTCCCAAGTAACCATTATGTATGATGGAGCCCTGCTTTCCTGGAGATGGCTGAACACCTACCTGTCCAAGGGAAGTGGTAAATGAATTCCTGATTTTGCTTCACTTGCACACACAAGCTTTGCCTTACCTATCCAACTGTCTTTACCTCATCCCACAAGTTTTCTCACTTTTACTCTTTCAGTTCTCTCTCTCATCCCACCAAGCAGGGAGTAGGCAAGTAGCTGTGGGGTGTTCAGTTGCCGTCCAGGTTAAACCACACCGATAACACACAAAATGCAAAACTATCTCACCATAAACAGATGCATAAAATAGCGTAGTTTGGATATGTTAAAAAAAAAAAACTTAAATAAGATACATGCCCCAGGAAAAAGCAGATAGTAAAGTGCTACACCATGCTGGAGTATGCTTGCATGGTCTTTGAGAAAAAACAGGTAATTGGTGACAGGGTGAAAACAGTAAGATTTAGTATCTGCTTTGCCAAAGGAAGACAGAACCATAATAAAAGGGTAGCCCTTAGAAGGACAAAATTAATCAAATTGGTATAGTGAGATCAATGAAAGATTTGTAAAAACACATGAACACTGAACAAATGTGTGGTAGCAGGGAATTAGACACATGACTCTTTCCAGTCTGGGACATGGTGATGCGTTTGTACAAAGTGCACCAGGCATGAAGGACTGGAAGTCTTTGTGCTTGGTTGTTAGTCACTTGTTCAAAACGCACACAGGGACATTCTCTGATAATTTGTAAATTCTGTGTAAGTGGTTGTAGTCTGTATAGCTTTTTCACACTCTCTCCATCTATTTTCCATTACTTAAGAGAAATAATTCAAACTGGTTTAACCATTTTTGATTACTAGATTTTTTAATGTGTTAGCTGTGGTCACTGTTCTACCTCTTTTACAAGGCCAAAGCACCTTATGATTACTAGCTAGTGCTCCTAGGACCATTTCCCAGACCAACATAAATCAACAGAACACCCCATATCATCCCAAACCAGCCTCTAGACATCCAACAGTCACCCACCCAGTTCTCACCATCTTCTGCTCTAGGTACAGGTGTATATCATTAAAACTCAATACTTAAAACTATAACAAAACACGATACCGCATTTCAAGCACTTTTCTCCAGAAAAGAAAAAGATACGATACACAATGTCAGTTATGTTGCTTAAACTATGAAGAGGTATCACCATAGGACCCAAGGTACACAAAAGAAAATCCAAGCTGAAAATTCACAATTTCTCCCCATAACTGTTTAGTTATGCAGCAGAAAATACCTTCAAAGTTTCTATTATCCTCTCATACATGAAGAGGTAAACTTTACGCAATCATCCAGTAACTATGCCATGACTTCATTTCAGATAGGGATGGCATTATAGCATAGCTAAAAAATTCACATTATTCATACATACACATACATATTTTACAAATCTACCTATACACATACACACCCACCCATCCCTCTGTGACACCCTTCCTTCAGGCCAGACCTCTATACATTGGAGCATTTTTGTCAGGAGCTCAAACAAGCTCAAATAACTACACATTTCAGGACTGAATTCTATATACATTAAAGTTTTCTGAAGAGACAATCAAAATGCGGACTCTATGAAGCATGGATACACAGAACTATAGGTAGAGACTTAGCTTAACATTTGAAAACAAAGTATTTATGTTCAAACATGTTTGCAACCATGTAATATCAGCAAGAAAGGTGCCACACTGAGTATATCCTCACAAAATACTATCTGAAAACAGAATGCATTTTCACTGTAATGAAATCACTTTAGCTCCAAATTGCGTTCCTCACAGAAATCTTAATTAAATTAACATTGAAACAGGCATAACACTGGCTGAAGGGAAAACGGCACACACTCCCATCTCTGCCTCAGTGGTCTTTGCTTGGACAGTGCTCTTCCTCTGCAGAATTATGCCTAAAACTAAGAGAACAGGATGTGCTGCCTCTATTGGTCTCACTCCCTTCTGCATCCCTATACATGTCTTAACAGAATAAACTAGTTTTTACCCAGATTCCTGACACTATTGAAACGAGCACTTCTTTCATATGCTGTCACTAGAGTTTAGCACATTAACTATGGGTACCTATTGCTTTTGTAGCTCAGAGGTGAGAGTATTTCAACACCTTGTGGAACAAGACAAGTATAAGCATACAAAATAAGATTTTCTTCTTTCATCTGACCTTTTCGTTTATAGCAGGAAATGGGTGGATGCCTTTTAACCTCTCTCCCCTCTTGCCCATTTATAAGTTCTCTTCTAGTATACACATGCCCCCTTCTTTTTTGTCCTTCTTGGGAGATTTTTCTTGGTGATGAATGAACTAAGAGAAATTGAAAACATCAGCTGAAATAAGCATTCAGAAAGACCAAATGTTTATGGAAAAAAAAGTACCCACAGTGTTCCAGATCTTGATTCAGAACTCAACCTGCTCATTTTTTTTTTCCTTCTATCAGGCTTTGCTTCAGGTTCATCTTTAATCCAAAACCTTTGCAAACAAACAAAGAATCTTTCATACGGGCAAATTTAGAATTTATGAAAAGTGAAGTTTGTAATAGAATGCTCAGTAGTGGAGCTCTTTGCCGTGATAGTTAGGTTTAACTGGATTAAAAAATGATGGAGTATTCCTGTTACCCATTTAAATGCTCAGTTATGAATATTAAAAAGAGATGACAGGAGTTCTGAGAAGATTATAAACTGACATGCTTTTAGGCTTAAGCTAATTTTAATGGGGATTTAGCAGAAACCCCCACTGTGAACAGGTCATTCCATAGTACCTTTCCAAAGGTTTTCTTATGTCTCCTTGTGAAAGCAGCTTATGCTCAGCCATCCCGGGGACAGCTATTTCATCCCGGGGACTTGCTGATTTTATTACCAAATAGTAAGTTTTGTGTATCAAAAAGCAGAATGGCTATATCAGATATCAGGGATCACTTAACAGCAAACAAGCAGAAGATGCCTGTGCAGAACAGAAAGTGAAGATCCTGGGTAATATCCAGTTAAAAGTTTTCTACATGAGTGCAGGTTGTTAAAAAAATGCCTGGAGAAACCAACATGGGAGAAATAGCTCAGGTGGTAAAAGTTGCAGTTAGAATTAGGAATTGTATTATTTCTTTTAAGCCTGCAGTGAGATGCTGTTTTGTCAACAAGCCAGGAGCCAAAGAAAGGATGAGGCCTGAGTCACAAAAATTTATCAGGAAATTAAGGTAGTCAGACAGGGTAAGCAAATTAATTCCTTTTGTTTGATGTGTGGTAATTGCAGCTTCTCGGTAATCCACAAATAACCAAAATGGGGTTGAACTGCACAGACAGGTACAGAGGAGATGACTGCAAGACAAAGTGAAGGTTAGCTGCACATATTCCTTTCTACCTCAGTTGTGTAGATTTTCATTCTGTTACTTCATGCACACTCCCTCAGAAGGGAGGGCATCCCAGCAGGCAGTCTGACAGTAACAGCACTTCAGAGGCCCAGTCACACATCCCAAAACTCCCTTGTTCAGCTAATTTCCACCACCACCACCCCACCCACCCCCAGGGCTTTTTCTTCAGGCAAGCACACTGGCATTTGCAAGGAAGCCAAGTCAGCCACAAGTGGAGATAACAAGAGTACCTCAAGAGAAAGGATGACAGCTCAAACAATAGATGAGCACAGAAAAACAGCAAACCATTTTTAAAAAGTCAGGAGGGGAAGCTGTCAGTTTGATTAAGGGTCTGCCCTGGATTTGACTGGGGTAGAGTTAATTTTCTTCCTAGTAGCTGGTACAGAGCTGTATTGTGGATTTAGGATGAGATTAATGTTGATGACACGCTGATGTTTCAGTTGTTGCTGAGCGGTGCTTATGCTAAGTCAATGACTTCTCAGCTTCTCATGCTGCCCTGCCAGCGAGAAGGCTGGGAGGCAGAAGAGGCTGGGAGGGGACACCGCGGGACAGCTGACCCAAGGGCTATTCCATACCATATGACATCATGCTGAACAATAACACCAGGGAGGAGCAGGGGCTGGCCAGGGGTTGACAGCCTACTGCTTGGGGACTGGCTGAGCATTGGTCAGCAGACTATGAGCAATTGTGTTGTGCATCACTTGTTCTGTATATTCTTTTATCATTACTATTATTATTGTTTTCCCTTCTATTTCTGTCCTATTAAACTAACTTTATCTCAACCCACAAGTTTTACATTTTTTTCCAATTCTCTCCCCCAGCCTGCTAAGGGGGAGTGAGCAAATGGCTGTGTGCTGTGTGGTGTTTAGCTGCCTGCCAGGGTTAAACCACAACAGGGTCCTTGTATTCTGGCTACATTATCAGGTAGACACTTTCACAAGGAAATTTCCTGGTCACTTAAGTGTTCTTGTTTTGAGGTGTAATGGGGCTTCCATTTAAACATAAAGGATCAAGACCATGGTTTAATAAACAGAAGTTCACTAGCTATACCCTACATACATACAGAGTCTCAATACAGTATGAAGTTGTGCTCCAGTCACAACCAAGAAATAGCTTTTAAATTGCTACTTCAGGAGATGGTAATAATCTAGATGCAAAACCAGACAACTTACCACAGGTCACAAAAGCATCCCCTGCTTATGGTCTACTGTTAAGTAACCACTGACATCTGATATAGCCATAGGCATTCTTTTTTTGATATACAAAAGCTATGGGACAGTACGTTAGACCATAGCGAGAACAACCTAGATGTGCCATGACTAAAATCAGTAAGTTTATCCCTGGTAGCTAAACTGTGTCTAATAATTTTCCCATTATACTAATACTTGCTACTGACATTAGAAAGAGGGTAGATTTTTCAGTACAGATCTCATTGTGAGATTGGAGGAAATTAAGGATGTGTGTAGTATGCAGCCACAATAATGTATTTTGAATCAACTCGTCAGGCACAAAATTCACATGACATTTGTGTTCCTGAGCTTTTCCTGTGAAATCTGATGCCTCTGCGTAATGTGAGTAGAGAACCAGATCCCTTTATTACCATTTTCTGTGCATCAAAATGAGGTCTATTACAAGGCACTTCAACTAAGACCCCTTATGTAACTCCAGTGCCAGGGGTAAGCATCAGCTGTTTACACATAACGACTACAGTCATTTGGGGAAGCAGTAACACAAATCTAGAATCATAAGAGATTTTACTTTCCCTTTAGGGGCATTTAATCAACTTACCTTTCAAGGCACAGTCCCAAAGCCCAGCTCTGCTCCTTCCATATTTTTGTTTTATTCACAAGTTCACTACTTTTGAAGGCCTGATTTATTCTCTGTAGTTCCTGCCAAGTGCCCCAGCTTCCTAATCTTTAGCTTTCACAGTAATCTTAGCAAATACCTACACAATATTTAAATAAGCAAAATCATTTTTGCACAGACCATCTTAACACCCCTATTATCTAAAATTATTATTTGTTATATAGCAACATTCAGCAAAGGTCACAACTGTTTTTTTAGATGTCATTACATACATTTCCATCATCCTACCAAAGCACACTATTAGACCATCAGATCTTTCATGCAACAGCCTCTGCTCTCCTTTTATTTTCCTGTGAATGAGCAATGTCTAGCATAACAGTCCAGTTCCATGACTGGGGACTAATTGTCATGCTAAAGTTGCCACATTGCCACAATACTGACCAATTTTTCAAAAATATCAATCAGTTCATCAAATCAATCGATATTGTAACAGAACTTTAAAACAAGTAACATAGATCTTTAACAATGAAAGTAAAGAATAGTTCATGTAGTTGCAAAAATACCTGATTTTTTTCATTCTGTTATAATGTACTAGAAGTTTGAGGACCAAAAGAGAGGATTTATATCATTAAAAAGTTAGAGTAATAAAATTGAAAACCTTGCAGTCAAGACGAGATTAAATTAAATACTTCAATTTATCTCAGATTTTCTTAAGGTCATATTTTCTAATTGAAATTACTTGTCAGCCCTGACATGGAAGTTGTGTTATTTCTTCATCAATTTGAATTTGCAGTTTTCTGTGTAGCATATTTGGCTGAAAAGTTCAGCCCAGATGTAACAATTGATTAATTTAGCAATGAGAAAGGCCTGACTCATATCTTGACTAATTGCTCTGTTTGCATTAGTCACTTTAATGAGCAGACAATCTTACTGATATATCCACAGTACTGTCGGCTCCTCTCTGTGTATGCTATGGTGCACAAGAGGAAGGAAGAGACATTTTGAGTACTGTCACAAGGAAACTTTTTGGCTTTTAATGTCAGTGCAGAAATGCAGTTTCTGTATGTGTCACTGGAAGACTTGGTTGAGAGTTCAAGCATGACAAAAAGAACCCCAACACCTTCTTTGCCCAGAGACTCTGTGGAGTCTCCATCCTTTGAGATACTCAAAGTTTGGCTTGTCATGGTCCTGAGCAACTTGCTCTGTGTGACCTTGCATTGAGCAGAAGGGTGGGACTGCACAATCTCAAGTACTTTCTGCCAACCTCAGCAGTTCTGCACTTCTCTTTGATTCATGCATTTCCCTTAGAAAAAAAAAACCAAACAAAACCAAAAAACCAAACCAAAAAAAAAGTATCAGCTTTCAAATCTCAGGTTTTCCTCCCCAAGGGCATTTAACTGTTTGTTTGTTAGGCAGCCTTTAGATTACACTGGAACAGATGCTAATCACACAAGTGAGCACTTTAACCTCTATACCACAGAATCATTATCCTATTTTTGATACTTTTATGGCACAATGATGCTTGCACTGTTGGGTGCACAGTGATCCAGTTTTATTAAAAATATTGAGGGTGTTTTCAACCAATGTGTTCTGTAACATGCTACTTTTCCACCTCCCTGTTAGCTATTGGCCAACTAGTACTCAAGAGATAAACAGGACAACTGATATTTTCTGCTCACATGGGCATCTTAAAGAGGTGTACCAATTAGCTACAAACAACAGGACTATTTAGATTTCTAGCTTTGGGAAGCACCAAAATCTTCTCGTTATAAAACACACATGTGCCTCACATTTTCATGCTTACTCGTGTTTTTAATATTTAACACACTGTCTTCTGTCTCTCACTGAACAAATGATATTGCTCTATTTCCATTTCTACTCATTTTGCCATGGTGTTGTAAAGCTCATTTTAGACATAGAAGTATTTCCCACTCAACTTAATAGGGATTTATGTGCATTGTAAATCTCACTTTAGAGACAGGTGAAAAAGAGTTAGGCAGAGCAGTGTTCAGCATTGCTGCACTGGATCTTGCTTACATAGACCTGGGACAGCTATTGCTGAAAGTTAATAGTCAACTTTTCATTTTCAATAGGCCAAAAGTAACATGTGGGGTTTTTTAAAACACAAGGATACCTTTAATATTTAATATAATTATTGTCTGAGCTGCTTCAATTCTTAATAGCATTATTTACATGTAAGTCAATTTTATAAAGCTCAAGCTTCCATTTAAATAATTCTACAAACTGCACATGGTCACAGCTGTGCCTTCTTTTCCTTAACAAAGGGTAAGTCAGAAGTCACCTAAAGTGATTTGGTTTCCGTTTGGGTTTTTTTGTTTGTTTGTTTGTTTGTTTTAAAGGGCAACTGGAAGTTGTAGAGGCATGCAATCTGAATGGTTTTCCTTTCTATTATGATCTCCCACTACTGAAAAAAAAAAACCAAAACCAAACAACCCACCCAAAACCAAAAACAGACCACAAAATAAACAAAAAAACCCCACCAAACAACTTACTTCTGCAGAAAATATATTACAAGCAAGGTTTGCAAGTCAGTAGCTGTGACTATTCTGGTAACAGAATTATTTCACCATGCTCATGGCTTACATTCTCTTGAATGCAAGTTCTTGGGATAGCCCTGCCATTGTTCTGTTTCTCTTATACATCTTCTACCACATTACAGTTGAAATACAGCTGAAATCAGGTATTATCACAGTTTACATATATTCTGTAAACTCTCTAAAAGGATATTTAGACCTAATCCAACGTCAGTAAATTTCAGTTTAAAGCTGGTTAAGGAAAAATGAAAACCCACCACTTTTTATCACAAACAAAACTCTGAAAAACACGGGCTTTGCACATCGGTGCCGATTTCAGCAAAAGTTTGTTTTAAAATAAAACCAGGTAACATTTAAATGCATCAGCACAGACTATTTCAAATTTCCAGAAGTGAAAAATTCAATTTTTTTCTTAATTATTATTGTTAGGATTATAGCATGAAGAGGGATACTTAGATTCCCCCCTACCATAATGTTTCTATCAATCCCAAATAATTTCTTTTTCCTCTCTGAAAAAAAACACTCTCATTAAGACTTCGTGCTGGCAGATTACTTCCAATAGGAATGCAGACAAGTTTTCAAATGCCAAAGTCCACCACAACATCAATTTTTTTCTGCTGCACAGCTAGCCAAGCTAGTGGGAAACTCTGTAGCCCTCGCATGCGGGGCTGCCTTTCAGTCAGCCATGTTTAATACTCTTACCTCCTTTTTAACTCAACTCATGACCTTTTCATGTGCACTGTCCATTGCAAATTCATTACTAACCTACTCCATAACTACGCACCAGCGCCAGTGACACAACACTGATGCTGAATACCCACACTACAAGGCTGTGTTCCAAAGATCTGAGAACCTGAAAAAACACCACCAATTCAGAAGTTAATTTAAATAAAGACTTTTTAAGGGGCAGGAAAGAAGAGAAACGGTGGGAGACACTAGGTTTACATGGATATTTTCCATTTTTAATATCTAAAACACAAATTTCCTCCCTGAGCAAATACATACCTGTCAGTTACAAAGAGTCAGTGGTAGCACCTTACATCTGAAAGAAGCTATTTGGCCCTGGAGACAGATGTAAATTAATCGAAGTTCAGAGGTGTTGTATTGCACAGTGTATTCCCATCTTTCTTATCGTAACATTCCTTGGATATTTTTATGCAGCTGCTATAGTGTATGTGCTCAAATGAAGTATTTTGCAGGCCCTTGCAGAATAAAAAACAACCAACAAACCCCAAAACACACCTTTAATGTATCCTGAAGACATGTACACACAACACTGTAAAGCTTCCTGCATTTAAGGAATGCAAGAAAGGAGTAAACCCCTTGATGATACGTACCCTAGCAAAAGCAAAAAAAGCCCAAAACTGTTCCTTGAGTGCCTTTATCATTTAATGACTAAAACATGGTATAAGAATTATTGGTGCTAAAAACCCACTAAGGAAACTACATTCTTTAGAACCACTCACTGACACCCTGTCCATTCACATACGTGCAAGTATCCCTCACTTACAGCACTTTTTTTTTTGTTTGTTTGTTTTAAAACACAGCTCCCAGAGGCAGGTTTCATCTACTTTCTCCTTTTACAGAAAGGTCAGTAACTGTACTATTTCTGTTCTATTCTCAGTCCAGTCACTTCTACTCTGAGCATCCATGTCTCATCTTGTCTGTTTAGATTTCATGCTCCTAAGAGTATAATCTATACCTCACTTGATATTAAGTTTTAAGAGATTAAAATGCTGGTGTTCTCTAGGTAACTCAGTCTAGTCTGCGCTTGCTCTGAACCACAAATTCCAGATTAAAGACGTTTCCGCCAGACAAGGGAAAACCCAAATGAGGCAAGTGTAACTAATACTATGAGCTTGAGACAATTATAAAAACTGCACATAAGAAAAGGAGCATTTTATTAATAGCACCAGACAGACAGAAAAATACAGTAACCTGGAAAAAAACTGCACTTTAAATATCCAAATAGAGTGTGACACAGCAGCAAAATATCAGCCAAATCAGCAATGAGAAACTAATTTGTTAGCCATGCTTAGCCCGTCAAAGGGATGACTGATGACAGCCAGCAATGCCAATTGCTTACTCTGAATATTGGGAAGAATAAATCCTTGCAGCTAAAGTTTTTAATTTTTTTTTCATTTTATATATATAGTTATGAAAATGACACTTCAGGCATATAGCTGAATGCAATATTAAATTTTTCTGCTTACTCTGCAGTGCATCAGATAAATTCTTCAGAAATTAGTTGCTATATTGGTATCATCTTTGCTCTTCTTATAGTTAAAAGCTGTGGCTGAACCTCAAGCAACCAAAGAAGTCCCAGACAGGCAGGAAAAACATTGCTTCACTACTGCGGCTTGTCTTTGGTTGCACCACCCATTTTTGGTTAACTGTCACTCACTGGTAATAGAAAGCATTTTATGAGAAGGAGGAATAAAAAGAACTGTCTAACTACAATAGTTTACTTTAAGAATGGAAACATACACTCAAACCCTAAGGCTTCATATAACTTCAGTTTATTCTAGGGAATTCATGCATTGCTTTTCATTCTCAATTTTGAGTATGAGGATGTAAACCTGGTTAGTGAAACCTTTTTTAGGCCTGTCATTTACATTCCATCCATATGTGCTCTGAATCCTCCACAAGCTATTATGTAAGGTCAAGGTACCTCTCTTCCCACTACACAATTCTGCTTACTTTTATAAGCTCCATCTGTCCTTTACCTTATCCTTCTCTAATGTGGTTAGAAATGCCTCACTTGTAACACTAAGCTTAATGCTCTTCTGTCTCTTTACCAGCCAGTTCCTGTATCTGGATGCCATTCCTCTTCAGGTAGAGCAGACTACTGTAACCACTTCCAAATTCTTTCAGTAGCTCTACTTTATCTATATAGACAAAAATATGGATGTCTCAAGATACCAAGTTTTTCCAGCAAGTAGCATCTTGTCAGTGGAGGAATGCAGATGGCCAGGTGTACATGATGCTGTTCTGTGCAGCTACTTCCTATGGAACCTTGGCCAGAATCCTTGTCTGATTTTCAGAACTTTTTAAAGAAACAATTCTGCCTACTGTGCTGGGAAGCTGGACTTTGCTGAAATTGTGATATTGCTGCCTGGTGTAGGGAAGGTCATGCTGATAGGAGTGAAAACTTCTGTAGTAAATGGATCAAACAAAAATTTCTGAGCCAGAAGGAATAAAAGCAACCTCTGAGCTCATACCATTAAAAGCCAAATGAAAAGCCTGACCAAGATTTCCTGCAAGTTCAGCAGTTCCCTCAAATCCTTTCATTTAGAAAGAGCAGAGAAATTCCCCCAGCCTGCTGCTTTGGATACAGTAGGGAGTGAAGGAGAGAGAACATGGACATTGTTTACTTAATAGACTAGGCTCAGATAGTCTACTGATAAGGGCATAAAGGTGGATAGATTGTTGGAGAGCCTGTCAGTCTTAATCCATGAGCCATGGCAGTGCTACTGTTAAGAAAATAAATAATTACAGCACACACTGGTAAGGTGAAGTCATGACCTCATTCCCAGAGCTCAGCACTGGTCTTAGAATCATATAATTGTTTAGGCTGGAAAAGGCCTTTTAAGATCACTGAGTCCAACCGTTGACCTAGCACTACCATGCCCACCACTAAATCATGTCCCTTATTGCCACATCTACAAGTCTTTTCAATATGTCCAGAGGTGGTGACTCATGTACTTCCCTGGACAGCCTGTTCCAACACTGGATCTGCTTGTTTGCACTGCATTAGATTGTGGGCATCTTGGGGCTGGCACTTCAGGATAGCCAGAATTACCACCAGCATTCCAGCAGCACTGTTTTATAAAAATGGTTCTTGCATCTCTGTATTAGTGTAAATGTTTGCTGGTCATCCTCACAGCAACAAGGTAAGTTAATTATATGCTACATACAGGAGAACTGGAGGTCTGAGTAGCTTTATATTAATTCACAAACTAAGTAAACTCCCTGGTTATAGATCTGCTGATGCTCTTGCTGCATCAGTCACTAGTCTTGGCCACACAGCACTCATTTCAACAAGAATCTGCAGTTTCTGACTCCCTGGAGAGTAAACTAGTAGACCTAATAAAACTCCTAGGCACCAGAAATTAGGTGAGAAGACAAGAATTACCAAGTCAATAACTGAGATTACATCATGAAGCATTTAATAGAGCTCACCATGTTTGAAGGCTTCTAAGACTGCCCATGCTGATCCACACATCTTTTTGAACAGCAAAATAACTCTAAAGCTTGCACCGTTGCCAAGTTTTCACTGAAACCTGCCCATCAGCAGAGCAAGATGCTTCAGTGATGAGTGTTCCATATTTTTATGAGCAAAACAGCATTATTACTGAGATGAGCATTCATATTTTAGTAGAATTCATATTTTAAAAAAACCAACAGCAATAATAGTGTAAAATCTGATGACAAGTTGCATGGTACATTAATGTTTTCTATAAACAAACATCCAAGAAGTAAAACATATGCTAATGCAGAAGAAGATTTTATACCCATACCTGCCAAAAATAGGTGGAAAGAATCCAAAGAATTCTGAAAAAATCCAAGGCCTTTATGAAAAGCACATTTCTTCTAAAACACGCCAGGGGATTAGCTGGGATCCAAGATT
The DNA here is from genome assembly GCF_023634155.1 of Falco peregrinus. Taxonomy (NCBI): domain Eukaryota; kingdom Metazoa; phylum Chordata; class Aves; order Falconiformes; family Falconidae; genus Falco; species Falco peregrinus. The sequence goes on from NC_073722.1 coordinate 42,862,409, forward strand.
TCACCTGAGATTTTAGCTCAGTTCTGTTAGCTATATCAATTGCACACATGAAATAGTAGAGAGATATTTTCTGCTCTGATAACCTGTCTAAAAGGTAGAAGACGGGTTTTCCCCAGGGGAGGGAAAAAAAAAAAAAAAAAAAAAAAAAAGAAAAAAGAAAAAAAGAAACTAAGTAGTGAAGTGGTCTAATAGTTAGACAATGAGACAGTCCCCTACCACAGCCAGGAATAGACAAAGCCTGAGGATTAGAGTCCCACAATTTAGTCTTAAAACAACCCAAACAACACCACCATAACCTAAGATTTCCTTCCCATATTTGTATTTTAAAAGGTAGATCATATATATGCATTCTTTGCTTTGTCAGTTCTAGAAAGATGACCAAAATATTGTCAGGGAAAAGTACATTCTGTCTTGCTGAAAAGCTCCAGTAACTGGCTCAAGCTGCTTCTCCATCTTCTGCCCCCAATCTACACTGTACAAACAAGATGAGGTCTTGTATTGAAAAATCAATTTAAAAAGTTAACCATCAGAAAAAAAATAATAAAACATTTAATATTCAGAAAAAATAGCGTTGAGCAGCTACTTACTAGAAAGGCAAGCATTTCTAGACTTCATGACCCTAGCTTTATAACAACAGACCCTAGCTTTATAACAACATTAGTAAAAAAAAATAAATATCTGATATCTGTAAGGAAATGAAGACTTCTGCATGATTAAAAAATAAAATAAAGATCAACAAGTAGGTAAAATGCAATGACCGATACTTGTGTCAGAAACAGACTGTGGTATATATGAACTACTCTTTTACACCAGACAGTACTGCAACTTCTCTCTCCTACACCTGGCACATAACTCACTGATGTGTAACATCAATATTAAATTTACTGAGCTTTCACAGGTAGGAGTATACATCATCAATTCCACAGCCACTAATGAACACAATATTTCTCCATTAACTTCAACAGATATTAAAGTCCAAAGTCTTATTATATTTAGGTTTCCTCACTGAAATCTTTAACTTTATTTTTTATTCCCTCAAGAGATTTTTATTAATCAGAAGTATAGAGGACAAACTGAGCCCCTCCACATACATGCTTTGAACATAAGCAATTCAACAATACCGTATTATTTTGGATAAAAGCCTAAAGCAGAAACTTTAGCTCATGGAGCATGTAGTTGAATATGAACCTCAACATCCAACTTATAACTGCTGCTCTTCTACTTTATGTTAATGCTTTTTTCAGTTAGCACTCTATTAAGTTTCATGCCTGTAGAAACATTATATTCATATCATTGCACTGTAGCTTTCAGTCACTCTAGTAACTATGCTGACAATATATCATGTCTGAGAGCGAAGGATGCCTCAAACCACAACACACTAGCTTTGGAAATAGGATTTGAATATCTAAATATATGGCAGATTCTGACTGCTTATGAAATACAGTAGTTTTGAAGAGTATCTTACAAAGACCCAACAAAAATCACCCTGACAAAGTGAAAGATGAGTCAGAACTGCCCAGCTCCTCAACTCCAACAGAAGCAAGAAATTGAACACAGCAAACTGTGGAACAACAAAGAAATATCATCTTGATTGTTGGCTAGCAAAAAAGTCTTAAAAGTAATTTTTCTACTTGAATCTAAAGCACTGTTGAGGAATCCAAGTTTAACCTTTGCTTTTCTGTGTTTTGCAGAAATAGTACAGGACTAATAGGAATGAGAAAGGCTCAGACTTCCTCTTGCCCCTTCATATAGGCAATTTTACGGGGTGCACATTATATGAGACAGCAGAGTAGGACCTCTGAACTATCTGAGCAGATCTTTTAGTTTCTTATCACCTCCTACCCCCATGCTTCTGCCACAACACCAACCACCTCCTCTGTTCATAGCACAGTACATCAGCCAGCAACCTAAATCGGGCACAGGATGTTGTAGTGACTGGAACGTGCTGAGGGGTTAAGATTAAGACTATGCTGGTGACAGCACCACAACAAACAAAAACCCAACAAAACAAACCCTTTCATTTCCTTCCAGGAATACCTACCCTGGACCTTTGCATGCATGCACACAGGTGCACAAAAAAAACCCTCAACTAATTCTGAAGCTAAGTATAACTTCAGAACGAGCAGAAGGCCAGCATCTCCTACACCATTTACAGACAATATTTGCTAAAAATTTCAAAGATAGCCTCTGCAATGTTGTGACCACAGTCTGGATTTAGAAAATCCAAAACTTCTCTAGTAAATCCACCAACAATTTTATATTGACATAGAACAAAGGTGAAGGATAGTTTTTGGACTTTTTTTGTCAAAATTCATAGAAGAGATTTGTAGCAGGATTTAATCTCCTGCAATAGGAACATTTTTTGAATAAACATGCCTGCCGCACATCATTTTGGTGATGAAGATGACATTTATGCAGATTGTATGCAAAGATGTCAGTCTATTAAGCTACATTAAAATACCAGGTTCCACATATCCAAAAAAAGAAAATTAAGGCAGCAGTCGTAGGAATCAGAGATATCTTTGCAACTTTTGTCCCATAAAGATAGTAACAGTATGCAGTGGAACTTCTGTGTTAAATATAGTTATAGAGGATATTTATGATTACAGATGGATAGTAAATACTTCATACATCTATTGAAATTAAAAATATCTCAGCTTAAAACATTTACAATGTCTTACCTCAGGGAAAACTAGGCATACCCTTTCTTTCCAGAGATTTCCACAAGCAAAAGGCTCTTTACCCTAAATAGCACTGTAATAAACATTTGCCACAACAAAGTTTATGCACTTGACTCATCCTTAGTTTTAACTACCATAGCAGAAGATTTAACGTATGTGCATTATTTTCCTCATCCTCCACAGGGTTTGGAAGTCAGCTCAAGAAATCTGCCCTTTCTGTTGCATTATGTCTCAAAATTCAGATTACTCGTTACTCAGCTGGCTAACAAACCCTTCATTACTTATGAAAGCATAAAATAATAGGTAGTAACTGTTATGAAACTCTAACAAGGCATTCAAAAGGTTTTGTTTGGTTTTCTACGTGAACCTGGTAAATTTGAAAAGGATTCTGCATTTCACACACACCCAAAAAATAAAATAAAATTCTAGGTATCTTCTCCCTGTCCCCAAGCCAAAGACGAAGAAGTTACAGAACTAGATTTATAACTACTTAACATAACTACTTGGAGTCTGGATCCATTCTGGAATGCTGAACTGAAAAATAAAAGGTTTTCTAATAAATCAATAGTTTTGAGGCCAAAGACTACTGTCATGCAGTATTTCTGTGAAACCAAGTGGCAATAAAACCCTTAGTTTTTCACATAAAATGTCATATTTTCCTTACTTTCATTTAAGCCAGATATGAAAGAAACAGCACTAGTCCAACAACTTTTACACTTCTTCATTTTTCTCATCTCCTAACAGTTCTTTAGCTTTCAAAAAATAAAGAATCACTTCCAGGATATGCATATATATGAAATTGAAAGAGATAAAGCAAAAAAGTTAAAGATCATCCTCATGCCTTCCAGGAAATACAGACTTTACAAAATACCACATGAAGTTTAACTTCCATACTTTATATTCAGAATTATGAGATAAAAACCTGAATCATTTTTTTTCCTCTTGCTACCATCTGACTCTATATATGAAAAAACCCAGATTTCATTACCTTTTTGGTAGAAAATGGTTTTCTTACAACGATAAAAAGATAACAATGAACAAAATTTGCAAATGCACAAATTGCTACATGATCCAGCACAGATACAGACCCTCAAGGGCCAAACTTTCAGGTATTACATAGGAGGGGAAAAGGATTAAGCATGACATATAACCAGTTCCAATGTATTAATACTAACCTCTTTGAACATCTTCTATCTAGTGTAAATAATAGACGACTTTTTCATTGATCAGAATGACAAACTGGAAGCTTTATTATATCCCACACAGTTTAATTTTCCACTGGAAAATAATTTGCTAAATAAGGAATGAAAGGACTTGAAGGAAAAAATAATTTAATGCAGGCTACATAATACAAAAGCTTTAAGCATAAGGCTGTCAGTATGTTAAATTTAACAGTCTAGCAATGATTCTCCCCAGTTTTAAAAACCCAACACTAATTCAGTTTTTAATCTCAAATGACCATGTCAGACTGTATAATCCAATCATGCTAATACAGCACCACATCACAAATGACCATGTCAGACTTCATAACCAAAATTACAGCACTTTTTTGCCCTTTTGTGTAACAGCAAAGGTCCTAAATAAGAAGGGAACAGGTCAGCTCTTGTGACATTCACCAATTTGCAGGGTTACAGAAATCAATCAAAAATTATCTAAGTCACTGCTGATGAAGCATAGGGACAGTAAATCAGCTGTCCATTTTTACAACACAGGCCACTCAAATTGGTCAGTGGTCGAACCTGCGCTAACCAATTTTAAAAAACCACAAAACCACAAAACAAACCAAACAAACCTAAAACAACCAAAACTAACCAAAACCCAACCAAAAAAATAACCCCCCAAAACAGAACACATACTAAAAACCTCACAAAAACAAATGAACCACACCATACTCCATGGAAACATATCAGGAATTAGAATTTACAATAAGCCCCCACTATGATATCTCATGTAAAGAGAATTCCACTAGCTCTTTACATTTAATGGAAAGCGTTCATGGTGCTGTGTGTTTTGGCAGCCAGTGGGGATTGCTGGAAGTGGCTGTGACTGACACAGGGCAGTTCATGGCCTTCTCCCATGCAAACCAACTCACCTGCCCCTGCTACTGAAACCCTGCAATTTACGCTCAATACATCCACCCCTTGCCTCTCTAAGGCATGTATTTAAGAACTGTTTGAATACGCAACCATTACAAGCTCTACTTTCAGTATCATCACACCCTTAATATCAACACAGAAAAACTGTTTGTCACTTGTATACACACTATTTGCACCTAGCAAACCAGCAAACTCCAACCCTAGGCCATGCCTGGTCCCAGTGTGGCCCACTCACTCCATCAGTGGGCAACACAGTCTCTGCTCAGGATATTTTACGTCACTCCACCCCACCACTCAAAGACAACTTTTCACACGCCCCCCTGCAGCATTTTTCCTGCATACACCCAAGCAGCAGCACCATGCACTCCTGTAAAGCTTTGGAGTGAGAGGGGGTGTTCCTACCTCTTTCAGAGGTGGCCAGAGCCAGCTGTGGCCAGCTTGTGGCCCCCTCCCACACTAGGCACTCTTACAGCTCCCTACCACCAAAACACTGCCATTAACGGCCAAGACACTGTCATACAACCCAGTGTGACATTTTCATGTGTAACATAACACTCTTTGGAACAATCAATAAAATGACTAAATGTTATCCATTACCAGGAAGGGAACAAGAAATACTGAAAAGAGTAGCTGATTCAAAAAATCTTCTGTAGTGCTGCCAGGGTCCCAATGCTCTCCCAAACCACTAAATAATAAATAAAACGTGATGGCTGAAGTAAGTAGCAAGCAGCACAATTGTGCAGCAGCCTCTTTAATGACACTGCAGGACTTCTGCAGGTGGAGCTCCTTTCAGCAATTACGCTGTGGAGCAACCTCCCCACCCACAAAGCATGTAGTCTGGAAAGGCATGTAATGGTGAGGCATGAGAAGTGGAACAGCTTGTCCTGCTATACTGAAAGTCTGTATGGATGTGACTGAAGCACTCTAAAGAAGTTGAGGTAGGTGTATCGAGTTGTACAGTTCTTACTGTTTAAATGACAGTAATGGAGGGTTGTGTTACCTGTGTTGGGTGGCTGTGGCAAGGTTTTGGGGAGAAGCTGCAGGGAAGCATCTGTGAGGTGGTCTCAGGGGCTACGTTATGCTAGATGTGGTTCCACAGTGGACCCCCCACAGGAGACTGCTGAGTTAGCAAAGATGGTGTTAACCTCTGGGAAAATACATCTCAGAAAGGGCAGAGAATGCTGGCCAGACAGAGGAGGAGGAGGGAAAAGAGTGAGGAATAGCAGAAGGAGTGAAGTTCAGGGGAGGTAGAAGAGGTGGTCTGTGGTGGAACAGATATTCCCTTGTGGCCTGTGGAAGAAACCACACTGGAGCAGGAACAGATGGAATGTCCTGAAGGAGCTGCTGCTCTTGGAGAAGGTCTGTGATGGAGCAGATCTTTTCTCACAAGATTTTAGCCTAGGGATAGTCTATGCTGGAGCAGAAGAAAAGTGAGAGACCAAGAGGAGCTGTTATGGACTGACCATCCTCCTCCCTTTCCCCCTTTTCTGCCTGGAGTTGGGCTGGAATGAAGGTCAGCTTGAAGACGGGAGGAAAGGTGGTGGTTTAATGGTTGGCTTTGTTTCTTACTACCCAAATCTAGTTTGACTGGCAAAAATTTAGAATCATTTAGGTTGGAAAAGACCTTTAAAACTGAGTCCAACAGTAAACCTAATACTGCAGAGTCCACCACTAAACCATGTCCCTAAGAACCGTATCAGCACATCTTTTAAATACCTCTAGAGATGGTGATTTCACTGCATCCCTAGGCAGCCTGCTCTGGTGTTTGACAACTTTCCCCAAGTTGAGCCTGTTTTTCCCATGATAGTATTATCCCTCTACTTATCTCAGCCTATGAGCTTTCTCATCCTATTTTCTCCTGCTCTGCTGAGGAGGAGGGCATAAATGAGAAGCTGGGTGGGAATTTGGCCTTTAATCCCAGTTAACTCACCACAAGAGGACTAGATAAAAAAAAAATAAATAAATTAAGATTTTAAGAACACAGAGCGCAGTGCTTGGCTAATGATTTGTTGCCCAGTAAACAGAAAATGTTCTTTGCATGAATGAAGTAGCTATTTGTATTTAAATCTATAAAGCACATCTATTTTATGCAATGCTAAATATAACAAAACATTACAGCAAATCTGTTCAGTTTATAGTACCTAGATAGTTTTTTGTGCTTCTGTTGTCTGGACTATTAAAACACATAACTATAAAAAAATAATATCTATAGGGTTGTTGTGGTTTCACCCCAGCCAGCAACTGAGCCCCCTACAGCTAGTTGCTCACTTCCCCCTGTTAGGATGGGGAACAGAACTGGAAGAATAAAAGTGAGAAAACTCATGAGCTGAGATAAAAATGATTTAATAGGTAAAGCAAAAGCTGCGCCTGCAAGCAAAGCAAAATTGGGAATTAATTTACCACCTCCCATGGGCAGGTAGGTGTTCAGCCATCTCCAGGAAAGCAGGGCTCCATCATGTGTAACAGTTACTTGGGAAGACAAAAGCCATAAGTCTGAACATCCCCACTTCCCTTCTTTTTTCCCCAGCTTTATATGCTGATCATGATGCCATGTGGTATGGCATATCCCTGCAGTCACCTGGGGTCAGCTGTCCCAGCTGTGCCCCCTCCCAGCTCCTTTTGCCCCCCCCCCCCAGCCTCCTCACTGGCTGGGTGGCATGAGGAGCAGAAAAGGCCTTGACTGCATAATCACTGCTCAGCAGTAAATAAAACATTTCTGTACTATTAAATCTGTTTTCAGCACAAATCCAAAACAGCCCCATACTAGCTGCTGTAAAGAATGTTAACTCTGTCCCAGGTAAAAAGCAACACAGAGGGTTGACATTCACAACAGTGATACCATTGCATCACAACTTGGGAGCAGAAAACATATTGAAATGACATGATATTTAAATGCCATGTTCTCAGAAATTAAAATTGATCTTATTAATAAATAAGAGGGGCAAAATCAAACAGAGCAATGTTTATTTAGACTTCTCTACAGTGAACAGATGTATAACATAAGAGAAGATATGAGAGTAATGCTGGACTTTGAAAATGTGAGTTTAAGTCTGTTATGAGCCCTTTCTGCAATTTTTTGGAAGTCTTGTAGGTCTGATTAATTCCTGTAACTGAGGCTCATAAAAGAGGGATCTATTCAGTTAAGGCATCTCTGCTTTCAACCAATACGGACAAGCATCTCGGCTTTCTCCAGGTGACATGTCAATGTCATGAGCACAAGTGACAAGGTTAATGTCATGGGGGCTGCAGTGGTGCTCACGTGGGAGGAAGCCATGAACTGCCTTGTGCTCATCAAAACAACTGCTGGGACAAGAATGTCCATGATGGACAGCAGCCATGGGTGATCCAGGCAAGAGAGGTGCTGAGGGACACGGGTGTCACATACACAGTGGGGCATGGACACTATGGAACAGTGCAACAGGAAAACCACTAAGCAGTGCACAGCAGAAAACCAGTAAGTGGCAGAGAGCAGCTCAAATAGAGGGTCATGCATGTCCTCTGCATCATGTGTCACTTGCCTTACTGAAGGAATTTGGGCAGACTGAGTGCAAGATGCAGCAAAACTAAGGAAATCTGAAATTCAGGAGTTGCAAGGATAGGTGTCCATCTTTAGTTTTTCTTTAGAAGTGTGGGTCTTTCTTGTTCTTAATACAGGAATCATTGATCAGATGTTTGTGTTGATTAGCAATAAATTAAGTAAAATTCCATGACTTGAGACCATTCTGCCTGCAGCAGTAACCCCCAGAGAGGCCTGGATTAGTTCATTATCTGCCAGCGCTGCCCAGTAAAAGAAGTGGGGAAAGCATACGAAAACTGCAGCAGATTTGAAGTACTGCGAGAACAGACTTCCACATCAAATCACCAGTGTCCATACCTCATAGCCTGTGTAAGGAAGGGCAGTGAGAACCCATTTCACCCGCTCCACTTCTCCTCCATAGGGCAGAACAGAGCAATTCAATATCTTTTATCACTTCCCTAAAAAATGGCTGGATCCAGGTGGTTTTGTCCTGTAATGAACATGTAAGTGTGCCCAAAACTATTGGGTTTTTCCCCCGAACCCAGAATTGTGAGTTGTCTCAGCATTTTATTTGGGGTGTGGGAAGAGAAAAGTATGGAAGTCAGGACAGAGAGCAACGAGTCAGGAAACAAGACTCAAATTATCAGGTGGCAGGGACTAATCTACTGGAAGGAGTCCTGATTTTTTATTGATGTAAAGAAAACTACTGGTTTACCGACCTTTCCCACAAACTTTACAGGCAAAGAAAAAGCCTGTCTCCATCCACTGATAAAGAAAAGCACGCTGTGCTCAGTGGTCTGTGGTCATCTAAAAGACTTTACAGAAAGGAGTCTTGTCACCTGCCGCTTCGCAGAATACTCAGTGAGTAGCCACAAATAGGCTGTGCTGAGACAAAATACTGTCTGAAAGACAGGTGGTGCTGAAAGAAATCTTTTCCTTGTCTTCCAAATTACTGTACCCCTGTCAACACTTATCCTTAGTCAAGAAAGAATCCTACCCAATTTTTTGTCCAATTTTGGAATTGTCTAGGAATAAGGGCTTTCAAGGACCGAGGCAGCTGGCCTGATGAAAGCAAAAAAGGGCACTGATCATGAGCGTGCTCCGTAGCTGTTTGTTCCTGGACCCCCATGCTTTTCTAATAATTGTCTCTAAGCCACAAGCTCTGGGCTCTGTCAGGCCTTGATCTTTGCTGGAGCTGGCTTGGAGAATGTCCAAAGCTGGTTTGGAACAGTATTTCTCAGACATATGTCTGTGCTGAATACCTAAACCATGCCAAAATACTACATCTCCTTTAACTCCTCTGATTCCAGACAGGAGGGGTGGAACCCTGATTCTTCTGAGACTGGAAGACAGCTCTCATTTTGTAAAAGCTTGAATTAATTTTGTTTGGAGGTTTAAGAAAAGTCACTCAGCCTCTCTCCCTTATAGTTGCTCAAATGAATCTACAGGGTTTGTGAGACAGTAGATCAGAATTGGCCAGGCTTGGGTTATTTGCTTATCCAACCCGATTGTATGAGGAAGGCAAGGAAAGAGCAGAGCAAACCTCGGATTCCTTCAGTCCACTGCTCTTTCATGTAACATAGTTTTATAAATTACATATTCCTGAAACCTCTACATATGTTTTCATGTGTTATTTCTGAGACTGCTTAAGAGTGAATAAAATTTCAAGCAAGCAAAATTTGTACTTCGCTCTTTAGTGCTTAGTTAGCAGTGTTAGAAGTGGGGTGCCAAGGCGAGGCTGGGGCCAGAAAGGTGAGGGAAGCACTCTCACTGGAAACCAAAGAGTTTTAGAGGTACTGTGACTCAGCTGTTTGTTGGGTATACTTTCCTATTCTCACAAAATAAATTGTGTTAGGAAGACTAGTCCCTCCCATCTGATTGTGCCCTCGTCATTAGAAAAAGCACCCCAGATTCCTCCAGTCACGGATGAAGATCACACACAAGTATGTTTGAAGTCAAACAATTATTTTTTCTTCTCCAAAGTCATGATCATTCCATGGGCATGGAAGCTGCTGATGGATATTCCAGGTAGTGCCAGCAGAAAATGCTGTCTTGAAACGGTCTATGCAACACCTCCCCCCCACCCCCCAGGTTCAGCAACAGGAGGGAAGTTCTATGTCACTTTTGTCACAGGAACTTTCTTTAACCATTGTCATTACTCTTTGTCTTTCCATTTATGTAATTGCTATTTTGGGCATTGATTATTGAACTTTGTTTTTTGTTTTTTTTGTTTGTGGTGGGTTTTTTTTTTTTGGTTGGTTTGTTTTTGTTTTTTTTTTAACAAGAAACTAAGCAAATATCCAGACAGTAAGATTACTAATTACAATGGTCTGATCCAAAAACAATTTCAGCAGTGAAGTGGCACCTGAATCTCTCTTCTCTTTCCTATCTGATGACACATCATTCCTTTCAACTTCTGCTTTTTTGGAATAGATTTTGGGCAGTGTAGAAGTCATTGTGGTTTGGGTTTGGTGGGTTTTTTGTTTTTTTTTTCTTTGAATCTCTGTTCTTTGAACCTTTTTTCTTTCTTTGAAATTGCTTGCTTTTATAAGGTAGAATATAAACAAGTAAAAGGAAATTGGCACACAGGACAGAAGTTGTAAGAACAAAGTGTCCAAATAATCTCATTTTTTTCCCACTAAACTGAGATCATAGGATGGCAGAAGGCCCTGAAACACAAAGATACATAGGATGTGAGTGTGTGTGTGTAAGTATGTGTCACAGTTGGAGAGCTGTTTAGAAATACATTTTAAAAAGTTCTCCAAATCTGTACTATATTCACAAGCATTACAATATTTCAATATTGATATCTCTAGGTGGACATAGATGGTAAGATGTTATAGAAATCTGCAGATGTTTTTCCTTATCTTCAAATAAATACAAAATGCAAATTTTCATTTTCAAGGACTTGTGTCAGTACAAAAAGGTATTCATTTTTTTCTGCTTACATGAAATAATGCAAAATCTCAGTCTTTCTGCCCTTTATCTGAGTGTAAAACACAGAGGCAATGTTATTGCATTGTAAAGATGCTGTAAACTATGAAACAAAGCAGGTGACTATTTAGGCTCTAGCTTTAGGCAACCATACATAGGACAATTTTTGATGATTCAGTATGGGCGTTGATAACTATCTCCTATCTTATTCAAGGCACTGAACTCAGAGCTTTATTAGCTTGGTACAGGAATGTTTTCCTCCTGTGGTCTAGCACAGAACCTAATCTAGACTCTTGGTTGTTACCTGCTGATAATCTGTGCCTTCTGTTTTTTATTTTTATTCCCTTTCCTATCAGCTCCTCATTGACCTAGGAACTTAGCAGAGGCAGAAATTTCCAGGCCTGGGATAAGATAGTGAACCATGGCTGGAAACCTTCTATGTAATTGAAATACAAATGGAAATGAGTCATGCTAACAAAAATAGATTAACCACATTAACCAAATTTGTTACCTTCACTGTGGTCTTCTCAGTCTCTTTCCAGAATATAAAATTCCAGTATGAGTAGTCTTTACAATTCTATTTTGTGGTTTTCGTCATCATGTATTATGTGGCAGGTTTTTTTTTTTTTTTTCTTTGGAGAATGGAAAAACTGCAGAGGCTGTGGGCTGTTTAGTTGAATTTCTCTAGCTAGTATGGCAGACAGTCAGAACTCTGTTAAACACTGACAATTTTTGAAACAACAAAAGAAATAAACTTTGTGACTAATACAGATCCAATAAATAGAACTGAAGTTCCATTAAAATTTCATTAGTCTATTCAGCCATACTCTTCACACTCCATTCCTTCCCTTTGTGGGCTAAATCAGATGTTAATGCACATATATTTTTGACAGATTTTGATAACTTGGCTGCTTTTTAGGGATTAAATCTGACAAGCCAGCAGACCCGTTCTATGGCTGGGAATATGGAGGTGGCAATAATAGGAATTATTTTAGGCAGGGGAAGCTGTGTTAATAATGAAGAACAGTTTTCAAATAAAGCAGAAATTAGTGAAGTGCATTCAGAAATTCTTTAAAGTCTCAAAGCATTGCTTCTTTTCCATTTCAATAAAACCATAGTAAATTTCTATGAAGAGCTTAATGACAGAACCATTTGCTGTTGCAGTAGCTGTAAAGAAAAATGACTTAATGAACATGAAGACATAACAAAAGTTGCAACACTAGCTGTTAATATAAAACCCTGTTTTTCCCAGGCCAGGGAATGTAAGTTTTGTTTACTAACATTAGAATTTATAAACTCTTACACAACCTTATTACAAATAAATAATTACATTGAAGAATAATTCCATTTATTTCTTGAAATAAGGTTGCAAAGCTGAGTGGTTGAAAGCTAGGGAATATTAGTATTAACATAGCCTCTAGTTTTGTTCCTATATTTTTCCTAGAGCTGTTTTCCACTAAATAAACTGAAAATAGAAATTATGTTGTGTGGACTCTCACTAATGCCCCCAGGAGTGGTCAGTAGGGCTAGAAGCTTTACTTCCACGTGCCTAGGGCCATCATTTAGCCTTGAAGGAATGTTCTCTAGAGCAAGCTGTATCCTGCCTCAAGCCTGAGCCTTCAGACTAGCCCCTGATGCAGGGTTGCCTCTTTCTCATGAGCAACTGCTCATTTTATGCTCACTTTTTACACTGAATAATCAAGTATTTGTTGTTCCTTTGGACACTGAATTAGTTGTTTAGCTCAAAAAGTCTGTTTCTCCTTTCCTTCAGATTCCCCACATAGGGCCCCAGATGTGCTCTCTAAATATATGATCCTCCTTTTTCCTTCACACATCACATGATCTAGATTCCAGTTACTTTGCTCAATTGGCTTCATTGCTTCTTCCCTTGACCTTTAAATGCTTATCCTTCGTACAGCCCTAATTCATAATCAGCCTTTACTGTTTCTGTCCATCATCTCCTTGACTTATCTAGGTATTGCTTTTGCTCAGTGCCTGTCTCAAACTCCTTGATCACCTGCATCTGTTTCCACTGACAGCTTCTGGAATCTTTGGCCAGAAAGAAATAAATATTTTCTTCTCTTAATCTCAAACCATTTAACTCACTGACTTACCTCCTTCCTGAATGACGAGAACATGAAAATCCAAGACTATCTTTTTCACCTAATCAGTTTGATTTTTCTTATTTTCTCCAAGCCCCTTTCTTCTGAAGCAGTCTTTCTGAGTGTCCTCCAATTCTCAGACAGTGTAGGAATTATCTTATCTGGCTGTAGCTGTGTTAAATTGAAAAGTCTATTCTAAAGTCACCTATTGATCTCCCTCCATTCACTGTCAGTTTCCAGAAAGTTAGTTATACTGCTCCCAATATCCTCAGGATGAAACATACTTTGATAGTGTTTCTCTGTCTTCATTAAGAAACCTTAAGAAATTTTAGACCAGATATTTAGCTTTCAAATGATTAGTGATAAGATGAGATAATTTTTGATTTTTTCTGTGCCCCAGTTATCTCTTAGAATTCTCTTACAATTCTACTACCTAAGTAGGTTCTGATTTAAAACTCCTCATGTATAGTTCCTTTCTTAAGAACAGAAACATATTTTCCCCTTATACTGTCTTTAAAAACATTATGGGTGAAATCTTCCAAAGTGTTTTCACCCCAATGTAGACATTCATCATCCAAACACTTCAGTTTGAGTGGTTTAGGTTTGTCAACCAAATGGTTTAGGTTTGTCAACCAAAGTACCATGTGGCCAAAATAAATATCTTGGTTTTAACAGATAACCTTGATAGTACCCTGGCTGTAATAGTGGGAAACAGGTCAGATTGCAGAAGTTAGTAATGGACCTGGTGAAATCTCATTTCAGTACCCAGTGCTTAGCAGTCGTTAAAATTGCAGACTTTTGTAACATTCATTTGTTAATAGTAAAAAAAAAATAATTAATTACTGGCTAAGAGCTCTGTTACACACTTTTTAAAGGTCTAATTGAAAGCACATAAAATTCAACAGAAAAGCTTGAAATTACTTTGTTGTACATTTTTAGAGAAAGAAAAGAGGCATGTCCCTGTACAGCCTGGAGAGAACACTGAGCTCCTTAGCATAGATTAGCAATTAGGGGAGAAATGACTTTGTGTTTCTGGTAAAATATCTTCTCCTGACCAATTCCATTTCATCACTTACCCATTTAGCAAGCAAAGCTGGATGTCTCCTGAAGGGTATCAGTGACACTAATTGCAGTTTCATAAAATTCCAGTTCTGAATCTGCATTAGGGAAGGTTCTAAACCTATAGCTATAGTCCATTGTCTGAGAAGATTATTTCCCATTTCTCCTTCAGTTCTTCTTGCCCATAGCACGCTGGTGTATGCTATAGAGGATATATGCAAAATTATTTTCTCTCTGTCTACCTATGCATATTATTTAAGGAAAGGGAATAGTTCTTGAGGAGCAGATTCTATACTTTTATTTGTGTCAACTTTGCTGTGCTCGCTCCATTGATGGAGGCTTAGTTCTCAATTTGGCTTGTCACAGCTGGCCTGTATTTCAACCTAGATAAACTGATCCCCTACAAAGACACTATCTAGAGGTAGCAAAATTTTCTGCTGACTCTTACCCCAGATGTTCAGCTTCCAGCTGCTTATGACTGCTGAATAGATTTTGATTCAACACCAGGCAGTATTGACAGTAATCCCTCACAAAACCATTTCTTCATATCAGACATTTGCAGCACATAAATCCTATTCTCCAAGGAAAATACATTATGTTTTCCCCTTTATATACTCAGAAACACTGCATACAATACATAATATCATTCCCTCATAAAGAAATTTAATAAAACAAGAATGCGTAGCTATAACCTGCTTCCATCAATGTGTGCAAATACATCTCACTTGCACATGACTGGGGATACAGACCAACAGAATGAGCACTTGCAATCACAGCAAAAATTGCACTGACCTGTCCCCTTTCTGAATGGATGGATTTCAATTCCCACCCGCACCCCCCAATTTCATATGATTAACATTGTCTCTCCAGGCCGTCTGATGATTCTCAGTAGTTTAACATACAATTAAGCCACTTCTGTAAATTCTGCTGGCTACTCAGTGGAAACCTTAAGCCGCCTTTGTAAATCAAGAAGACATTAGGTTTCTAAATCATTGAGACTCCTTTGAAGTCTGAACCTGCAGGAAGAATAATTACACAGTGAGTCAAAGATTAGAATAGGAAAAAGAGGTATCGCTGATCAAATCAGCTGGTCAAATTTAAAGATGGACAATGAAACAAAGACAAATGGAGGTCTTTTTTATTGCACTACTATGTTAATTTCAGTCTTTTGTTAGATATTTTAAAATAAAATATAGGTTGCAGTTATTATTAAAGGAAAATATCTTTACAGATGAGTAAAGTGTGCATAAAACAGATGATGAGCACTTGCATTAATGTATATTCATAAAAGTACTTGGCCTGAGAGGCCATAATTTATGTGCTAGAAGAAGATACAGGTTTGCCAGTTGATGACCACAGGTGATTAGCATGTGTTTGGCTGTGTGGGGAATGAAGAAAGGAAACATGAAGCCATTAAATTGGAAATTTTAAATAAAGAAAATATACTTTCCCATCAGGCACAGTCAAGAGGCTCATCCATTTTCATGGTCTAAATAATTTTTACCCTCCCTTGTAAGATGTTTGTTCCTGAATAATGATTGATCCTAAGCCTATGGAAGTCAAAAGAGAAGACTTTTATTTGCTTCAGCTAACTTCAAAAAAGATCTACAGCTAAAACATTTTTATATTGTTTACCATATATAGAGGAGAAATTAATCTAAAATGCATAGAACAAATGTACTTTAAGCTTGGTCTAGTACTTTACTAGTCACTGTTAGTTTTGTAACAGAGCTACCTCATCCTTTTGAGCAGGAATGCATATTCAAACACTTAGTAACTCACACTATGGGATCGTAAAATGACTAGAAAGAGGTAAGTGCAGTGCAGGGATTTGCAGGTAATCCCTATACAACAATAAATAGCTTACTGAAATAAGTACATGTGCTGCTATCAAGACTGATATTCCCAACTAATAAACCTGTTGTGAACTTCTTATTCATCGCTTGAAGACTTCCAGAAATCTTACGAGGGACTACATATATACAAACTCACTTATCACAATTCTTTTAGTTTTAAAGAAAAAAAGAATACATTATTTATGAGATTTGGCTGTATGGACAGTTAAGCAACATCCTTTAGATTGACTCAGTGGGTAATCTGATGCTGTCATATGCTATTGGAGTGACTGCCTGGTAATGTTTGCATTGACAGTCAGAAGGATTTATAAAACAGAAGCTCAGCAACACACATCTGAAAACATCACCTGTCTTAATGAAGGACATTGTATTTCATAGTTGGGGCTCCAAATAAAGCATAGTTCCAAAAGATTTTTTTGTGAGCTCATGTGGCAAAGTAATCTGTGATCACATTTTTTGTTGCCTGAAACTTTTTGGATCATAATGAAACCATTCCCTGTTGGTTTATTTTAAGATTTTTCTGTGGTAGAGATTTTGTCTTTTGTTTCCATACTTCTTGTTTTATGCTACTGCCCCTCCCAATCTGCACAGTCAGAGAAGGGGGATCTCATCTGCTCCTGATAACACTTACCTTGGTTTTGATTTTGCCAGTTGTCCTTCATGTGTATTAGGCAGGATGTCCTGGCCATTTGCAGTAACTTGTGCTCATCTTGTTCTTTGTTTGGCAACTTTATTATCATTTTCATGTCTTCAGTTTTTCCACCTTTAGTCACCACATTTCTCTGATGCTATAACAGTGTTACAAAAAAGTTTTGTATTGTTGGTTACACTATTTTAGTATGCATGTATTTAAGTTCAAGGCAATCTAACTTTTGTTGAATCCTGATTAGTGCATTTTTAATTTGTGTCACAGTCATCTGCTTTCACTACGCTAGTCTTCCCTGTTTACAGTAAATAAAATATATATTGGATAACATGGGAGATCTGAAGGAAAACCTCCTCAAGGGAGGCATATTTTCCAAATTCTTTCAGTTTGGAATTTGGACATTTTTCGTGACTAACGAAGTTAATGACTTAGTTGGACTCAGTTAAAAATAACTATTATAACTCCATATATGGCCTGGATCTTTATTTGTGGTGCATTTTCCTGTTCTCTGTTTAATACCTTCCCTCACATTTTCTTCCTCTCTTGAGAGTGTTTAGATTAACAAATGTCAGGCTTGTTTCTGTATTGGCTCCAGAGGTCAGTTGCAGAACAACATCTCCACTAAAGAGAGATAAAATAGCATAATCCAATCACTAGTGCATTAGAATAACAGCCAGGAGATCTGGATTTTATTCCTGGTTCTATCACTAACAGTTTGTATGACTTTGAACAAATAATTATGTTTTCTGCCCTTTCTGCTTTCTTATCTATGCAAAAAAAAAAAAAAAAAAAAAAAAAAAAAAGAGAGAGAGAGAGAAAAAGAGAAACTTTGTTTTACTAACATCCATGAAATTAATGCATTGAAAATAATGTATGGAAGCTACCATGGCAAAACATTCTGGGGTTTATTTGAATTGATTGTCTTTCCTTTTCAATCCAGTGGGGAAAAGGATATGCAGAATGAGACAGGAAAAGGACTAGGATTCAGTATTATAGGACAGTTTTATTGCCAGTGTTAGCTTTCCTGTTCTCCTATAGTTTGGAACAGAGGAAAATAAGTTCCTTCTGTAACTTTTCACTTAAAACTAATCGGTATATTATTCTACACTGGGTTGAAATTTTGGACAAAAACTATCTTTTAGTTGTCATTTTAACAAGAGATATAATAAAAAAACCATATAAATATATTTGGTAGACTAATTAAAAATGGAAATGTAGTAAGTTCTTTATTTATATATTTTTTAAAATAAAGTGTTTATTTGATAAGAAAACCAAGGCTCATGTTGTAATTTTACTTAGTTTTGTTTAGCTTTCACTAGCTTCATAAATGATATCCTATATTTCAAGTGCTTGTGGTTGGTTCAGGAATCCGTAAGTAGAATTCTCTTGCTGGTACCATGCAAAAGGTTAGGTTAGCTATTTTCTCTTGGACAGTTTTCTTTGAGTAGTAACTATGTTTAGGTTTATGAATTGCAGGAAT
Organism: Falco peregrinus; assembly: GCF_023634155.1. Classification (NCBI taxonomy): domain Eukaryota; kingdom Metazoa; phylum Chordata; class Aves; order Falconiformes; family Falconidae; genus Falco; species Falco peregrinus. The sequence goes on from NC_073722.1 coordinate 42,880,780, forward strand.
AGAGGTATTCCAAAATCGAGTTGTCACACCTCCCAGAGAGGCTTAAGGGTGAGGATTTCTGGATCTGCTAAGCTTGAAAAGTAAGAAGATAAAGGGAACTCCTAAAAAAAAGGAAGATTAATTTTGGGGCAGGGAGTCAGAAACAAGTGCAAGTTGAGCAAAGCAAGCCTCTGGAGCAGCAATGATAAGAAGCAAAAAAACAGGTAGATTCTGAAAGGCAATAGAAGAACCGAACATGATCATGGCACCAACGTAAGCAAACCAGTCTGCTTTCTCTTGTGCAGTCCTAATGCTGTGAGATCCTTTTGCACTCATAATAAATCAGAATTAAAAACATGGTTCTGGTGAATGTCCATGTAGCAGAGAGATCTTCAGAGGAAAACAGGAATGTTTCCATAGATAAATCATTATTTATAGCATCTCTTAGCAGAGTGGAGACATTTTACATCTGTGTTACAGATAGCAAAAAATTTGAAGTAGTCACAAAATGGAAGTAAAAGTGAAAAAGAAGCAAAATGGAGAGCTAAATAACCAGGATCATACTTTAAGGAATTAAAAAAGATGTACTGAGTGGCATGGCTGAGTTGCTTGTACAAATATGCAATGATTCTCATTAAAGGCACAGGATTCAGTGATATTTAAAATATGCACCAAAGAATTAAGCCTCCATACTCCATTCCCTCTTGTCTAGTCCATGCAAAGGGGTTATGACTGAGTGAGGCACAGACTTTTATTGTGACTCCACATTAACTTTTTGGTTTGACTTAAGTGTCCCACTCTAGCCTTTACTGTCTGTACTGTGTTTTGAAAATGACAAATATTGTGTACTATATAAATTGACTAACTGTATAGTAGTTTGCTATATTTGGAACCCAGAGCATCATTAATTAGGATTCACTGAATTCAACTGAGTACATCAGGTTGTCAATGAAAGCAGACCTCTCAGGTAGATATTATAAATAAGAGTTCTTGGCTGCATGTGAAGAGCAGTCACAACATTTTGAGTTTCTGCTCTGGCTTGCTGAATGATATTGCACAAATCTGCCACTGTGTTCCAGTCTTTCATATCCCAAGACTGTTCACCACTTTAGTTTCAATATTTTCTTATTCATACAGAAATACTGTTCATTTTGACCATATAGAATACTTTCCTCATATTGTTATCAGCTTTTCTGAAAACATGTCAGTCTTGGTGATTAGATTATATAAAGCAAACATACATGTTGTTCACTCTTTAGCTCCAGAGCCATTGCAATAAAATGAGTATTGTCATTAGGTACAGAAGACCAAAGTTCATTTGGCATCTCACCTATGAAAACCTTATGTTACAGCAGATGAGAGATTCAGAAAAGACCTGGCTAATCCTTTTAAAAACAGATCAGTATTCGGAAAAGGGAGCTTGCTTTTTCCTCACTTTGTGCTGTTGTTTTTCTTGGGTCACATTGTGGTGGTGAATTCCTAGTCAGTCTTCAGTGGAGCTACATTCTTGTATTTACTGAAGATCTGCCTCCTTTTTCCTCAACGCCATTCAAAGATGGCTTTTAAACACTTACAGGTCTTCTAAACTGATGGTTTTCTAAGGGTAAAGCAATAAAACACTCTCATTCTAATTATGCTTGGGAGTCTTTATTTTCATGAATTCTGTTAAAAGTAGAGGACTTTGCAATATGTAGCTGCAGGATACTGGTACCTATCTGCAAACAATGTCAAGGATGACAGAAATAAGGTGAGACATCTTCCTGGGAGGCTAACATACTGGACAGTACTACAGGGGACTGCACACCTGCAATAAGAAGCTGTTTGAGGTCCAACCTGTCAATCTTCCTGCCTATTCTTAGTGTTGTCACAGCAAATTTCTAGATGACTGAATTCTTCCAGGCAAGATACTATGAAGTTGTGCTTGCTAGTGTTCCTGTGCTCTAATAAAATTTGACATATGTTGTAACTTTTGGATGCAATCAAACAGTTCATGGAGAAATTAGACCTTATTATTGTTAGTACAAAATAATCTCCTCAGTAAACTACTTGAAATGTAACTACTGAAAACTTTCTGTAGGAAAGGGAAAGGAAAGAGAGCTCTTTCTATTCCAAGTCTTCAAAGTTCAGTAAGAGTCATAATGATGCTTTCTTGGGGTGGGGTGGGGGAGGAATGCCTGCACACCTCTTTGGGTATTAAGACTGCAATACAGATATTCCTGTCAGGAACATTTACAGCACATCTGTCCTTCCACCCATTTTCTAAAGAGACATGGTAGAAGAGGGAAAGTAGAACTTCACTTGATTTTGGAAAATACAAATTAACTCTACTGCTAATGAATGCATTAATATCAACAGAGCAGGAACTTTAAAGTGAGAGGAAGGGAAGGCTCTTTCCAGAGTTTCTTTATGAACATGATGGTTTCAGATGATTGTGGATTGACATCAGTGTTTGCCATGCGTTGCTGTAAAGGGAATATTCTGAATGAATTTGTTATTTAATATAAAGATAACCCAGCGTATGCGTCTTGATTTGCCTCTAGTATGTATGCATACCTAGCAAGTATGGAAAGGGTGAGTACTTAACGCTTATAAAATATGTTCCTCATATGTCTATCTTGCATTTTACAGGAGCTGATTACACAAATGCTTCAGAATTCACTGTCCAAAAAATAATATGAAGCAACGCTACAAACTATATCACTAAGAAATCATACTCTCTAAATCTTACCCATCTTCTTTTCGCTCAATTTATTAAACTGATGGGCCTATGAAAGATGATACCACCTTCATAAGGTTCTTTTTACTGTGGATAGCTATAAACTCAAACCCATACTAACAACTTTTTCCTTTCCTCTTGCACATATATTTGCAGGCCATAGTCATGTCTTCTTACTCTGCTCTGTTTCTTCAGTCTGTTCTCAGTTCCTGATTTTTCATGAAGGCCTTTTAGTATACTACATTTAACTGTGCCTTCATTAAAGCACTCCTAGAAGATCATCTACCTGGTTTGATACGCTGCTAACAGGTCTGCTGCACTTTAGTCCTGCAAAGTCAAAATTGCACATTCGCTTTTATTTTAATTATTTGGATTTTTTTTGTCTTGGAGAAGGGACATTTAACCCCATTGTAAAGGAGAAATCAGAACTTCTGTACACTATACATCATGCCAGAAAAAGTCTTAGGACAGTATTATTGTATATTCAATGTCAGGTGTTACTGCTGCATTTCCTTGCTATTATATATATCATATAAACAATTTTTTTCTTGAATTTATAGGACTTTGGCTCTTCTTGAAGGGAAAATGGTTGTCCTTATTTCAGTAAATGGTCCCTGACATAAAAAAGCAATAGTATCAAAATGAGGTTCTAAGACAAAAAAATACCACAGCATTCTACATTTTTTCTAGGAAGCTGTTAGCAGATGAGTGGGAAATCTCAGTATTCAGTGAAGATGCTGAAATAAGAGTGATCTCTGTAGAAGCAGGGCACTTGATAAGAAATTTTCATCTGGAATTTGGCTCATGCACAACAGCCCAGAAGTTGTTCTTACATAATCTAGACCGTATTTGTGAACTATATCCAACCTTTTCCCACATCAGTATGAGAGGACTCATTTGAGCTATAGGCCAAACTTCAAGAAAAAATGTCATGGAAGAAGTCCAATTTCTGAGCACTTCAGTGTTTATTTGTGTGTTTGTCCACACAGTTCTGCCCTTTGTTCTGGATCTCTGCCATCAGATGAGAATTCCCTTGGTGACATACTTCATAAACAGCTTAAAAACATCCTGGAGCAATGTTATGCACCTTGCAAAATTTAATACTTAGTAATCTTTTACAGAAGAGAAAGATTGTGTCCCTGAAGTAACTCAGTGCAACAAGCTATTGTTTGGAAGATATTGAAAAAACTCACATTTCTCTATGAGGATCATAATATGTGGAGGGAGTACTTTCTCTTGTCTCCTTTTGGATTTTGTGATGCCTGTAGCCTGTGTAACTCTGGATGTTATCAAAGACAAGAGCAAAACATACAGATGGCATAAGTACCCTGTTTTCTCAAATGTGTGTTTTGCCCATTCTGTTTTGACATTAATAATTCGTGTATAGTGGGTATTTGACATGAGTCTGTGGTGCACCTAAACATATGTGGTGTGGTCAGGCTTAGAAAAAACAATGCACTGAAGTCTACAGCAGAAACTCTTTATCCCCATTATTAATAAATGTGGAGATCATCTGGAAAGGTGATTTCACATACAACCTGAATTTTCACTGGTGAAATACCTCAACCTGTCTGCTCCATATTTTTTGCCTTAGATAAGCATGAGATGGACTTTCATTGCTAATCAATTTTATCTTGTTTTTCAGTTGTGTTGCTTTATTATGAGAGATCTTAAGAATACCTCCAGAGGAAAAACAAGATTCTGAAAAAAGGAATCCACCCATAGTCTGCTTTTTTTACAGAAAAAAAATAAAATATTTTTCCAGTCCATGTAAGTTGAAGGGAAATGTAAATGAGCAAAAGCCATGCAAGGTGTGTGCTGCTGTCTACAGGTTACTTGAAAGAACAGTCTGTGAAATGTGACTGTCATTTTCCAAAGTCTTTAAAGCTTTTAAGTAATGACTTAATTATACAAAGTTGTGCTCAGATTTCACACAGTAGGGCTATATTTTTAGATAGACTTGAGATATCTTTGAGATGACAGCACAGAAGTGGTGGTATATGCTTCCCCAGACGTTCTTAATTCATAATACCAATGCTGGAGAAATTTTGGAGATTTTAGTTTCTTATTTCTAAGTCAAATGTAATATGTGAAAATACCTGTTTTAAGCTCTTAGATAGTGTAACAAATTGGTAAGAAGTAATTGAAACCTATTTCACCTCTGAAAAACCAGAATATATTCACAAAGTGCTTTTTTCAAAATGGACCCTGAAATGACAAATGAGAATTTCTCATGCTGTAGTCTATTTATTTGAGGATGAATAGTAAAGTTCTCATAAACTTTCTTACACAGTTTGTTACAAATGACGCTCTCAGCTTTACAGACCTTGATACAGAAACTTGTTCAAAGGCTTCTACTAGCCAAGTTTTCCAATGAGAAATACTTTTCCTGACTGTATTTTAAACTTTGGGTAGAGGAAACTACATCCAAGAAAGAAAATATATGTCATGTTTCTGAATTTACAGAAGTGGGTTTTGGCTGTGTAAGAAAATCTTTGCTGGAGGTGGTAGACTAGGTGCAAAAGAGTTTAAGGGAAGACTGGGGAAATCATACTTGTTACTAACACAAATTGTTGCTTGTGCTGTGAATAACTCAGTGGTAATTTCATAGTAATGTGTGATGGAAGTCTCACTAAGTTCAGGATGCTGCAGGCATCCCTCCAATAAATAGGGGATAAAAGGGATAAAAACGTAAAGAAAGGTTTCCCACACAATGTCATTGAGCTTTAATTAATTTTCTGTTTCAAATCTTTTAATGTACATGTCAAACATACATGCCACCTCATCAAGCCTGTGCTGTTGATGTGTATGACATATCCACAGATGTCTTAGCTCCACTAAAACCTCACACTTATAAAGTTGTTGATCCTCCTCCCCACAGCAGCTGACTTGGCAAAAGGTGAAATTGTGAATAATTACCTCCTTTGAGTTTTTCAGCATTTTCATTTCCAGCTGATACCTATAAAAAGTTGAAATTCTATGAAGTACAGGAGGAAAAAGTAAGTTATCTTGAGTTAATTGATCTTCTCCTAAAGTACCAAAAATGGCCAACTATCCAGTGCAGGAATCTCATGAAAAATCTCATTGTTCTTTGGTAATAAATTGTATTTCTTAAAAATCTGGAGAATAAAAATGCAGTAAGGTACACAAAATAGAAGATAAGTTGTGAAATCCATTTCTTTCTTTCACTTCTTCAGGTGTTTAGTACTATATAGTGGACTGTAGCTCATGATGGTCAGCCATAATGGATTTACATTACCAGACACTTATTCAACACACTAAATTATATCTTGGATTATAAATGATCAGAAATCAAATGCATTAAAGTAATCCACATGCGAAATGGAATGTATCTTTCTCAATCCCCTTGAAGCAGTGACAGACAAGACAATTTGGGAAGAGAAAAGCTTTACCTTCACTTTCAGTGTTTGTGTCCTTGTCCTGTAGTAATACTGGGCACAGCTACCTGCAGCTTCTCTTTGTAGGGCAAGTGCTGTTCCTGTAGAGATTACATATGTTCTGGTATTGGTTCCAGTCAGTCATTAGACAAGTCCTCCTGGCTTGAGTAAATACCTACAATAAAGAGGAAGCAGGTTAGACCTCCATTACACAACACAGTTTATCTTATGAGGAAGTAGTTTAAAATCACAGATGTTAACCAATCATTTTTTGCTGTTGAACTGATTACAAACTTGATTAAAAACTGCACAGTACTTACTGAGTAGAAAAGCCTTATAGTACCCATGGAACATGGATTCTAGAAATGACACATTAATTTGCAAAAACCCTGCACGCATGTGTGCTTGGCAGTACAAGCCCAAGCTGTTCTCTTTAGGGCTTGACTTTGATTTTTACAAATACTTAGAACCATCTCAGGGGCTATGGAATCCCTTTTCTGCTAGCTTGGCTCATGGAACTCTGTCCCCCTCTTCAGCTGAACAGAGTTTAATACTATTAACCACAGGTAATCACTTGCAAAGTGTGCCTACTTCCATTTTGAAGTAGAAGCCAATAGCATTGAAGAATTCTTGTTGTAGTTTGAAATATCCCTGTTTTGAACTGTCATGACAGCCACAAAAACTGAGACAGATTTTTTTGGTTTTGTTTTTTGTTTTTTTAAAAGACTTAAGAATTCAAAAGGATTCTTGAGAATGGAAGGATAGCCAACTGAGAAATACTCAAAACATCATGTATTGATGAGTTTATAAACCCACTCTTAGATTACCGAAAGATGTGGAAATTTTTCATTTCTTAAGGTCTAATACATACATTAGTATTAACTTTGAATGAATCTACTTTGAATAGGACCTGTCTTATATACAGATTATATTCTGGAAGTCAATGACTAGCTCAATTGCCTCTAATATTAATAGTCTTATAATTAAAACTAGTGCTATTCATCTATACATCTCTTCCCATTTTCTTTAAATACTTTCTATATCATGAATGCCATGCCCTGCAGCCCAAAAAGCTTAGCTGAGAGAGAGGAGATAAAAATCCCATTGTCCAAATGCTTGCTCAGAGGGTACTGCACAAGGCTTGGGCTAGAGACCATTGGTGCCAGTTTGCTTAGTAAGTGGAGAAAGTGAATGCGTACAGAATAAATCAGAAAGAATCTGAAGAGTTTAATTAAGCCTAGTAATCACTCAATCCAAGACAAAAATTGTTGGAACTGTAATTAGCAAATAATATTTATTCTGATCTTTTCCTACAAGGGTATGATGCAGTTCTAGAGGATAAGCTGATGACAGAAGGCAATGACAAATCTGAAAGGAGATCATTAGGTGAAAAACATTCATAATAGCTAAAAATAAAATGAGTTAATTTTCCAAATAAGACCTGTACCACTGGTGATTTCTTACTGACATTGACAGAGTTGGAGTGGTCAAGTGTTGGCCCTACTCTTTTTTTATGTTTTAAAGAGAAACCTTTTTCATAAAGGAATGATTGCTTTGTGTGGCATTGTCAAGAACAATAGATTTCTTCAAGAAACCAGTGAGAAGATTTTTATGGATGTTATGAATTGCACCTCCAAGCTCATCTAAGACTGAATGGAAAGGCCATAGATATTGCTGTCAACTCTACCCCTTCTTTGATAGAATAAGTCTCATAATTCTGGGACAAATTCATTATTTTTTTCTGTTATCTCTGCTTGTCTTGTCATCACATCTTCCTGAGCCCAAAAGGGAAGTTTTTTACTGGCAGGTGAGAGCATGTTATTTAAACTCATCTCTGATTGTCATAGCTGCTGGGCAAGGATCTTCCTACAGAAATGGTGGATCCTTATGACTTGTCCTGGGCACCCATTATTACACTCAGAGACACTGTTGAGTTATTCTGTAACCTGTATCGCTCATGTGCATTTCACTATTTTCTTACATAAGTTGTTTATCACTGTGGTGACTTCTTTGTCTTCCCCTGACATTACAGACAAGTAGATACCTTTGTTCCACTTGTTCTGAGCTTCCTGGTGGCACCGCCAGTAACTTAGTGTCACTTCCGAGTCTTCTGCCTCCATGAGCTGGCTAGGCCATTAAAGACAGTTCTGCACTGCATATCAGATTTTCTGAGTATCTCAAACATAAAATAGAGTCTACCAAGTCACAAAGCCCTGTACCTTGTGTAAGTTGCCTAGCAATTGGGAATTTCAGCTGAAGAAATTTCTGAATTCTAGAACTGAGTCTTAGAGGGAAGAACAGGAAAATGTATCTGACTGGAGCTTTGTCCATTTCTGCTTTTTAAGTACTCCAGACAGCAAATGAATCAAATTGACCTGTAAAATAGATTGACAAGTAATTTTCTTTTTTACATTTCTTTTTTAACAGGTGAAAGATAGTACTACCAATTTGTCATCAACTCTTGATTTGATTTGTTTACTATTTTGTTTGTCATTTTTACTAAATGATATAGTACTGGAAAAAAAAAAAAGTTCAAGTTGGATGCACTACTAAGAGCACATGGAATCTGCTAAGCAATGAGAAGATTACCCCCAAAACCCTAAAAAGCCTGGAAACTGGATTTGTGTGAAACTCATGATCACCAAATCCTTCCCAAATAAATGAACCCTCTTACCAAAGGTGCTGTCAATGTTGGAATGTATAACCAGATATCAGACTTCTTTTCTTAAATATATTGTGTTGACAGATGGGCTGTAAGAAATGACGTACAACACAGAAGTGATCAAAAGCTCATTTTCTATTTTACTACACTGAAATTATCTGTCATTTTGTAGCTTTCTCTTTTTTGAGTGAACAAAGGCCTGATAGCCACATAAGGTGTTAAATGGAGAGAGGCACTATCGGTGATTTTCTTGACTATCCGATTGTTTGACAGGTTCCAGCTGAACACTTGTTACTCTTGTTTGGTTTGTTGGTAGCCAATCACTCCATAATTATGGTGTCATAGGTCATAATTTCCTTATAACTGAAAAAGAAATAGTTATTTTCAAAATCAGTAACTTGTTTCTACATCTTTGACCTTACTAGCATGTTGAGTGAGGTGGTGTTAGAAACATGCTAGACTTTCTTTCCTTTTACTTTTATTGGTTAAAACTGGCTAGATGGCTGAGCCCACCACCACTCCTTAGTGGTAGTAAATGCAGTTACATCCTGCTGGTGGCCAGTCCCAGGGGGTGTTCCCCAGGGCCCAGTGCTGGGGCCAGTTCTGTTTAATATCTTCATCAATGATCTGGACGAGGGGATTGAGTGCGCCCTCAGTCAGTTTGCAAACACCAAGCTAGGGGTAAGTGGTGATCTGCCTGAGGACAGAAAGGCTCTACAGGGGGGTCTGGGCAGGCCGGGCCGAGGGGCCGGGGCCAGTGGTGTGGGGGTCCCCAGGGCTGAGTGCCGGGCCCTGCCCTGGGTCACACCAGCCCCCGGCAGCTGGGGGCAGGGGGCTGGGAACTGCCTGGCGGGACAGGGCCTGGGGGGGCTGGGCGGCAGCGGCTGGGCATGAGCCCCCAGCGTGCCCAGGTGGCCCAGGAGGCCAGCAGCGTCCCAGCCGGTGTCCGAAACGGTCTGGCCGGCAGGGCCGGGGCAGCGCCCATCCCCCTGCCCTGGGCACTGGTGGGGCCGCCCCTCAAATACTGTGTTTGGTTTTGGGCCCTTCACTGCAAGAGGGATGCAGAGGTGCTGGAGCATGTTCAGAGAAGGTCAATGAAGCTGGTGAAAGGTCCAGAGAACAAGTCTTATGAGGACAAGCTGAGGGAACTGGGAGTGTTCAGCCTGGAGAAGAAAAGACTCAGGGGGACTTTATTGCTCTCTACGACTGCCTGAAAGGAGGTTGTAGACAGGTGGGGGGTGGGGGGGGGTGGGGTGGGGGGTGTAGGCCTCTTCTCTGAGATAACCAGTGACAGGATGAGAGGAAACAGCCTCAAGTTACACCAGAGGAGGTTTAGATTGGACATTAGGATAAATTTCTTCACTGAAAATGTAGTTAAGCATTGGGACAGGCTGCCCAGGGGAGTTGGTGGAATCACCATCCCTGTAAGTGTTTAAAAAACGCATAGGTGTGGTGCTTGGGACATGGTTTAGTGGTGGACTTGGTGGTGCTGGGTTAACAGTTGGACTTGATGATCTCAAAGGTCTTTTTCAACCTAAATTATTTATGGATCATTAAAAGAATCAAAATTTGCACACAAAGCAAAACTAAATTCTTAGGAAAACAGCTTTCTTGAAAGCCCTGATTTTTCATAAATATTTATTTTCCACTCCTCAGTAAGCACAGCATTCAAATGTGAGGAATTCAGAAAATAAGTAAATAGATTGATTTGAATATTCCTATCCATCCTGGGATTCTACCACTCCCCAATTTAGTAGACATTTTATAAGCACCTTCATAACAGGCTGCTGACAACACTGAACAACTAATTGAATCGGAGAAACAAGCACAAAGGATGCTCAATGTGATACTTATTCAAAGCAGGAATTTATGCAATTCCTGACTTGAGTCTTGGGTATTCAACATCTTTATATAACAAATACGCATTTTCTTGTTTGCACTCTTGGTCATCCAAGTTTGCCATGCTCTGCTCCAAAGGAAGAGTAACTGTAAACCCAAACATTCCTTTTGAGATGCTATGATGATGGGCATTGCTCATTTCTCTGAGGTCACAAAGACATCATTTGTTCTAAGATTATATTCCGTCCTGCTTCCCAATGTCTCAAATCTGTAAGGAAACTAGTATAAAATTTATCATGTTCACCCTTTTAAAGTACATTTATATATTTCATCAAGCTGTGGCATAACAGCTGTATAAGTTATAAACAGGTATACTGGAATAAAGCCCTTCAGTTTAGACTTCTGTCATTCAAAGAGGAACAGAAACTGTTCCTTTCACTGCATGTTTGATTGGCACTGTTGCGTCTTTTACCTATTTGGCTATCTTTACTCAGTCCAGGGTGAATAACTGCCACATTGATAATTAGTTTTTCTTTCCCAGTGTTATAAGAGGATTGCTCATGGCTCTGAAGACTGTTTTCACTAGGAGTGCAAGATAATAGGCGAAGAAACAATAACACAGAAGGAAGCATCAGAAAGATTAAAAAAAGCTATTATTGCCCATTGTACTGAAATTGTCATGTTTTTACATCCCTTGCAGTCCATTTGATATGGGTTCCACTCAGCTGAGACTCAGAACCATGATACCAAGGCTGGTTTATTGCAAGAGGGATAAATAACAGGTATCATTAATAGTTTGTGCATGGATCACAAGCTCAAAGCCAACATGATCTGAGCCAACAGAGTAATTAAGTGGGGAACTAGAAGAACCTCTAGGTTGTTCAGCACATCTTAAAAGCACAGATTTGATATCCAAAGGCCTTAATTTTTCCTCAATCTGTTTTCACCAAAAGAACAACTATTTTTCTTTCTTTCTCACTCTTACAGTTAAGTTAAAGTTTATCCAGAATATTTTCTTAACTTTCAGCTCAGCTTCCATCAGTATTTTCAGTTTATAAACCTAGGAGACAAGTTTCCAAGTGTAACCAAAGCTTATTTGGCCAGAAGTGTGTCAGTCTCCAAGTTGGAGCACATTTTGTCAATAAAAGTGCTGTCAAATTGGGATGCTAATATCTACCCACTGGTAACATAGCAGAGAATGAAACCAACAAATCTCAGATTCACATTAAAGTCTAATAAGTAAGTATATTGAGGTCCCAAAAGAAGCCGTGAAAGATCTGTTGCCCCCTTTTCCCTGACCTGCCCCTATCCCAAGCAAGCTACTAAACAAAGAATAAACCTGGAAGGAAAAACACGATACAGAGTTTTGTTTCCTGAGCCTTTTATTAGTTGTTTTTACGTAGCAGATGCTTTTGTAGTTAAAAGTGTGCTTTACTTCTGATTTTAATGAACTAGAATGTCAATTATCAGTGCTTTTTTGGTATGTTTGAATTAGACATGTTCAAGTATATTTACCTTTAAACTTCGGCAGGTTAATGTAACTGTAGATTATGGAACTCTAAATGGTTCCAGCACTACACTGCTTCACTGCTCGCACACAAGCCTCACTCTTAAAATATGCATTTAAGCAGACTTATTTTAACTTTTATTTAAGCATCTGTACTTTCCTGCAGTAGATCAGCTTAGAACTTGTAGTCTTAGTGGCACTTACAGCGCTATAGAATTAAGGTCAGAGGATCTTAAGCATCTGTTACCTCAATTAGGAATAAGTATAGAAAAAAACCATTTATAACACTGAAAGTTACAGGAAGAGATCCTGTGCTTATTTCCCCCAGATTGCTCATATCAGTTGTAAAAAACGAACAAAATAAGGTCAGAAGTAGAGGTGTGTCTCCCTCCTCCCCCCTCTTCCCCCCTCCCCACCCCTTGCAGGAATGTAGCAACATAAAAAGCCTTACAGTACAGGCATTCAAGTTCTGCAAGAACTCTGTGGAAGAGATGCATGGCACAGAGAATTTGTACAATCTAAAACACCACCAGATAAGAGAAACCTATGATGCTATTTTTATTTACTATGCATATCTATCCTATTGGAAGCTGAATTTATATATCCCTTAAGTACCTGAACAAGAGGAGCAGATATACTGACAGTAATTAGGGCTTGCCAAAAAGCTACTGATCAAAAAGTAAGTCTGCAGTTATAATGCAGACCTGAGATCAAATAAGGAAGGCAAGCAGCCAAGCAGGTTAAGATCATCACAGCATCAAGCATAGCACACACACAATAGAGCTCAAAAAACCACCAGAGTCAACTGCCTGAACTTAAATGCAGTGCCTGGCCAAAGGGAATTTCTGCATGGGTGGAGGTCCCAGCTGAGGCTGTTCAGGACAATTAGAGTCTGTTGGTGTACTCAGGGCTCTGGCATTACTGTTTAAAGATGTCAGTATTACAGATTTCTTCCTTTAGAAAGGACTGATGAAATAGGATAGACTATGTAGGTTTTATTATACTTGGTTGATGAAGCATTTTTAGACTAGTGATACAAGAAATAACGGTGGTAGATTTTTTGGAAAATGGTGTATTTTTTGATGGAAGTGGAAATCAGGTAGCAGTATAATACCTTACCTTTTATCTAGTTTTCTAATAGCCGCTGTTTGTGTTTGGCTCTTAAAATGATCTTAGTTACGTAAAGATGGTTCTGAACTGTGAGCAGTTTTGAGTGAGACCATAAGGCTTATTAGGAAAGTTTTTGCAAAGCTGCTATATGAATGACTATGGCAAGAGATGTGTAGAAACAGATCCCTGGCAGCGTGCAACAGTTGCATTCTAAGTGTTTGTTGCTCTTTCTAAAAAATTTGAAATTATACATCAGTGTGAGCAGCTTTTGCTTTTTTCCTTGCATCTGCTGGCCTAAAATGGTGTTCTTTACACTAAGAGAGCTTGGATATTACTAAATTATAGGGCTATATTGCATTTCAATTGTTTATCCTTCTTTGGTACTTTCTTAACACAGATGTTGCTTCACTGACTCTGTGGTCTGTATATATTGGTCTAATATTTCTGAAACTACTCAGACTTACATGAAAAATAGCAAGAAATCTTATCAGAATGGGGTCTGTCTCATAAAACTTAGTGTAGTTATGACTGACAGCAGAATGGAGTGCTAGAATGGATCTGCTTTAAATGCCTCAGTACTTCCTGGGACAGTTGTTATTTAAATACAAGCATCATTCAAAAACGTTGTAGAAAAATATGTTGTATTGATTTAGCTGATATTTTTATAAGTTGTTCTTATTTCTCATTCATTTTCACAGAGGAAAGGCTAAGGAACCTCATTAAAATGCCTCATCTGTCCTGGAAAACTTTTTCTGTTTCTGGACATCACAAGGAAAAAGTGAGAAGCAGAAGAAATGCAGGAAAAGATGGTTGCAGACAGGTAGTTGCAGTGGAAAGGTTAGTGACATATGTCTTGTTTTCATCCTTGAGGAGATGTGTACTACTTTTAGAACATTTTACTTGCAGTAGAAACAGCTCAGTGAAAAGCTGTGTCTTAAGATACTGGGCTAAGGAACAGGATGAGCATCTTATGTGTCAGATCTGAAAACACCAGAAAGTGGAATGGGAGAGTAATCCCCCTGAAAGGTGTGTTCAGCTTCATGTGGTTATGGGTATGCTGAATGCACACAGATGTCTCCATCAGCATTATTTTCTTGGGTTTGTATATTTAAATCAGATTTAGTTGTATATAGTTTCCAAGTGAAATTGCACCTTTCTCTAGAAAGAGAGTATCTGTATGTTCTGATAATTTTAGCTGATATTTACTTGCCTGCTAAGGGCTTATCTGTACTGTTTGGGGTACAATCCTCAAAGATTTTCAGGCCAGGACTTTAAGGGTTTGAAGAGAAACAGGATGCTCTATTGGTTAGCCAGGAACTAAGCTATGAACCTAGCTATGTATTTTTACCATTTTTTTCTAAAAAAGGGCTAATTGATCCAGGACGTCCTTGCTGCAGCTTTTTCCAATTCCTTCACTATTGCTCTATTTCTGTCAAACCAATCTATTCTTTTTATTTAATATAGGATTAAATACATTTATTCTTTTAAATAGATTCTCAGGGCAAATTCTTATCTGTTGTAATAGTGTAAATCCATGATAGTGGCAGGGTAAGCCTCCAGCTTACACAATTGGAATCCCATTAGAAGCAAGAAGCTTTGCAGTGGTACTCTAAGGGATAAGGGCTTTTCAGGAGTCCTCTACGCAGACATACATGCTCACTAAGTGTGTCAGGAAGAGGTATAACATAATAAAACTCTGGTTCTTTTCAGAGTATCCATGAGAGATTTTAAAGCTAACTGGTTAGAAGTTACTGTATGCACATCATGCTCTCTTAAATGGGTATGACTGAGTGCAAGGGTGATGCTATGACCATTTCCCTTCTGCTTGTTAGTGGGCTTCCCAGTGGGGGAACCTCTGGCAGAAGGCTGGGACTGCCTCTTCCCACACAGCAACTGGCTACACCCGGAGGAGGAGGTTTGCAGAACACAGAGGTGGGCACACAAACAGCAGGAGATACAATAGTATTTGTACAGCAGAGATCAGAAAATGTTGAGAAAGGTGGAACTGATACATAACCAGGCCTTGTGTATTAGAAAATATGTCCTAGTGACCAGAGGTGACTTTCATACCAATTCAAGATTCCATTGAAAAGAGTTTGGACTGAGACCAAGCTTTAATGAAAAAAAAATTTGCACCTGCAAAGACAGAGTGTACAGGTGGAATTAATATTTTTTGGTTTTGTTTCTGTTCTGCCACTTCAAAAAGTCTTATACTTGATTTTGCTCTAAAAATCTAATTTGTCTGTGCTGTGTCCTGTCCCCCCCATCCCCCTGCCCCCCCCCCCCCCCAAAAAAAAAAAGCGCTCATGGTGTTTTCTACATAGTTTTTAAAGACAGAAGGTTCTAGTCAGCCTTGTATCAAAGTCCTGGCAGTCCTAGGACACAACAGACTAGAATAGACTATTTCAGTTGGAAGGGACCTACAATGATCATCTAGTCCAGCTGCCTGACCACTTCAGGATGACTAAAATTTAAAGCCTGTTATTGAGGGTGTTGTCCAAATTTGTCTTAAACACTGACAGACATGGGGCATCAACCACTTCTCTACAAAGCCTGTTCCACTGTTTGACCACCTTCTTGGTAATGAAATGTTTCCTAATGTCCAGTTTAAACCTCCCCTGGTGCAGCTTTCAACCATTCCTTCACATCCTGTTGCCGGATCCCAGGGAGAAGAGCTCAGCACCTCTGTCTCCACTTCCCTTGCTCAGGAAGCTATAGAGAGCAATGAGATTGCTCCTCAGCCTCCTTTTCTCCAAACTAGACAAACCTGAAGTCCTTAGCTGTTCCTCATAGAGCATGCCTTCTTGCCCTTTCACCAGCTTTGTTGCTTGCCCTCCTCTGGATGCATTCAAGTCCTCAGCATCCTTCTTACATTTTGGGGCCCAGAACCACATACAGTATTCAAGGGGAGCCCATACCAGTGCTGAATAAAGTGGGATAATCACCTCTTTTGACTGGCTGGTTAAGCTGTGTTTGATAGAGCCCAGGGTGAGATTTGTCTCTTGGCTGTCAGGGCATGCTGCTGGCTCCTATCAGGTTTAACCAGACCCCCAGATCCTTTTCTGCAGGGCTGCTCTCGAGGCACTTCTCTCCCTATTTATATTGTTTCCAGTGTTACTCCATGGCAGTATATATTCCATTTTGGACTTTTAGATTCACTATAACTATATATAGATCTTTATTTTGCTAGAAAATTTTGGAAACACTGTAGTTGCATGGGATAAATCTGAGTCAGAACTCTGTCAGGTAAAATAGCACTCCATTTCATAATATCTATTCAATTACTGTTCTTCCCAGGGACAAAAATGCCCCACTTCCTGGGTATCACACTTTTTTTTTTTCTTTTCTTTACTAGTATAGCATTATCTTGGGCAATTGATTACCCCTCAACTTGCTAATGTCTTCTGCCCTAAGGTTCTGGAATCATGCTGAATACTGGAGAAAAAAGAATCTGCGAACTTTTTTTCCCCAGGAAACACGAGCTTATAGAGGAAGTACCTCACAAGCAGGACAGTTACTTTTTTTTGGTTTTTTTTTCTTCCCCCCTAATCTATTTTCTTAGCTGATTGTATGCAGTTTGTTACTCGACACCTCAGCTTTTTGACCATGCTGCAGTACAGTCTTTGCTTCCCACAGCTGAGAATATGTTTCATTAGCTACAACAAACTGAGAATAAGATCCCATCACCAGGGAATTTCTGATACACATATATGTATTTTATACATATTCATGTAAATGTGTATTCCTCTCCCCCCACCCTCCTTCTGCTGGCATTATGGTGTGCTACTTGTACAATGATATCCCTAAGGGAAGGAACATGCTGTCACAGGAGGCTTGTTGTTTTCCAGGGGCAATCTGGGTAGCCACAGGGAGACTGCTGAGGCTTGTCCAATCTTTGCACCACTATTGCACTCTGTTCATTTGCACTGCTACCATCTGTATTAGCACCGGTACCAAGGGATGCCTGGAACAAATCAAGACGCACTACAGAGCTCTAGGAGCAAAAGTGAAGGACATGGGAGCCCTGATGGGCTCTCTGTAGTCCTAAGCTGGACTTTTAATAAGGGATGGTCTCCAATAGAAATGGGCACATCGTGTGAGTTAGTAACTTGCTGTGTGGATGGTGTTGCAGGCAGCCTCTTGGCTTTTATAACTGTGGGTTCTTTGAAAAACAGAGCAAGAGACAGAATCCACCCACAAACTAAGTAAGAATACTTTCACCAACAGGCTTGTCAAGCAGATAAAGATTTAAAGTATATATGTTCAGGGCTGGCGTTAACATCTTATGTCAAGATGAGGCAAAGAATGGTAGGAATGGTAAGTTCATGAAGCAGAGTAATAAAAGTCTTGGGAAAGGTAAAACTGGTCAAAAGAGGATACAGCAGTGCCTGTACAGAAATGCATACAACCTGGGAAAGAAGGAGGAGCTCAATCTGTCTGTGGATGCAGTACTGTGATGCCATTAGAATTGTCAGGATGTAGCAGGATGACACTAATAACTGGAGCTCAGAGGTGATGCGTAGGTACAGGCTTTTCAGGAAAGCCAGGCGACCAAGACCAAGAGCACAGTGTTATCATCTAGAAGAAAGAGCTGCTTAAATTGTAGAGCTTTTCTATAGATTAGACAACAGGCTGATTGTCTGCTTTTATGTCAGGACCACAGGAAAGGCCAGTGAAGGTGACATTGTGCAGGGGATGTTACAGACTATGTGTTCAGGGTAAAGTACTGGATGAAATCTCCAAATCATTTTATTCCTATGGGACTGGAGATTCTGTCCTGCCACTTACTGAAGGGATAGAGGGATTCAAGCAATTCAGGAGGCTTCTGGAGGGTGTCAGGGTTAGCCTTCTAACATGGATTAGCTCACATGTAGATGTCTGTGCAGTAAAGATACACAGTCAGGTGAGTCCTCGTGTCTATAAATTCTTGGACTAGATGGCAGTATGAGCATTGTGATACCTTGAGCTGGTCATAAAAGAAATTCTGAAGTGATCTGTTTGCCTTTAGAATACTTCCTTCTCTGAACCTTTGCAGTAGATATGTATTACATATGCTGTATTTTGTAGATACTTGAAGCAAAAAATTATTTTAAGGCATTATAGACTCTGTTAAGGACAATTAATCTGTCCTTTGGAGTAAAACCATTGTATCAAGCTGAAGAACTAATACATCTTGTTTTCTTTTCCTGACTACTGTGTCAAAGATACATAATTTAAGAAAAAATCTGAAACACAAGCATTCACTATACCTTCTCTGTGACAATCCAATTCATGTTGCTTGCCTTCTTAAACTTTAAAAAGTAACTCAGTATAAACATATAGACCATGCACAAGGCCAGTTGAGACGGTTCAGAAGGCAGTAGTGCACTTTATCAATCTGTATCTTTAAAAATCAATGAATTAAATCTAGGCTAGTAAAAGAATTATGCAGATATTCTCGACATGATGATGTAGTCCAGCTCATTTACAGTGTGACTAAGGACAATAAAAGACTTCTAAGGGCTCAGCTTTGTTCTAGCTGGGGATAAAATGTGATAACAATTCTTATATGCTTCTAATCTTTAGTGTTAGAAAGAAATAATGCTCTCAGGAAACGCTCATATGTGACCTTTTTCTCATACTGCAGTCATTCAAATACTGATAGTTAAGTTATTAGCCTGAAATACCCTCAGGAGCTGAATGAGTAGCTCACCCCGCTGCCCACCCCACCCCACCTCCCACCCCCACCCCACCCCCAGAATCTCATATTTACACCTGTTATACTAAATTCATGTTTTTAAGATTATTACCCAAAGAAGCAGAATGGAGATTGTTCTTTTAACCAAAAAATAATAATAAAAAAAAAATAAATAATTGTGACTGTATACTACAGCAGAATTCTTAGCCAGAAGTTTTGTGCCCTGATCATGTGCTTTTCTTCTGTCCTTTATTCTTGGAAAATGTAAGATAAGATTCATGTTCTCTCTCCCACTGATTAGCATCTATAAACATATTTAGGATGTTTTACTAAAGTCATTTAACACTTGCAGAAGACAATGGGTCATTATTACTATATTTTCCTAAAATGAATGAAAATCATATTCATCTCAACTTCTAGACTTAGTGTTTTGATTGTGCCCACATGAAACCTCATTTAGCCATCAGCATAGCAGTCCTTTCTGAAAATCAGTAAAATCTGTGGTAATTCTTCTGAATATTCATTGTCTGAATGTTCATCTCTGTACTTTTTGAACATACCTAATGGTTAGTGTTGGAAATAAAACGAACCTTTACTGTTCTTTACTAAAACGGTGAAAAGAAAGGAATGAGCTACTCACTGTTGCTATTGTACATCAGATCACCTCTCTAAAACGTTTTGATCTAAATATGTGAGAGAAGATGATGCTCCTTCTACAAAACTGAGATCTTACCACAAATGTTTTAGTGTCTTTGGGAAGGCTGGGGATGCAGTAATCTGTTAGAAAGTAGGTTTCCCTATTCTCACTAATATAAAAAAAGCTGGATAAGCATTTAGTTAGAGAGATAAAAAGTTGGGAATTAGGATATCTGGACAACTTTGAACAAGGAGGCAAGATCACTAAGGAGTGTGAAACACCCCACCTGAATGTGTAAGGGAAGTCACAGCACAAATGAAAAGTGATACAGTGACTTGCAAAGTTTCTATTCAAATATTTATTGCCTACTCATTTAATAGAGTTTTTGGTTTTGTGAATGTGATGCAAATTCAAGTCTAAGAAAATTGCAGTGTCTACTGTTTACACAGTCTTCTTTATGACTCCTTTGGGAAGTGAATGGCTCATAACTTAACATGTCTGTAGTTGACCTCGCCCCTTCAGCATCCCAAGAATTAACAATTTACAATATTCTGTGGGAATTGCACAAAGTTCTTGTCCACTTCTTTTGTTCAAGATATTTTCTGTCACAGTTCTTGTGCTTGCAGAACTTGCAATATCGTTCATTCACAATGTAGTTTGTCTTCCTAAGTACAAAAATAGCTGTATTTACTCTGCAATTTCATTTGTTTCAAATGTGGAAGGGATGAAAACCAACGGTAATCGTACTATAAGACATATGGTAGAGTAAGATCCATAGATGTGCATTAATACATGTGATGGTTTCACTTTCAGAAAGTGGTATTTGAATATTACAAAACTTAAATACTGCCTAAATCAGGACAGCTATGCCACATCCTTAGAGGTTTTATCAGAATACCTTTGCTTAATCCAAATAAAAGTGCCAGAATTAATGTTGTTCTTATGAAATGTGGTGCAGGGGGACTTACAGTAAAACCTAACAATTCCCTGACTCTTCTAGATGAAGTAAGAAAAAATATCTTTATGGATGATGATTAAATGAAAGACATGCTTTTGGATTCAAAACAGCATAATGTTATGCTGGTCATTAAAGTGAACTGCTGTTTCCCTCTCATTTTTATGACAGAATTGAAGAGAAAAGCACTTGAAAAATACTGATCTTACAGAATGAAAGAG
Source organism: Falco peregrinus (assembly GCF_023634155.1). Lineage (NCBI taxonomy): Eukaryota > Metazoa > Chordata > Aves > Falconiformes > Falconidae > Falco > Falco peregrinus. The sequence goes on from NC_073722.1 coordinate 42,901,481, forward strand.
TATAGTATGATCCTCTGCAAGTGGCAATTTGCAGAAATAAGTGCTGAGTTCATGGATGTACAGAGAGCGGGATTTATTTCATCTGACTTTAGACATCCAGAATGAGATGTCTGCAAGTAAGCTGGTAAATTTCTGCAGTCAATGGAAAGAGAGAGACACTTTATGGAAGTAGTTTCAGGGTGTTATTCTCTTCAGGAAAATATGCCCTATATCAGAAAATCAGTCTATTTTCAAAGAATTTGCCTTCTGTACAGGCAAACACATAAAGGAGTCTGTGTTTGGGGGTCAGTATGCCTATTTCAGTCTAGGGAGGCTGACAGAAGAGAATCATAGAAAGATTTAAGTAAAGGAGACTTCCAGTGAACTACCTTTTCAGAGAAGAGCTAGCTAAGTTATAACAGTTTTCTCAGGGCCTTACCCAGTTAAATTCTGAAAAACTTCAAGGATAGAAATTCTACAACCTCTTGGGATAACTTTAACCTTAACTACCATCACATCAAAGACTTTTTTCCTTATGTCAAATTAGAGTTTCCCTTCTTGTAACTTTTCTGTTGCCTCAGTCTTTATATTATGGTCTCTTCTCAGCACCAAGTCGTCATATTTGTCCTGTGCTACTTCTAGCACAGGATGCCTGTTACAACATAGGCCTCATTCCAAAAGAGGTCCAGGATTCTCATTTGGTGCAGTCAGGATGTGTTCATCTATTTCCCATTGGCCCTTTGGGTCCTTGATAGCTTTCCTTTTTGTGTATGTTTTTCCAAGTGGATATCCAGTTATATGATGACTAGCTATGATGTACCATATGTTAATGCATCTGGTTATTCTGCACTGCAGCATAGTAGAGGCAATTGTCAGTAGTAGCATTAATCTACTTTTATATTCCAGACGTTTATTTTGAAGACTTCTATTCAAACCTGTATCAGTTGATGGACAGCTTCAAAGTTCAGATAGCATCTGATTCACCAGAGGAATGGTAAAGAGTATGATGGCATTATTTGATTATACTTTAGCAAGAAGAGGAGTTTAGAGCAAGCTGGGATATGTTGTTTAAAATTAGTTTGGTCAGAACCAGGAATGTTTGGAACACTTCCTTGAAAATCCAACCAATTCTTTTTCAGTCGTTTCTCCCCCCTCATTTTGCTTCTCAGCAATCCTAAATCATAAGAAAGGTATTTAAATAGAGAGAAATTAAGTATAAGTCAAGTAATATGATGGTACTTGTGCTTAGAAGATTCACTGTGTTGTCTTTTGTCTTCCAAGCTACATTCAGGAATAGCTGTGAAGTGTGCAGACTCTAATTCTATTACTGCTCACAGGCTCAGAAGCCAGATTACAAAGAACGTGTGAATATTGGATGTAAAATTTCATTCTATGTATAGCAGGGGTCCTCAAACTTTTTAAACAGGGGGACCGCGTGTGGATGAAGTGGCAGGCAGTCATCTGCGGCTGGTTGGTTTCCCTCCCCAATCCCCGGGCGGGGGGGGCAGGGGGTTCTGTAAATACCGAGGGCCTGATTGAGGACCCTGGGGCACCGTATCCGGCCCACGGGCCGTACTTTGAGGACCCCTGATGTATAGAATCCCTTTCCAAAGTTGATACTCCACTGAGTTGGTCATTTGGTACTCTTGGTTTATTATAAAAAAATTGCTGATCTTGGAAGCAGCCTTCAGTTTCACAGAGAGTTGCATTCAGAGCTGTGGCTACACCATTTGATTTCATACTGCGTTAGCTGACCTTTACCTCTGATCACTCCAGGTAAGTTTTCACGTCACTATCCAGGACAGCGCTATTTCTGTGATGGCTTTAATGAAAATGTGCTCTTTAATCTAGAGTGATTAAAGCAGCTGTTTACTTTTGTATTTAAAATCCTTGTACAGTTACTCTAGGAATCTTTATTTTCTGCTGACAGCAGATTGCAACTTTCAGTATTCTGAATTTATATTATCTTATTATTCTCAGCTAGAATCACTAGAAAATTATCACTTAGAAAGCCTGACATTGGTATTTAAAAAATTTCACAGCTTTAGACAATTTATCACATCTTTCAGTTTTACAGAACCTGGGCAAAATATTAATTGACAGTAAGTCTGAAGAATATGCAGATAGATGGATATTTGCCCTAGGTATAGTGTATGAAAGTCTTGTGAAGATCAAATGTTTATATTCTATACAATCCATTTTCTCTAAATATGTGGTTGCTGTTTGGCTAGTTCTGTATGTCTCCCTACTTCTCTGCCTTTATTATTTTGAACTAGTAATCTTAATAAAAGAAAGTGAAATAAATCTTACATACTTGATTATAATTCAGTTGTGATGAGTTGGCCCTCAAAATCAGATGGTACTAAAAGTTTACAAATGACATTTCCTGTTAGAGATGAGCGCCAGCTGTATAGTTTGGACATGGATTTCAAGCCACAAAGATGTTCAGATCTGTGGGTTTAGTTTTCTTGTCTATCATCGCTCTATATTTAGAGATGTATTTTAGAGATGCCTCTCTAAAGCATGTTTCTTTCTTTTGTAAATTGCATCCTATTTCTGTACCCCTACACCCCCCTCATTCTGTACAATTAACTGTATTTTAATCTAGCTGCATGATGCATTCTGTTCTGAACAGGGACCATCATTTATTATACTCATTTTCTGCAGTGTCTGTAAATTAGATAATTATTCTTACCAAGCTTTCCAAAAGGAAACAGTCAAGTTGGTTTTTGCTCAGCAATGTATGCATTCTGAGTAATTCAGCAGTGTCCAAATAATTATCTCTCTTTAAAGTTCTGAGGCAGTAGAACAATAGCTAAAAGTAGCAGTGAAGTTCTTTTTCCAGAAAGGCGTTACATAAAGATGCAGTCTAAAATCTTATGTTGTTCTCATGCTAAGTCTCACAAACTAAGTAGGCTCTGGGTGCAGCACCAAAGAGGGAAATTGCTAACCCAGGCTCCCAACTCTTTGAAAAACTTTGGACTCATGCATTGAGATCTGGCAGTAACTCCTGAGGTAATAGAAATCAGAACATTAGTTTCTGCATTTTGAACTGCATTGTTGCCAGAAATCCCACTCTAGGTAAGAAGGCGTAATTCATAGCCAACAGTTATTTCTAAATTTGGTGTTAAAATTAATTTAGGGTTGATCATCTGTTTCCTAACTTCCCTGTTTTCTATGTCAGCATCTCCATGCATGAGTAATTCTAGCTAATTTTCTTTTTAACTGACTCCCTCGTAAAAATTCACCATGCCACTTTTTCTGTAAGGCAAGAAGAATTTTTCTGTGTTTTTCATTTGTTTGTTTCACTTTTATTTCTCTCTCTTTTTAATGGGCAATATTATCATTACAGTAATTTTAATGTAGGGTAAGGACTGTGGCTCTCAGTTTAAACATAACATCAGATTTCATTTCCTTGTGGTTACAAAAAGTTTACTGCAGCAAAGAAGCCCACATCTTTCTAACATCTCACTAAATCTGTTAAAATATCAGAGTCTGCTTACAACTGTGAAAGTGTATTATATGACACAGACTTAGCACACTTATTTAGAAACAGAATGGCACTCTGAAAGTACCCATCTATTAGTTTCTCTTAAGCACTCTTCCTTTCCTCCCAGAATATCTTCACCATGTGTGTCTCAGTTGGGAAATGATGTCTTGGAAAGAAAGCTGACTTTATAATTGTTTCAAGAGCTATGTCCAACAAGATAGCAGTTCAGAAATTAATACCGTAATTTCTGACTGACCATTTTCTCCAGTTTTTGAAAAATCAAAACCATAGTACTTTCTAACTCTGCTACTCCATATATCAGGAGACTACTTCAATGCTGTAGTAGGGTGGGTATAATCTGGTTTAATTGCATTTCTGAAAGAATCTATGTGAAAAATATTGTGGTGGAGGGGATAAGCCAGTAAGGCTGCTGTGTTCCAAACTGACAGAAATTTCTGTACTTTAATGAAAACAAAGCTAAACTCTTCTATCACCTTGCTGTTACACAGTTCAAAGCTGGTAGCTGAAGGTAAACAAGTAAGCACCTCAGATGATAAAGACATATTTCCAAGCTTATGTATAGTAGTATCAGTCTTTTTTTTTCCCCTGCAATTATTGGAGAGCATATATCAGAATAAGGTATTAATAGCACATTCACAATATGCTTTCAGTCTCATCTGTGGTAAAAAGCTGTCTTAGGCACAACACAGAAGCATAATATTTTTACTGGTTTTCGGAACTCTGACTGGATTGGATGGCTCCACTTTCAATATGAGAATAAGGTATGTTCTGAAGATTTACATTTGCTTATGACACTTGGTCCAAGAAAATCGGGTGTTTTATTAACAGAAGGCTTTTGAAGAAATGCACTTAGCTTGCATAAACCAGTATGCTGCCCTGCAGACTGAAGATGCTATAACTTTATGTCATACATATTTGTTTGACTGTCTTCATTCACCAGAGTCTGGTTTGACTCCCAATTTACTTTTAGTACTAGTTTGAAACCTTTATTCCTAAAACATAATACTTTCCTGCTCCTTGCCATGAGTCTTAGTGTTAGAAATTGGTGGACAGTCTAAATAGGGAGTGATTCATTGTGGAGAGGTTGGTAGGAATCTGCTGAAGAGCTTGGACCAGTGCTTGGCTGTGTCGAACAAGTGGCAGCCTGCTTTTTGTACAGAAGTTGACTTCACATCTGGGCTTAACAATCTGTGAGCACTCTTGATCGCATGATTAAAATGGTCTTTCCTGGCTTTAGTCTTTTAAAAAAGTATGAGAAAGCAGCAGACTTTAACAACCTTTGATATTTCTGCCAAATTACTTTTCTCGTATTATATGTCATCCATTGTTTGTAAATTAAGGTGATTTAAACTAACATGATTTCATGGAAGGTTTTACAAAGTCTTTTTTTAGCCTGGAAGGATGTGACACTATTTATGAGTCAAAGTAGGCTACATTTAATTGTCACTGAGCCTATGATTTATTTGGCAGGATTACTGGGTTTTACTGATTTATCTGTTTGTTTTGTTGCTGTCATACAGTGCCCTTTACTCAGTGACGGACTAATACATTTGGTTTTGTTTGCTTGTTTTTTCCTCATTAGTAAACAGCTCCAGACTCTCCTAATTTGCTTAAGCCATATGCTTTCCAGAGGCTTTGGCCGTTCATCTAAGATAAGAGGCATGATGCACAATGTGCTATGCACAGCTTACCTTGTGCTGTCCCAGGTGTATCAAATATAATGGAGACTTTTTCTTTTTTCTTCTGATTTTATAGATAGTACTATTAATTTCTGTGTACACATTGTTGCTGCAAGTCTACCAACAGCTGAATCAGAAGCTGCTTGCCAGCAACATGGAAGTGAGGAAGCCTGTGAATTATTTTAACTCTTTCCTGATTGCTTTGAATTTTATGAAGCAGTTTTTTGTGTGTGTATGTGTGTTTAAAACAAACAAAAACCTTTGTTCTTGCAAAATTAAATACATTGAAAAAAGGAAGCTACAGATCCTTCTGGAAATGCCTGGTGGGTTTAGTAAGAATAAAACTAGAAACTCTTACAGAACTGTACATAAATTATAGAAATAGAAATATCAAGTTCCATAGAAATTACTCTAAAAAACCTATAGAATTTAATAGAAATGAGAGTCTTTCTAAAATTGCTTTTTTAACCATCCTATAAATTGTTAAAATGGGGATATAATTCTCTATTAAACTCTTTAAGGAGGCTCTGAGAGTCTTTAATTCTCTATTCAGTTTCAAAGGAGTGATCCCAATTCTGCAGTCTTTCTCACAGGATTGAATTCATTGACATCCGTGGATTTGTTCAGGAAATGCAAAACCTATGCTGTACATCATGCCATGCTATAGGAAACTTACCTAGTATAAAATATTATCTTACTTAATAATGCCAACCATTCGTACTGCAGATTTTTATATTCCTAGGGCAAAATCTATAGATTAGTTCGGTGGATGGCTACCACACTATCCTGGACAGCTGAGTTCATGTGCAGAATTAAAGAAATAGGTTTAGAGCTGACCAAATTATTTCACCAGTGAAACAAAAAAAAAAAAAAAAAAAAAAGAGTCCCAGGAAGCAGTATGTCACCCTGGGAACACCTCCATATGTCCACTTGTGCTCTAAACTTCTGGGTGTATTCATGCTTGTAGACTTGAAAATGCTACAGAGGAAGCCTTCCAGCCAAGGACTGGGATTGTCCTTGTTCATATGTGTAATTCCCTAAAAGAAGAACAGTTGATCTAAGCCAGTTTTCTTAGTGGCCTCTGTGATAAAGAGTGGGTGAAGATATGAAAAAGAGAGTGATCTCAGTTTGATGATTCGTTACTTTTTTTTTTTGCCCTCCCCCTAGAACTAGTTATCTAAGTCAACTTCTGAAAAGTCTGTCTCTTCAGGAAAAGCTGACTCATCTTCTGAGGGTGCCTGTTTCTCTCTGGAACAGCGAGCCTGTTTTGAGCACAGAGGCATTAACCACAGCTTACATCAATACTATGGAAAGATGTAAAGAATTGCTGTCCAGACTTCTTGTATCATAGTCATGTCTGAGAGTTTATCAGGTGAAATCTGGAAACACAGTAGAAGAGGTATTCCTCCGAGTAGGATGCTCTCTCACTCAGTGCCAGTGTGGATGATTGTTAGACCAGGGATCTATCTCATGCCAAGAGGTGAGGGCAGGCACAGCCGTAATCATTCCTGTTCATAGCAATGGACAGACTAGGTGGTCCTCACTATTCAGGATCTACAATAAAAATCATGCACTGCACAAAATGAAAAACAGAGAGATTGTGCTTTTTTCCAATACTAAGTCCTAGCTTATGGCCCTCCCCACTACTGACTTGGAAGTTCACCATTGGCATTTTACTTTAGGGTTCTTAATGGACAACTAAATGGAGGCCTTTGATTTGTTTTTCATTTTGACCTGTGCTTAATTTTGAATCCAAGTGATGTACAGTAGCAATCTCATTTGCTTAGCCCATGGCAGGTATCTCAAATGCCTTTCCTGAGACCAAGGTCACTGTGCCTTCTTGTTCGTATCTTGTTTGTGAAGATGTTCTTTATTCTCCCCCCAAATTCAGACACAAACGCTTTACACTTCAGCATTGTATTGCAGTTAGTTTGACTTCTTATTTTGAAGGGAACACAGAGACAGCATTAGTGTTTTCTTTCCGGTCAGATGACTGTGCTGTAATACAATTTTCATACACTACACACTACATTTTAAAGCTCTTGTATACCAACTCTGTCTCTTGCTTTCTTTTTAGTCTTTTGTCAAAATACTACTCTTGCAAGCATTCTGTTTTACTGAAGGTGAAAAAAAATAGAACAGGTGTAACCAGCAATATCTGTGTTCCAGCACAAAGAATAGAAATGGCTTTGAGATTACAATGTAATTTCAGCCTCAGAAAATGAAATCGGTTTCATCCAGGAAGAAAGGGAGAAAAAATGGGCAAGAAAAAGAACTGCTATTGAAATGTTTTCTTTCTGTCTCTTTTGGCTTTAGTTACTTCTCCCTGTTTGAGTCTGATTGCTTGTTAAAGTATATGTTTAACATTGAAATGGTGAAAACACAAGTTGTTTACCTGAAATAAATTGCATTTAAAAGAGAGCTGTCATCTTTCCTCCCCCTTATCTTCATGTCTTCACACATTCTTTTGAACCCCAGGATAAATCAGGTGGTAGAAATTATACACTAGAAACAGATTTACATTAATGGTGGTAACTGGCGTTAAATAAAGGTATTTTGAAAGATTACCAAGGAATAGGCACACTTTCAAAAGCAATCAAGTTTTTTTGACCACTGTTACTGATCATGTGCATGCTCTTAGGCTGCTCCAATTGTGGAAAAAAACCCAACCAAACATTAATTTAAGCCACTTTAGCAAATAGACCCTCATTTTTTTTCCTTTTTCTTATTTTTTTTTTTCCTTTCTATCTAAGGCTGTATATATTAAGCTAGGGATACAGGAAAAAAAAAATGACGGAGGAGCTTCATGATCCCTTGCAAGGGTCATTTGAAATGGCATTGCCATGGGATCAGATGAGCATCACTGCAGTCAGTACACTGTCTTCTGCCTGTAGTGCAATGATACTGTCACCCCTCAGTGTTTGTGTTGAGGGTTAACCCCAACAGGCAGCTCAGCCCCATGCAGATGCTCACTCATTCTCCCACAGTAGGATGAGGGAAAGAACCAAAACAGTAAAAGTGCAAAAAAAAAAAAAAAAATTTGTGGGTCGAGATGACCCCAGTTTAATAGGTAAAGCAAAAGCTACATGCCCAAGCAAAGCAAAACAAGGAAATCATTGACCAATTCCCATCAGCAGGCAGGTCTTTAGTTTCCTGTTCCAGGAAAGCAGGGCTTCATTGTGCGTAACAGTTACTTGAGAAGATATCATTGCTCTGAACACTGGTGCCTCCTTCCTTCTTCTTCCCCCAACTTTTCTTGCTGAGCATGATGTAATATGGTATGGAATATCCCTTTGGTCAGTTGGGGTCAGCTGTCCTGGCTGTGTCCACTCCCAGCTTCTTGTGCATCCTCAGCATCCTCGCTGGCAGGGCAGCGTGAGAAGCAGAAAATGCCTTGATGCTGTGTAAGCACTGCTCGACAATAGCTAACAGCTCACCTAAGTAAAACACCATCTTGGTCACAAATCAATAATGTAGCACTGTAGGAGCTACTGTGAAGAAAATTAACTCTCTCCCAGCCAAAACCAGTATGTTTTGAGTCATCAGGTAGTATATAGCTGATTCTCTTCCCCTTCCCACCTCATGGCGATATTTGGGATCTGGTATTTAAAAAATATGGTACCATTACTGAACAACAATTTCCAAGGACTTTCAATGTGCAGCCAAAACAAAGACAAAAAAAGCCACTTTACCCAAACTGTCACATTCATGTGAAAGACAATGCCATAGATAGAAATTTCTTTCATATCTTTCTTCTTTATTGCTACCCCACATATTTGTGTGTTTGTGATTTAATTTAAGGAAAACAAAATATAAATTTTATGAACAACTGTTCTACAGACCATTTAAACTGACTATTCTTTCAAATAAGAACAGGTAAAGTATTTGAAAGCTGTCAAATCTGTTCAGCTGAATGAAAAAATCCCGACCAGAAAATTTTTTTTAAAGCCTCAGTATTTAAAGGCAGTGAAACCATTTTAAACATATTTTCCTTCTTTTTCATGTTTTTAACAAAGTTAAGATATTTTGAATTGTGGTTGTTAACAAGTGAGTCTCCCGTTATAAAGTGAGAAACAAGATCAAATGAAGACATGGTAGCAGTATTAAAATATACAGAAGGGTTGCTGCAGACAATGAAATTAACTCATCTCCATGGCCATAGGTAAGTTAAAAAATAATAGGCTTAATTTCCATCCATGAACATTTGTGTTGAACTGGAGGAAAACTGTCCCTGGTGACTTACGGTAAGGATCATGAAATGATTAATAGATCAATTCAAACAGTTCATAATTTCCATCACTGTAAAAATGTTTAATGCCAGGGTAGATAAATATTATTTACAACTGGTTAATGTTTAGTTGACTTGGATTTGAGTCAAAGACATAGTAGGTAACCTCTTGATGCCGCTTTCATCCTTTTTTTTTTTTTTTTTTATATTTACTGTTTAATACTCTATAAGTGACCACAGAGTTCATCAATGAATTGGGTTTTATTTGGCACAGTAAACCATCATAAACAGGTGGTACACTTCAGAAAGGAACTGAAGTAGGTTCACATTTTTCAGTGACATAAGTGCTTGAAATTTAAGTGTATCAGATGAAATGAACACTCAAAGTTCTTCTCCCCCCTGACAATGGAAAGAACCCAGGTGACTAGCTTAGAGTTAGACATTGATGCTCTCAGTGTCTAAACTTAGCTGAAATGCATCTCCCACCCTGTCTAAATCCCTGAGGCCTGACTTCAATAAACATGGTCAGTCTAACACAAAACAGAAATGTGAAGCTCTTCCCAAGAAGAAATGATAGACATTTTCTTTTCAAATAACATAACTTGGATAGTGTGGCAATCTGTAAAAATGAGTAGAAGGTTTGGTTGGATTCTCAGCTTTTTCCGGGAAAGGTCCAAATATAGATCAATCTTTTCTCAGAAGAGGGCCCACCAGGAAGCAGAGCAAATTACCTCCATAGCAAAAAATTCAGTATTTACAGAGTCTGCACATTGCAGCAATGGTCTGACTCCATTTTCTTGGAAAACGGATGGAGGAGAAAGTTTCAGGATGTCAGTCTTGAAGGGACAGAAGTGATGGCTGGCAGCCCTGATTTTCACACACAAATTCTGAAAGGGAATGTGTCATTCTTGCTGAAAACTCTAAGTTGCTCTCTAGTTAAAAGGAAGGATTTTTCAAGCTATTCTTTAGCATATGTTCCAGAAAGCTTAGCTGCCTAGGGTCAGTGTTCTTTATTCCATCCATGGATGAGTTTCAGGCATATAAATATTTTGTGAGGATTTGAGATGTCTGAAAATCCTCCCTTATTACTTTTACAGAAAAAAAAGATATCCAACAAAATAGAAGTTCAACAAATCACAAAAATTATTTAAAATATCTTTACACTTCCTGAAACAGCACAAAGACAAACAACTTGTTTTGCTCTACTGTTTTCCTTTAAGAATGCTACATTTGTTTATTTTTAGTCTGATTTTGGGGTTTAGATTTTTTCTCTAATTAGCTAATAACATGCATTCATAACAATTTGTGTGATTATAATTTGACTTTAATTGTCTGTATAGTGCCCTGACTCACTTGGCAAAAAGGAGGCTTATAAATATAACTCATTATATTATTGACATGCTTTTGTAATTTTCCATTTTCCTTTTAGAAATGCAATATTAAAATATTTGAAGCAATGAGTTGTAAGGAGAATGGGGGGTGCATCTAATTAACTTCCCAGAAAGAGAGAAATCTGCATGAGATTTGATCACTTTTGGTTTTTTACTATATAGAGAGAATTGAGTAGAATCTTATTGGGGTTTGTACCAATATTTATCTACACATACTTGTCTTTTAAATCCACCTGGACAGTTTTCTCTTCAACAGTCCTCAAAGATATGCATCAGTATTTAAATAGTCTCTGTCCTGATTTCATTGTTTGTCACCACTAAGGCTTGTTTGATTGTTTCCTTATGTTGCTTGTTTGTTGTATCCAATTCTGCCTTAAGTTACATCTGCTCTGCAGCCACTTAACTAGTTAGTTTGAATGAGAGTATCAGTGTAGGTAAGATACAAGCATAGAACACGATAAAACAACCTTTCACATGTTTATGAAGTTTCTTGGGTGGGTTTTGAAATCACAACTGATTTGCATACAGTTCAAGCTAGGCTGATATCTGTACCAAAGCTAGGGAATCTGCATAGAGTCTGCTTTGAAGGCATTGCTGTGACTCTGTTCCAAGCAATGACATTTGGTTTGTGCCTTTAGGTATAAGGAAGTATCATTTCCTGATGGTATTAATAACTTGGAACTTAAATTAATTCCTTCAGCCAATCTCAGAATGCAAACACTAATGCATCTGTAAACCTCAAAGCTGCATCAGTGGAAACTGATGTAAGTGGACATAGTTGTTACTTTGTTCTCTGGACTCTACCTAAACCAAGTGTTTCTGACCAATTTTGGACCTTCCATAACACCAGTGAGAAACTGGGATGCTGCAGCAGACAGTGAGTGATTCAGTTGAGTTTTGGTTTGCCCTTCTACATTTAGTCAAAGCCAGTCTTTGGTACTGAAACCAAAAGAAATATTGAATAAAAGTACCCTCAAACAAGGAATATATTGAGAAAGTCCTTATTTGCAAAGTTGTAGGACACACTGCAGTTGAGAACAAGATATATATATTAATGCTTTGAACATGTGGAATATTAAACTCTAGGTTTGACTTTTAAAACGCATCACATTAATGGAATACCCTTTTCTCTAAATGAGCATAGACCACTGTGTGAAAACTGGTGTTTCCCGAGTCTGGATGTCACAAAACCACAAGAATTGCTCTTGGCCCAGACCAAAACCCCATGTAAACCAGAAACCTGTTTGCAGTAGTGGCTAAAACCAGATGCCTAGAGAAGAGTGATAGAACAGGACCAGTTTATCCTAAGTTTTCTATTAATATCCTTCCACCCCTAGGCATCTGCATAGAAACCACCACTGGCTTTACATTTAGCAGTTGTCAATGGATATTTCTTCTATGAACTGATCCAGACTTACCCTGAGCTCATCTAATCCTTTATGATCTACAGCAACCTTTGTTCACTCAAAAATTAAAGACATTGTTTAAGTATTTTTAACTAATTTCTCCTGCAAAATGGGATTTATTGCAAGTGTGGGTAAATTTGAGCTGAAAATCTGAAAAATAGATTAGGTTTGTGTTTTGCATGTTTCATGTCTTCTACAGATGGGAGTATTTCGGCTTTTTCTGCTACATTTTTACTTGCAAGGATGAAAAGCTGTAATTGTTTTTTTGGTACCATGAGAATTGAAGATATATATATATATATATATGCATATTTTACTACAATTATGTGAACATGATACTGGGAACAGATAAGATAATAAAGTTATGAAATATAATGGGACTAAAAAATAGACCTTTAATATGTCCATTATTTACATTAGATATCTCTTGAGGATTCAGTAGAGACACTTCTATTTCATCAAAAATGTCCTTTCCTTAGTAAAAATAGCCTCCACCATTTTCTTCACTGCTGCAAGAGCTACATGTGATTCAGCAGATTTGGAGCCTGGTTACATCATTTAGCATCTGTGTCTCTATCTAGATGGCAAGGTCAATTTGTTTCTGCAAATAGATTTCCCTCAACTACAAGGGGCAATCAGTTCATGAATTCCCAGAGGTTCGGTTCTTCTTGCTCTCCTGTCTCTCTGACACAATTCCAATTGGGGATGCTATCAAGCATTATAAAGTTAACCTTCTGGTGTATACTGGCAGCAGCACTCAATTTTTATCTGTCTTTTAGGACTTCAGCACCAAGGGACCTTGTTTAGTCAGATTTGCTACGTGATATTAAACCCTTCTATGAGTTGCAATCTTTATCACTTTTGAGCATTGATGAATGGAAGGCCGAACTATGTTTAAAATGGTTTGAGAATATTCACATGTAGCTGTTACAGCTGAGTTCATCTTTACTTGCAGGTCAATCTTGCATTCTCTTTTCTTTTGGAGGAGTTAAACATTAATAGCCATCTCTTTGTACTCATGCTTGCTTCTGTCTACCCTAAATTCAGCCTACAGCAGACATCACTCACGTACTCATTAATGTGATGATATACCAGAATTGCCTGTGTTTTGTCTCCTCCAGTTGTTATATCTCTAGGTTGGCTGCTTGAACATGCATTTTGTGAAACAACAGTGTGTTCAGACAGTATCTCCCTAAGAACTGTGGTGCTTGAGATGGTTATTTCATAGATCCACCATTGCTGCTGCAAACAGGAGCCTGTCACTATTCTCTATTAGCCGTAAACTGTCAGACATTGCTTCCTCTGTCTCAGTTCTATGTGTGCACAAAGCATACAACTTGGAGAAATGACAGCACTGAAAGATGAGCCTATCTCTGAGTTTATTTACACCATACAACAGAATGGAAAGTGAACATTGCCAAACTAATACCAAATGCCTCACCCATTTGCTTCTCTTTCCTTGCTCTGTTCTCAGCTACTTGCTTTGGGGATAACAGAGTAATTGCTTGTGGCTTTATATCTTACACCCTTGTATTATGGGCAGTATTTAAATTGGTCTGTTACACTACTAACGAGTTGGGCTTTTGTAGACCGTAAAGAAATCCAATGTTTTCAACAGAAAATTCTTTTTTTGTTGTTTTATATTTACATTGACTTTTTAGAACATTTTTTTTTTTTCTTTCTTAACTGTTAGCCTTGAAGGAGAACTGCCAAGTTGCATGCTTCATTATATTTCTTTTCTGTGGTTAGCACTGGTAATTACAAGAGGAATGTAAAAAAGTTTATTTTAGTTTATTGGTTCAATGTTTGTTCATTTTTCCCTCAGGTGCAGTGTATAGTGGATCAAAACCATCCTAGTAATAAAGTATTAATTTATTATTGCAGCTTTACAAAAGCAGTATAGGATATATATATTACACCAAAATTATAAATGGATTATTTCCTTGGAAAACTAACAGTCTATATAAATCAATACCATACCAAATTAAAAATAACAGTTTAGTATTTTTTTTTCTAGCAGGCACATTTTATTAAAACAGCCATCTGAGTTTTAAAAGAAGTAAGGGAGGAAAACTGTAACATTAATTGATTTCAGTGCCATTTGTTTTATGCTTTGTTAAAGTTTATTCAAAATGAGATTATATAAAATATGTTATTTCATATATATTTATAGGAATCACTCTTTTTTTCATTTTTTGTTCCAAGGAAGTGGTTGGAATACGTTTTCTTAGAAAAGCAAATGTAGAAATAACATATAAGAGGCTAATGAAAGATCAAGAGTAATATGAAATAAGTATTAGGCATTTAATCTTCTCCCTTGTAACCTGGTTTCCTGACATAACTCCACTGACTTCAATGGAACTACATCAAATTACAACAGCTGGCTCCAGGCAAGTGAACATAAAGTCCTTTCAGGCTGGGGCAATGGAAGTCCTCCCTTTCCAAAACATCAAACACCCAACAAAACACAAGGAATAAATCTCCCGCCGCTTGGGTCTCATAACTCACAGTGACAGCTCAGGTCAAGAAATCGCTCAGTCGCATTAATGCAACAGTAATAAATCTTTAGAGTACCAAGAACTGGGGTATTCAGCATGAAGAAAAAACCTCACAGAGCTGTTCAAAACCAGCTCAGGTCTGTCAGTGTCAGCATTAGATGTGGTTAATAAATCCCTTCCATTCCTGAGAGCATGGTATGGAGACATTCAAGTTAGGTCTAGAACCAGTAAGGCCATGTCTAAGTCTGAGCTAATAAGCTTTGCCACACTTCAGCTGGCTTCCATGTGCTTGCAGTGATTTGTCAGTGCCAGCTGGATAACCCACTCATGGCTAACAAAAAGTTGACTGTGCTAATTTCTTCTCAGAGCAAACTTTAACCTTCCTTTCTCTTGGCAACATGCAAAGCAAACGTAATAAAATCTAAGAGCATATGGATAGAAGGTAATGCCTTTAATTTAGAGCATGCATATGGCTGCAAAAAATCAATTAAAATCATGCTAATTTTGCAATAAAAATCTCTG
Source organism: Falco peregrinus (assembly GCF_023634155.1). Taxonomy (NCBI): domain Eukaryota; kingdom Metazoa; phylum Chordata; class Aves; order Falconiformes; family Falconidae; genus Falco; species Falco peregrinus. The sequence continues at coordinate 42,916,695 of NC_073722.1, forward strand.
CTACAAGGTAAAACACTGAGACAAGCACATAGGAAGGTTAAGGTAGGATGGTACAGAAGTGCTTCTGTGATTCTTCACTTTAGGAACTGGGATTCAGTCTCCTGATTATCTCTTGGATAATTTTGTGAAATCTCTTGAACACCTGCCTGATCATGGTAATCAATATTTTTGTTTATTCACACACCTTGACTGCAACCTGAATCTTTTTTTTCAATATGTATGTGGAAGGTGGACAGTGCTGTGACTATACAGTCCTAGGAAACAAGGAAGGTAGGGAACACAAATTAAGATACTATTCTAGTAATTTCTTCTTTCTGTTTATATATTTGTTCAAATAAACACTGCAAAAGTCTTGGGACAAACTTTCACATGGTGAAAAACTATTTAAGTCATGTTGCTGAGGGATATTCTGAAAAGCCATTTCCCACACTTGATGAATTTCTAGAAAGTTCTGAGAAAGACAATAATGTTTAGTAGACAATATTGCCAATGAGGTCCATAGAATATAGTTTCATAACAAGGTAATTCTGTGTAAATCAACTATGTGAAGCTTCTTGCCCCTTTTTGTAAGTGTGGGTGTGCTTGCTACTTCAGGGCTTAAAAGTCTAGCCCATACTAAGAGGAAATGTTCAAAAGGAGATATAGATATGTATAAATTATTATTAATTTGGTTAACAGGTTTACAAACACAAACCCATTCCAGATTTGACGTGCTGGATCTATGGGTTACGTGCAATCTATGGAATAAGAACAAATGTTATCAAACTGTTACTTGTTTTTTTCTTGTTTTGTCCTTGATCCTTTTTTCAGTTGTGCTCCCTGAAGCAGGTGGGCGTACAGTCAGGGAAGCACTGGGAGATCTGCTTGGAGCCTCTAAAGATGGCTTGCCTGGCTGTCTGCTCTGCTCCCCTGCTGCAGGCTGTTGCCTCCCAGCAGAGATGACAGAACAGCCTGCATGTGTGATTCACAAAGTCAAGCAGTTTAGCTTAAACTCACCTTCACTGGGGGTTTAAACTAAGTCATCAGTCTTCACTAAAACAGATGACAAATACACAAATTTTGTTAAAACCTTTTCTCTGAAGGCTGAGGGGTAAGGGAGAGTGCAGTAATGTTCAAAAGTCTGGCAACTCTGTTTTGCATGTATACCTGCAACCTAAGATTCCTCTTTCCCCATCATATATGATTCCATTTAATTAATTGCATTTCATAGCATGACCAGTCTCTTACCTCTCAGAGGAGAGGAGAGATCTTTTATTTCCTGAGTCTTCTCCTAGTGTGTCATGGTACAACCATTACAATGGGCAATATCCTTCCAGTCCCCATTGCTACTGAGCATCCCAGTCTGAACCTGAAGGTTTTGTTTAAGGAAAACTACACACTGCTGTGGAGCTTGTCTAATAAAAATCATGGTGCTCTGAACCACACCAAAAACTACACCATTTCTCTCCACTCTTAAGCTTGATGTGCTTTCAAAGCATTCCAAAAGTGGAAGTGTATCTGACTTTCTACCCACAGCCTGTGACTAATGGGAGATGCTGTGTGGTGGTATGGACTTATCACACACAATGTGTGATTAGCACGTATGTGATAAGGACATACTGTTTATAATGTGGGGGGAACTTAAAAAGCTCCTCATAAATGTTACAAAACTAGAGAAGACAGTGCTGGCACTCAAGGGGGAAGATTTAAGATATTATCCTAATGTCTTTACTTTTTGCAAAAGAATGTGATTTTCTATGCAAGGCATATGTAAACTTGAAAGTACAGCAGCTTGTTATTTCTTCTTGAAGATCTCCAACTTGTCAGGTTTTAGGGAACAGGAAGGTAGCCAAAATTTTGTGAGAACAGAATATCCCAAGTAGAGAAAAAACTTACTTGTTGCCGTTCAAAATTTTATTCTGAACTTCATTTTCTAAAGTTAAATTACATAGTTGATAACAAAGTTCATTGAGTCTTTCTGCATAATGAACAGAGACTGTTAATGGCAGGACATATAAAAGATTTCATGGTGCTTTTTCCCTGAATGTGTTCTACACTTGGTTGAGATCCAAGGGCCATGCATTCTGGATCCAAATCCTAACACAGAGCACTTGAATAGCACAGAATACATTGTTTTGCCCTTTTGTGCCTCAGGTTCCTACATTTGCCAGGAAACTCTTCTGACAGAATGAGAGCACATCATAGTCTGGGTTTTTAATGGAGGAACAGGCAGCTGAAATACAGACCTCAATTCTGATACCACCAGGGTGTGTCAGAGCATTATCTGACACAATTACATACCCACTGACATGCTTTGTAGTGTTATGACAGGTGGTTTAGAAATTTAAAAAAACACATTGGAAAGAGGCAGCTGGGCTGACTAAAGGTATGCTTAAGTATGGTCCTGACCCCCACGTCACGATGAAGACTTCCAGATCACATCTCCAGAACTTTCTGCTGCATCACTTCAAGTCCAAATTATTCTAACTGAACAGAACCAAAAATCTCTTTAGGATGTGTCACAACAGTCCAGCATTTAAAAAAACGGAAAATAAGTCAGTCATATGGAGATGAAAGAAACATAGATGAAATATAGAGATGAAACAAATAATGAATATAATCCCTTGCCATAGCACTCCAGATGTACATAAGATCCTGTACAGATGGACAAAAATTTGACTTAAAGTTATCTTCTGGTCACAGCAAAATGTTGGCCAAAACCATTGCGTTTTCCTAGTGTTGATGCTGTATTTCTTGGTATTATATTTCCACATATCTGTAATACCCTGAAATTACCTCTTATCCATCCATTTATTCTGCTTTGGAGTTCATTTGCATGTCCTTCCATTACTGACCCTGTCACTTTACTTTCATTACAGACTTCTATTGTTCTACTCAAACTATTTATATTCCAGTCCTTGGTTACACTTCAGTCCATGACTTATTTCTGAATTAGTTACAAACCCAGACACATTATTCAATCTACTCCTTTCCTTTCTCAGCATCTTATCTCTCTATCAGAATTCATCCTCCCACTTAGTTCTTCATTCAGCCATGTAGGTCAAGGATGGCTGATCTTTATTCACAGTTCACAACCCAAAAATATGAAATAACACTTTTTTACCCACTTCCTAAGATATTAGGGGTTTTTAATAGTTAACTGTTTTGCCTCCAACAATCTTTCTTAATAAGACTCCGTTACAGTGTCCACAAATTACTCTAGATAGTCATGAAACTAGGCAGAACGTATTCCTACCATTCAGTTGTACCTTCAGCAGTTCTGCTTGCAGCTGATGCAAAAATGTACAGAGATGTGTTTTGTGGATGCCTGTTGTTGGTTACTCCATTGCGTTTGCACCTCACCAACAGATACTATTTTGGTATGTGATTCTGAAACATTGGGAAAGATTTTCTTCCATCCATTCTCTTTTCTCTGTGCCAAGTAACGTCAAGATGGAATAAACTGTCTTCTGGTAGTCTTGATGCATGTATGTAGTAGGTCAAAACAATGTATCTTTCAAATTTTCTGGGAAGTACACTCCCAGATACAACCTTGCAAGGTTACAATCAGCATCTGAGCTGTGGTAAACTGGGGAGAAATAAGCATGAGATACTCCGATTAAGCTTTGGAACAGTCCTTAAAAAGACAAAACTAGGAATTATTTTAATACTGCATTTTGTAGCAAGCTGCTTGTAATCAGATTTTGTTCTGCATGTTTTCCTTTAAATGACCTTTGTGTCTGTTTTTCAGGACATTGTTTACTCTGTATCATGCTGTCTGGCTTTATAAATGGATCTGTTGTGTGCTAAAGTATCAAATGTTGGTTGATGTGTTTTGGTGTTTTGTTTTTTTTTTTGGGTGTGTGTGTGTGTGAAATCTAGACAAATTATGCCCAATGCTTTCACCTTCAATGGGTTCAACAAAATCAATTCAGTTATATTGGTAATGTACTTTCCAACACTCAGCAGCCATCTAGGCCTGAATTTTAATGAAACCAACACACTGTGTACAGGCTGCTGCATGAGTGGTAATAATACCTTGCACTTATATAATAATAATTCTATTTACTAGGCAATATACAAATGAAACACCCAGAATGTAATGCCAAAAAACATTAGAAGTCAAGATGTTTTTTCAAGCATCGTTACACCTGAAAATATAGTGAGCTGTAATGCTTCGGGGTTTTTTCTCCCTCCCCAGGCTCCCTTAAAGTAGGGAGCTACAATAAGTTTAGCTACCTGGTACTGGTGCAAGCTGTTGCACTGAATGTATGATGATATGTAACCAAGACAATCTCTAGGTACATTCTGTACTGTTTTGTGAACTGCACAGCATATGGAAGAAAGGAAATCTGGAATTATCAGCCAGCTAGTGATGAAACAGCTAAGTCCGGGACGTTTTCCTACAAGCTGTGCTAATAGAGGAGAGCTAATTCTAGTATGACAGTCTGATCCCTTGTCTGTATGACTGCATTACCTCCTATTGTCTGTATTTCTGTGCTCAGAATCCTGCAATTATACAGGGTACATCCAACATTAACAGGTCAGTTATCAGATTCTTCAGGGGCTAAATCTGAACACTTGCAGGAAGCATTTTCAAAAAAAACCCAACAACAGAAGCTGTTGCATGTCTGGAAAAGATGGAGAACATCTCCTTTTGTGCTATGGCAGTATTTTACTACTGAAAACAGTAATTTGCCACCAGAAGTGGAAGTACGAGCAGGGCAATGAATGTGTGTGCTAAGTTGAACTAAATATCCCTGAGAGGATATTTATATACTTATCTCATTTGCTAGTCTTAAGGTAGTTATTGGAAAAGGTCTGTTTATGGGATTTTGTTTTATTTCACATGGTTTCACAAAATCTTTAAAATGATTAATGGGAACTGCCACACGATATTGCAAAGACCCTGGGCCCAAGGCACTGTGAAATGGTCCCATCTACATCCTTTTTGTTTCTCTTGCCATTGCTGTTTAGTGTTGTGTTTATTATCCCAGATTAGTTGCTCACATAAGACATTGGGCACCCTGTAGTCAGGACGAATACTCATTTTCCTCATCTTCCTCTCTTAGCCAAAGCTTTATGAACAACACTCCCTTCTCCCTTAATTAACAGTGTATTACTAAGAGGAAAAACTATTGTCATTTAGCTTGGAATCAATGTTACATAATTGACATACCCTACTGTGATGTCATACTGCTGTAAAATACCTTGACATGATACATCATAGCAAAGGATCCATGATTAGAACTGTATCCCAAGAAACAGTGTAAAAGAAACAGAAGTCTACAACTCATTTAATCCTAATTTAGAACAGAGATTTTCCACAAAACATCTTTTCACATGGCATGAAATTCTAAGTTTTACAGGTCTTTATTAATGTATATTAAAAAAAAAAAATCATCACATTTGCAATGTATGTATTATTTCCCCTCTGCTGGTGTTCTTATTGCACTGATCCTGTTCTTTTGCTGGCATATATACTGTGCAGAAGGTAACTTCTATGAATTGTCATAGTTTCAGTTGAATGAAGCTGTAATAATGTGTTTCTTCTGAGAGTCTGGTTGAGGGGCCTCTGCTAACACTGGGAAAGCATCAAAAGCATGAATTGGAGATGGGTGCTCAATGACTCTGCAAAGCTCTCTCATCAAATATACTTTCTTCTTTATTAGTGCTGTAAATGCTCTAAGTGTGGAAAAATAATTTTGCACATTGCTACAAAAAAGCTTGGTTGAAAATGTATTATGAAATATGCAAGTAATTTTCCAATCAAAACAGGACAAAAATGCACCTTGTAATTATTTATGTACATTTCATGAGCACCCAATTCAGGGTCCTTGGGGCTTGAATTCAGGGAACCCGAGCACTCACAGATTCATTGGCAGCTGTAACCGGATGAAGTGCAGGAAATATAAATTTAAGAATTGCAACCATTACTTACCCAAAGACAAGGGATACTACAATTACACAACACTTAAATTATGCAAATTGTATCTGAAGCATGAGACTAAAAAAGCCTGGTTTTGTATTGCTTTGTGCCTGTGTTGCCCAGCAAGCTTCAAATTCCAGCTAAAGCTTCCTTTTGCCAGACACAGTGTCACCTGTGAAAGTACATACTCTGTCGTCTAATAAGGGTTGAGCTCAACTTCGCCCCTACTAAAGTTCTGCTCTATCCAAATTCTTAATTTGAAAGGGAGGAAAAAAAGAAAGGAAGTACAGTATGTAATTTTATTTGCAAACTTTACACTGTCCATTAGATTTGGGTGGAATTGGTCAACAGGCTCAAAAGTTATTGAACAAATAAGCCAGACAGCAAGAAGTTATTGTCTGCAATGCAGTGTGTTTCATTGCTTTACAAACCACACTATAAACTTGGAAATGCATCTTCAGCCAGTGTAAATTCATTTATCAGTACCGCTTCTGTGAAATCATGCTGAATTTTGCCTGTTGAGATCTGACATCTTTGATAATTTCTGTTAGAAATACCTGTTTTGTCACATTTGTTGTACCATAATCAACATTCAATTTTCCTTACATTCTCTAGGGTAATAATGAAAAGGAAAAGAGGAAGATAAATGCAGCATAGTTTCTATAGCTCGGTTAGAGAATTTTAAGAGAGGACTTGGGCTGTTTTATTGGATACTGAATAACATTACAGAAAATACTCATTATCCTTCAATCCAGGGTGGGAAGGTGTTCTCAAAGATCTAAAATCACAGAAACAACTGAAAACTTAATTTTACTGCAAATGAATTATTACATCTAAGGATCAAGGGATAAAAGGGGGAAAACCACTGTGTGCAAGAGATACTAAAAAGTGGAAAAAATGTCAAATGAACAGGCTATGATAAAGGAAGTGACTATTATTATTATTGAGTACAGTTTCAAATTTTGCTTGTTGGATGGCATTTTGAATAGAAACTCAGGTTAATTAAACTTTTAAACAGTCATATTTAATACTATTCACTGTGTAATGAGTGATATAAACAGCCAGTGCTTATTAGAAAGAGATAAAGTTGACAAAATTAAAGGTTTAGGAGGTGGTAGAGTGAGCTTAGAAAAAGAATATGCCATTATGTAAAACCAAGTATTAAACTTCAGTGTGGATGACTGGTATATCTTTTAAGTTAAATGAAAGCAAAACATAGGTTTAAAAAATATAGGAAAGAAAAGATCTGCAGTATTGTTATAATTTTATGTGAAGAAACAGAGGGACTATAAAGAGGGCATTGAAAGTACAAATGGGAATAATGAAGCAGTACTGCTGAAGCATATTAAGATAAACATAAGAGGTTCTTTAGATATGTTAGAAGACAAAAATAGGAAAGAAAATATTATGAAATTGAGGGAGAAAACAAAGCATGGCAGTGTGAGTAGCTGAAAATGAGTAGGCAAGTGAACCACATCCTTACTAGGAGATTATCATCAACATAGCTGTGCAGACATGGGATTCCCACCTGCTTTTGGAAACAAACTGGAATAATAACAGTGGCAGAATAAGAAAAGGACACATCCCATAAGGATGCTGTTTGTAAAAGATTGCATTCAAGGGTGGAGAGTGAGCTCAGAGTACACTGGAGTTTTGGTTTTTTTTTTCAGTCAGTGATGGCTCTAAATGGTCATCATCTCTGGAAATCACCACTTCTTGATTTTACAGGTGTAGAAAGAGATGCTAAAGAAAGAAAACCTCTGAGGTTTACAGCTTTTTGGGCTATCAGAGGTGGTTTAGTTGAAATCTGAGGATTTCTTATTAGTATCCAGAAAGATTCTTTGCTTGATTCACTCTCTTAAAATTTGTTTTGTATTTCTTTCCTTTTGAAGCAGCTGCTGTTGACAACTAGTGGATATTCATCCTTTACTAGATTAATTATGTTTCTTCTGTTCTTAAGTCCAGTAAGAACTAAACCCAGAATTTAACTCCTGAGATAGAAAAGCTTTTTTACTGCAGACAGTAGTTGTGAGCTTATTGTTCTTTGATTTTGTGTAGCTAATAAGCAAGACCCAGGGCATTGCTTCTTTCCTAATGTGCTGCTTTTTCTGGATGATGGAAGGAGGGGGAGGAGGCATGACATTTTCTGTTAATAATTATGCATACCTGGGTCCTTTCATTCTCATAATAGTGAGTGATAAAACCAAAGCACGTTCTTTCCTCTTGGTGCCTATTTTGTACATAATGCATCTGTATTATGTGATAATCAGCACATCTCCCGCTTCATTATAATATATATAGCCAAGAATTGCAGGAGTTCACATACTCTGTTATATTCAGTTTATCATCTTGTGGAACCCTCAAAAGTGTTGCAAGGTTTGGTCATTAGCAGTCTTTGGAGTATATATTGCCATGAGATGGAGATCTGCTGACTATTCAGGAAAGAAAAAGTGCATTTAAAAGAACCAAATATCATCACAGAAGACTGCAATGAAATAACTTTTAAGCATTTGATTAGGTGACTCTAAAGCCAACGAATTTAGGAAAAAACAAAACAAAACAAAACAGAAAGGGCAGCTAATAACCTTAATTCAGTAGTATCCTGGCAAAGGTTAGCAATATACTTGATACTAAGGGAAATGTGGTAGAAGGTTGCTGATTGAGCAAACAGGCTAATGGAGATACATAAACTACATTAACTTGATGGGATTGTGGAGTGTAAGCTTGGCTGAGTTTTTAATATACAAACTATTAATTACATGATTTAACAAAAAATAATGAATTCAACAATTCTCTCTTCCCCCCTCCTTCTTCCCCCACCCTCTCTCTTAGTTTTAGTGGGAGGAAGGGACAGCTTAGGATCTGGTGGTACACTGGGACAGGAATAAAAAAGAGGTTTGAAAATTGTTTTGAGCTGTTTTAAGAGAAACCAATGTCTTTATTTTTACAAAACTTAGAATAATGTAAGAAAAGCTTAGGAAAAGCAAACATTTCAGGGGTCTGAGACCTTCCAGAAAAGGTGGTATAGTCCAATGCAGAAACAATCAAGAAAAGGAAATCTAGATTTTATTTTTACCTCTGCCACTAAACTTCTATTTCACTATTGGCATATCACTTTGTCTGACCTCTCTCCCAAACAGCTCTTCTCAAAATGGGCTGAGAGTACTTCAGGGATGGGCCGCTTCTTCTTATATATTTTCATTGTATATTGGCAGTTCTGGGTATTGCCTGTGATTTTATGTTTTCTGAAACATTTGCAAACTGCATGAGACCAACCATTCATTGTAACGCCATTATTATTATTATTGTTGTTGTTGATGTAGCTATTGATAGATTATTACTCATACTAATATCAAACTAGAATATACTGTGTGATAAATGATGCTGATAACTTATCTTGTGTAATATGATACACTGCAAGTGGTCTCCCTGCATTGTGGCTCTATCAACATAACTGATTGTTGTTTATTATGAATAAAGTTATCAGCATCTGATCTCCTGTGTGTTTACAATAACAATAAGTCTGTATAACTCCTAGATTATTTATATGCCTTTTAAGTCAATATTACCCTTCCAGAGAAGTGTATAAGTTAAATGAGATAATTTAAGGAAAAACACCAAAAAAACCCCCACAACCCTCCAAAACCCACATAAATAACAGACACTGTGGCCAAGAATGTTTAGCTTTCAAACAAATAAGTTAACAGAAAGGTTATATGAACCTGAGGCAAAAGCGAAGCCCTCTGCACAAGACTTATTCTTTTAACAATAATAAGGCCGTGTAGCACAGCTGCAGATAAATGGGAGACAAAAGGTATCACAGGTAGGTCACAAACTCCAGTAAACCACAGGATTTTAATGAAGTACATATAATTCTGCACTGAGCATTTCATTGGAGAGGAAATGGGGAGGAGACTCACCAGGAAAATTCTTCATCTTAACACAATAGACTGCACAGTGTGGGGATTTGAGGAACATGACTTCAAAGTGAAGGAAACTTGGTGGCCCACCTGGAAGCCAGAGAAACTACATGCAGGCTAATAAAGCTGTAAATATTATGATTACTATCTTTAATGTCAAACCTTTCCAAAAGCTGAAAGAAGGGGAATCCAGAGATGTCCTTCAATCTGCATTCTCTACACTATTCTAACCTGATAAACTTGCTGTTAGCAAGTGGCTGATCTGAACAAGACAAGCTCCTTTTGTCCCCCTGCCCCCCTTCTTTGGTACCTTTATGTTTAAATCCAGCCACTTCAGTCTGAGAAAAGGGGCTTTACTTTTCACTGAACACTAAGGGAAGACCCTGGCTTGGATAAGGGCAGCACAAGTACATCTTATTACATACTTGTATCCCATCTCTAATGTAAGGACACGGAGTGCAGAGCGCAGGAGGAAACTTAAATGGTCATCCTGCTGATACATTTGTCATCAGGTCTATCAGCGAAAACTGGTGTCAAAGCACAGCAGCAACTAATCAAGTTGCAAAGACATCATCAGAATCATAAACAAAGTCTCTACCTGTTCACACTGGCAAATAAAGCGTGCCATTTCAGTTTAGTGCAGGTTACAATAGCTGTGCTATAGAGCCCACTTTAATAAAGTCAGTTTGGTAGTCATTGTGATGGCATCTGTAGCTGGGGTTACATATCACAGCCAAACATTTTCAGATAATTTCCTTCTTAGTATGTAATAATGCTTCTTCAAATGCTTGAGATCCCATCTAAAATTAAATGCTGGATATTCTGTACCAGCCTTGTGGGAGATGGAATATTTTTTTCTTAAACTCTGTGTTTATCAGTCACAGACATACTTCATCCTTTACATGTGGTGTCATTGGATACATCCCAATATTATATCATTGTGGCAAGAGACAGAAATTTTGTTTTATTTTTTTTTCATGCAATGATGCAAGAAGGCTCTGACCAACTAAGGAATAAAGCCTAGAAAAATAACAATTAAGGAAGAAAACTCCAGCTCCATGGGGACAGAGAAATATTAAGCTATATCTTGCTAAGCAGATAGTGAAAGCAAGAAAAAAACAACAAAGTGATGTGATGAGATGACTCATTCTGGACACAGATATTGCAAACGGTGGGGAATTTAATTGCCTTGCAATTAAAGGGTGAAGGCACAGAGAGGGCGATAGCTTCTATTAGGCAGGAGGACAGCACCACTACCAATGATTCATTCCTAAAAAACAAAGACTTCTGAAATACTGTGATCATTTGTAGATGTCTGCAGGAGAATTAATACGTGAAAACAGGAACATTCATATAGGCTATTACAATGACAGAGTTCCCTCAAACTCTGGCCCAAATGTCTACCATACCATATGAAGCAGATAAGGTTTTAATATAAAAACTTCCAGTGAACTCCAAAGCATAGTTCTTTTACCATTGTAGTTCTATAAATGAGACTCAGAAATCTACTAAATTAGCTTTCTTTTTTCCATTCACTTTATTGTCAAAAGAGAGCATTCCCCACAGAGAACACTAACAGCAAATACTGCTGACTGAAATGTGATACCCGAAGCCATTTCCCTGGCAAATAACTGAGGAAAATATCCAAATAGAATCCATCAGTCATTAGAGATATAACACACTCACAAAAAAATACCACTTTTAGTGAAATATTTTTTTTATTGATAAGGTGGGAAAGGAAATCAGAAGCTGGGGAGTGAGAGAGTTATAGTTAGTATAGGAAAAAAAAACCAAACCCTACTTGCAATTCACAAAGGCTAGCATTCCCAGATGATCGTGGGTATGGCTATGAGAAAAAAAAAAAAACAACAAACACAAACCAGCAAAACCACCTTTTATAAAAACTTCCATTATCCCAACATCCTCTTATAACAGATTAATAGACTAGCTGTCTAATCTCATGTTTCTTTCTATTGTCTTTGATTATCCAGACATATTTGGTGTCACCCAAGTGGCACTGTGATAATTGGGATTTTGCTGTACCAGCAGCTGAACTTTATTATCATATATTAGTAAATTGGATCCCTTGCCAGCATTCTTTAATACATCTGCATATAAAAAAAATAATTTATAGCCCCAAAAGAACAAGGCTCATCCTCCTCAAAATTTACTTGATTTTTTTCTTGTTGAAAAACCCACCCAAGGAGTGGGGGCAAACATGAGCATTTGGGTGAAAAACAGTGATTCTCTCACTCTGTCACCCTAAAAGTTCTCTCACTTCTACTTTTTAGTGTGGTGTTATTGTGTTTATGAAATAATATGGGCTCCCTCTGGTGACTAATTGAACACCTGCAAATTCCCAAAGCTTTTAATGAAAGACTGAAGCCTGATGGATCAAAGCATCTGCCTGTGTGCAGGAGGGTGCCACGTCCTACATTTCTGTGTGTGTCTAAATGCCGTAAAAACCCTGTAAGCACCAAATCCAAGACAGCCACCTCTTTTCTTCAAAACTCCAGGCATGCAGTTTCTGTTGTAATGTTTTCTAACCACTGAAGACCACCCACTTGAAGGTAAGCAAGGCTAGAATTACAGATTTCACATGAAGACAGTGATTTTTGCAAGCTCATTTTCTGTTGAGAAAACTGAGCCAGGGGTGTCACTGCCATGCAAAAACATGCTGTAGTTTTCTAGATTGTTTTGATATGATTTGTTTCAGAGGAAAAACAATGTCAAGTTTTAATTTGCACAGTGTGTTTGATAGGAAGCAAGGCTAGACTGAGGTTTCAGGGACTTCTGAGGCAGAATGGAGAAGTTCATAGAGATCACCACTGATGGTGGTCTCATCCCTCAGCACGGAATAAAGACCATTTTCAGTGGGCAGTTTGGATGCAGCACTTAGGTTTCTATTAATATTGTGCAGACTGCTTCTTGTCAGATGGTCTTAGTGATCAAAAGCCTTCCTAACTGTGTTTTTCTTTATGACTATAAACGTAGTACTTCATAAGAGCTGTTACATATGGAATTCAGGCAGTCTTATGCAAAAGTAAACAAGAAATGTTAGTTTAGATGAACAGAAAATAATTGGTTTTGTTTAATATAATATCTTTTCAGGGACATAATTTTCTCTGTTTTAAGCTATCCTGAAGGTGTCTCACTGTTTGTTATCATGATGCAGGAGTACAGAGATGTCTAAGATGAAGACAGAGCATGTTCTTTAAAATATGTTAAGCCTTTTAAGGAGGAACATCCCGGCATCTGAGATCACTGGCAGTTGTCTCTGTCTTTTGGGTGGATAAGGCAGCAAGAAGAGGGAGAAAAAAGGACAGTATCTTCAGAGTCATTCCAGAGCTGTACCATTTTTCTTACTGTATCAGCAATTTTTCAACCTTTAACTTGTTTACATGGTAATAGTTATCCACAGTAATATGCTTCATTACATTTTTTCTTAGGAGTTTCATAAAACCTTTTAAAGACACAGTAAGTGTTAACTTTATTTTGTGTTTCAGCCTAAGGACTATCAGTATGTAGCATCATTCTACAATCTGGTTGTTAATAGCAAAAATGTATTTTTTCTACTTTTGTATTGGAAATGGCAATGCTCCTGTAAATTCAGTCTCTCACGCTACCAGTCTATATTCAACATTTTAATGCTCAATAAATTAATAATTTCCTGTTAAGGCAATGTACTTTTCTTGAAAGTGGTAGCTCAGATTGCTATACTCTAATTTATAAATAGCCACACACTTTACAAAATCATTAGTCACGTACCTGAGAGTACTTAAGTCCCTTCCCAGTCCCTTCCATTTTCCTCCTGTGAAATTCTGTCTTTGTAGAGGCACACCTCAATTTTTGCATTATTCAAGCTTTATGAAATATGTTCCTGCTTTAGCAAATACAAAGAATGAAAATTTTCTTTATGTTACCTTCAAGCTTAAATGATAAATATTTATGTTGCTTTTGCATCTCTGCTTTTATTCTACTTTTTAAAAATTTTTGTAGCCTCAGAGGTATCTTAAAGTTTAGGGTGTATTAGCATTTTTTATTAGCTACAAGTTTTTTTAATTTTTATTAGCTATGAATGTTGATATATTGTCAACAGTTGGGGTTTTTTTCCTATTTTGCAAAGTTTTCATGTTCAAGTTCATTGCTGTCTTAATAATGAAGCAGAAAATTGATTATTCCCACCTTAAGTGTGTAGAACTGAAAACCTACTGGACATATTTTGATATTTCTACTGGACATATTTTGATATTTCTGTAATTTGAGATATCAGAAAGATATCTTTCAAGAAAAACTTTCAGTGTTTTCAGAGTTGAAAGAGAAGTTAACATGTAAGGTTTAAACAAAGCTTTTTTTTTTCTACTTACAAAATGCACCATTTTAACTGAGTTAATCTTGGAAAAAAACATTCATTACATTTTTTGTAATGATCAGGTGATGTACAAGCATGGCTATGAGTGGTGCAATGGTATGTTCTTGTTGTTTCTGCAGCAACCACCTTATTTAATTTGCTTAGCAACTGAAGCAAAGAGTTTTGTTCTTAGAAATCCTATATTCTTTTTATGGTCCATTCCATTTACATACTTTCTTAATCTGACAGTCCATCTCAAGCAACTGAAAAAATGTGTGTGCATAAAATGCAGGAGGTTTTACAGAAATAATTGCTATCTTTGCTATCGCAAGAAAAAAAAAAACTTGTCTCATTTTGAAAGATGGAATAGTTAAACTTTTTGGAGAGAACAAGTTGAACTGCTAAAGAACTCTTTCCACTGCAGTCACTATTATTGCATGAAAAGGCGTTCACTCAGTCATTTAAAAGCACATGAGACTTTGATGTGGACTATGAACTCTCTTCTCTATGTTTTCCTTTGGGTGGTATAATAGATTACAGACATTTTGTTCCAGATACATAGTTTTCAGTTAAATGTAAGCTAAAGTTAAAAATTATTTTATGAATTAAAAATCATCATTAGATATCAAAAGAATGAGTATATAGGAGAGGATAATCTTTGGTAGGTTGATGGGGTTTTTTTGGTTTGTTTGGTTTTGGGGTTTTTAGGTTGACTAAAGGTTTTGCTAGTTGATTTCAGAAACATTTCAAACAGCATTTTGCATTTCAAAGGAGATTGATGTCATTTTTATATAAACTTTGTAGGAAAACCTTCACTAATCAGGATCCTCAACAATCAAAGATATTGAAGAACCACAGTGAGCTCTAATTTAAGATTGTGTAGCTTGATATTAGTGAAATAATATGGCTGGGTGACTTGGACAAAACTTCATGAAAAAGAGGGCAGGTTCAGTCAGAGCCTCTCCAGGTACTATATATTCTTATTACTTCTTTGTTGTTCCACTTTGGCTAACTTCTTCACTTTTGAAGGTTCACATTGGTGTAAAGCCTCAGAGATTTTGCATCCTGTTTTTAGGGGCAGCACTTAGACTGAGCTTCTGTCTGACAGCCTCACTGTCTGTTCTAACCTCCATCCAAGCCCCGTTTGCTTTCCAGCCCACGGTGTGAAGCAAAGCCGTGCCTCCTGCAATATTTTCAGCACCTCTGACCTGGTCAGCAGCACAATATAATAATGATGTCCTGTGTGCACTCCTTTTTTTAATCAAGCACTAAGCCTGGAAAAAAAATAATCCAGTAGTGATTATTAAGGAAAATCTGTGATAACTGTTAGTCCCCATCAGAGGAACTAGCTTGTTCCTTACAACAAAGTCTGTTATGCATGATACACACAGAGGGCAAGGACAATTCTGATAATCAGTAACAAATCTTTCCAGATTTTTTTTTTTATTTTAGTATTTATTTATTTTATATTCATCTTTCTCATGGAGGATTGCAAAAGCAGAAGCAAGAGCTTTTGAATAATACCCTTTTTTACAGGCAAAATCCCAAGTAAGTTGCTCCTGTTATGCAGGTCAATGTGATTTTAAGAGAATAACAGATTTTTTTTTTTTTGTTTTGTTACTTTTATGGTTAATTTGCATTGCTGGGTACTTTGATCTGTGAAAGCAAGGTCACTTCTGCAATGGCTAGGTTGACTTAGTCAGCCTTGATGTAATAAATGATGGAACTAAAGGACAGAATGACACTTTAAAGGTCAAAACAAAGAACCCATGGATGTTACCTTGAAAATTTGATAAAGCAGGGCCTTTCTATGAGGTAACCATATGACTGGCAGACATGCAAGAATCCATGTTTGATATTGCCTAAGAAACTATTCTTTCAACATGGATTCTCCACCCTACGTTGAACAATGGTATAAGGAGGGGGAAGCAGAGCAATCAGAACACTACTAAACCCTTGTCTTATTAACGGGAAAAATAAAATGGGAAAGGAAAACTGAAACTAAATATGAAAATGGTTTCTGTCAATTGCCATATTTTCATGTCCTCTCTCAAAAACACGCTCTTCATATTTAGTTCCTACAAGTATAAATAAAATTTTCTAATGAAAGCTAAAGGTGTCATAGTCAAAGTGAAAAAATTTCAATTTTGGGCCACGACAGATAATTCATACTGCATATATTTGTGGAAATGGCTAGATGGCTCATGGCTACATAAGCCCTATTTCTTAGTCAGAAGTAACCTAAACAGTCAAAAATGAAAAAAAATGTATGTATTTTAGTAAGTATCATGAAATCAAAGTAAGTGCCTAATTTCATTTGCTACACAGAAGTCTTGCAAAAAACTGTCTTGAGAGACAAAAGATATTGAATTGTAAAATTGTAAACATTTCTCATTTAACCAAGTTTAATATATTATTCTCCTGTGGGAAAATACATTTAAAACCATCTTGGTATTTAATGAGAGAAGCTGTTCCTGTTTAAGACTAGAGATATCTTTTCGGGATCCCATTAAAATCAAACAAAATTGAATTAATTTGAGAACGTATTTTGAGGGGGAAAATCCTCATACCTTTGCCTGCCTTATCTCTGATACTGAATTTTTAGTGATGACAAAAACCTGGAAAAAATGGCAGTCTGCTCTTTAGCTGTTTCTTTTTGGTGCCACTTTGAGGATCCTTCATTCTTCGTATCCTAGTCGCTGCTTCCTTCCTTAAAAGAGCTGAGGGGATGAATAAGAAATGTTGAGAATAATACTGAAATTTGGAGGTGGAACTTTCCTTTAGAGTCTGAAGAGAAGAAAAAAGTATTACCTGCTTTCATCTTTTTACTGGCATAACTCCTTTATGGATGGTTTTGGTAGCCTCATTAGCTTAAGAAATTTGTTAATGCAGGTGCCACTGTGTGCTGTCTTTATTCTTGTGAAAAGAAACCCTGAAACATCTTTAAAATACAAATACAAAGATTCTGCTCTTTCTTATGTTATGAACACGTTCTGAGATTTCTTCAAGTATAACAAAACTGTCAGGAGTTTCTTAGATGTCCAAATGTGCTTGCCTTTTTACAGATGTATATATATATATATATATATGTATATATATATATATGAGTTTCAGGGTATACTTTTAAGCTTAATTGTGACTAGCTTAGATATTGGGGTTTTTAAGCATTGACCTTCTTACTATTTCTTGAAGAGATCACTTGTTTCTTTGGACTTCCTTGTGAAGTATAACAATCAGCTCCCTATAAATAATTCCCTTTATAATATAAATATATTCAAATGGATGAATATTTTCATTATTATTCCATACTTACTGTATTATGCCAAAACAAACTGATGTTTAAATAACTGTGCTCTAAAGAGTCACTTTTAATCTTAAACATTTTCTTCAAAGTCACACTTAAACGTTAAGCTCTGTGTGAAAAGGATTTGCTAGTAGAAATCACCCAAAGTTTTTTTCAGTAGCTTCAAACTGAAGGAGGTTTTCCCCCTTATTTGGAAAGGAAAATAGGAAATTTCTGTTTCAGGAAAGGAGTGACTGGTTTGGATAGACTAGTTAATGAACCATTTATAAATCTTTTTCATAGAGATCATGGAAAGTATTCTCTTTGTACTCCTTATCAAGGGGGATGTCATGTTGTTTGGGAAGAAGACATAAAATTGCTTGCCCTTAAACCAAAGCCCACTTCTCTGAAGAATGTCATCTGCAAGTGCTCTGTGCACAGGACTACTGGTTTTGATTGGGACAGGGTCTGTTTTCTTCACAGTAGCCTGTATGGTGCTGTGGATTGGGTTTGTGACCGAAACAGTGTGGATAACGTAGGGATGTTTTAGTTATTGCTGAGCAGTGCTTTCACCGACTCAGGGCTGCCTCTGCTTTTCACACAGCCCCACCAGCAAGGAGCCTGGGGGTGCACACAGTGTTGGGAGGGGACACAGCTGAAACAGCTGACCCCAACTGACCAAAGTGATATTCCCTACCATATGACATCATGATCAGCATGTTTTGTTTGTTTATTTGTTTGTTTCTTTTATCTCAGCCCATGTGTTTTCTCAATTTTACCCTTCTGATTCTCCTTCCCATTCTACTGGGGGAAGCAAGCAAGGGCTGTGAGTTACTTAGCTGCCTACTGGGTTAAACCACAACAGGCTACAAGAAATCGATTCTTCTAAACATTTCACACAACATCAAGGTTATCAAAACACTGGTCTAAATGAGAAGGCTGGGTGCCCATGTGACTGCAAACATGGGAGCTCACAACTGAAGGCTAATACTCTTTTGCATCCTTTTTCTCTTTCCCCAGATCTGTACCTACATGGTAAACACGGATCCTTGTGCAACGAAGAGTTTTTATTTTACAAACTTGTGCCCACCCTTCATTAAGGGAAAAAAGACATCTAGGGGCAAGTTTTATTAAACTGAACACTTCAGTTTCTAAAACAAGCAATAAACCCCCAAATATAAATGTTTGTCCAAACATCAAATATATGAAAGTGCTGAAGATTTCCTTTTCCTCTAAAATTTCATCAGGATGAGGAATGTTTATATCAATTGTGCAGAATAAGTACAGCTTTTTTCTATGTCAGTTCATTTTTGCGTTAGTAATGAGCTTTAAACTCAACATTGTTTTAACTGGAGTGCATACTGGAGTGGATATAGGTATAGTAGGAAATGGATTTAAAATGCTGTTTGGGAAGCAGGACAGAAATTTCTATAGCCTTACAGCTTGTTTTTTAACTGTGAGAATTAATAGTGAATAAATGTTGAGTACTAGAAACCTGTAAGTGTTTAAATGCATGCTGCATTCTGTGTCAATTTTTCAACTGCATCTTGGTTAGGATTCATGACTAGGGACCCAAACAGCTGCAAGAGAAGCAATATGATAAAACAGAAAAAAAAACCCCAAAACATCAAAAAAACCCAAAAACCAGCCTCATTTGCCTACTTCATTGTTGGCTATGCATGGCTGAAATCTTATTATATGAGGTTTTGGAAAATGTAGTCATGCAAAGCAACTAGACGTAGTATCTTAGTATCATATTGTGAACTTGGTCATTTATTTCAGATCTTTACAAACTTAGAGAGCTATGGGATATCTTACAAGAAAACATAATGAATGCCAGCAACATAAATAAATACAGTAAGACTTGCTCATCACTAGCTGAGCA
Source organism: Falco peregrinus (assembly GCF_023634155.1). Taxonomy (NCBI): domain Eukaryota; kingdom Metazoa; phylum Chordata; class Aves; order Falconiformes; family Falconidae; genus Falco; species Falco peregrinus. The sequence continues at coordinate 42,936,042 of NC_073722.1, forward strand.
GTTATTTAAGGTGTGGTTGTTTTTCCATTTGCGTGTGTTTACTTGGTTTGTTGACTTGAATACTCTTTCCACTATCTCCACTTCCCTTCTTATTATGGAACTGCCTCTCAACAATGTGTATTCATTCTTAATTTCTTTTGGTATGGCATAAACACTATACATTCACATAAAGACTGGAACATTTAGTAATGGGGAGTGCTGAATAGAATAACTCCTTTGTCATTGCACCCATTCGCTTGGCAAAAGAAGAGGAACAACATTGTGCCCTTGGAAATATTTAGTTTCTTAGAAGAAATAAAATTGATGAGACACTAACTTGGTAGTTCTTTGGTACTTTTCCTTTTCTTAATCAAAGTTTTTTTCCTTCCTTCCATTTTGAAATTTAAGAATTAAACTTGCCCTGGTCTTCTTTCAGCAACACCAAAGATCTAGTAAGGGGAGAGGAAACAGAGTTGCCTTATCCAGAATTCTGCTTCTTTTCTCCCATTAGAAATGAGGTGGGGTATTGACCCAGTGTATTTTCAGTCAACTACCTGCTAAACCTAAATTAGAAATTAAGAATCTGCCGCTCTTATGTGGCAAATGAAGAATTATTAATACTTATTTAGGTGTGCCCAGTTAATATCTATATGCCCCAACGATGATGTAACGAAGTTAGGTTTTCAGTGACGACATCTTAGGTAAGTTAAATGATATGAACTTCTGCTGCTGCAGCTTGAGAGTTCACATTGATGTCGGTGTCTGTAAAAACGCTTAGCAGACTTTAAATAGTTTTGAAAAAAAAGTCTAGAATTATGTAACTTGAGATTTCTCTTCTGCTTTTCCAAGATGAATGCTGAATTTGTTATTCTGGTCTTCTGACACAATTATAATACAGGAAAACCTCTCTTTCCTGGCTCAGATGCTCCTGAAATGTAGCAGGAGCAGCAGTAACCTTTGGGAAGAGGGCACCTTGAGACGAAGGACATCAAGCTGGCTTCAGGATTAGGAACAATTTCTTAATTTCACCTAGTTTTATCTTGCTCTGATGTGAATATCAGCATGAGTCACCTTGACTCCTGATAGGTACTTCGGAGAAATGGGCACTTCGGACCGATTTTGAATGTCTGTGTGTCTGTGTTAGGGTGATGTGATATGTAATGTATAGTTTCTTTCCATAGACGCAGAGGGGATTCCTCTGAGACCTCAGACGTATCACTTCATTTCAATGTCTCAGCTTAATATGGGGATATTATCTTTCTTGCTCCTTGTTTTCTTCTCTTGTATCAGCAGTTTGTAGTATTTTCTGCTGTAGGGGCTGCTTATCAACCTATTTTTCTTGTGCTTTAAACAATATTTCTCTGTAATATAAACAATGGACTCTCCTTTCTGCTGCAAGCTTAAAATACTTCTGAACTTCATAAACTCTCTACAACTACCTGAAAGGAGGCTGTAGACAGGTGGAAGTAGGTCTCTTCTCCCAGATAACTGGTGACAGGACAAGAGAAAACAGCCTCAAGTGGCATCAGGGGAAGTTTAGATTGGATATTAGGAAAAATGTCTTCACTGAGAGGGTTGTCAAGCCAGTCTGGGACAGGCTGCCCAGGGAGTTGGTGGAATCACCACCCCTGAGATGTTTAAAAACTGTGTAGATGCAGTGCTTAGGAACATGGTTTAGTGGTGGCCTTGGCAGTGCTGGGTTAACAGTTGAGCTGGATGATTTTAAAGGTCTTTTCCAACCTAAATGATTCCACAATTATATGACAAATCAATGCTCTGAAGTAATGCTTTTACATAGTACAATGCTCAGTTGGAATTTTGTTCTCCTAGACAAGACCTTTACTCAACATCCATCAAACAGAGAAGATTTACATAAAGCAGACGTGTCTCTCATCTGCTCTGTTTTTATGGGAAGGAATTAAGAGATACTTTAGTAAGTTGTTCCACAAAAGCAGTCTAATTAAAGGGTAGAGGTATCCACAGCATTTGGAATTATGCAATTCAAATTACTTGGGGTTTTTTTTTTCTTCCTGAGGTGAAATAATTGCCCTTGAAGAAAACACCTTTTCGGTCTGTGGTCTTAAGGTCTAGGGGCTGGGCTGAAAACACAATCCAAGTTTTCTAGTGAAACTGCACTGTTTTCTGTAAACCAGGTTTCAGAAGGAATAGACACAGTAACAAAAAAAAAAACCCAAAAAAACAAAAAAAACCCCACAACACCAAAACATAGCTTTGTAGCCTCAAGCACAGGGTCTTTGCCTGGTTGGATGGGGAGTCTTTGGATGACTTCTTTCCAGGGTTCTTCCTTTCTGCATGATATAAACATTGGACTGTTGCATCTAAAAGAAAAAAAAAAATCATAAGATTTCATCACCCTCTTATCGTGGCTGCCAGCCTGATATTTACAGTACTTTCCTGGCAATTCCCTGAGGCTAAGGAAAGGAGTGTGTCTTCAGCATGCTGGTTGAACTCTCTGTTCCATCAAAGCTAGCTAGTGACACCACCTCCAATATCACAGCTCTGCTGAAGACTGTCAAACAAAATAGAACAAGCGGTTGTGTTTGCCTGTTCTCAGAGGGGATTCCTGGCTTTGCCTGAGTAAGGCAAACCCTTCAATCCTGATCAGTGCCTAAGAGATGGAGGAAAGCATATTTTCACAAGGAGATATTTGTTTAACATTTGTATTGGCAAGTTTTATGTGCCTCCCTGTTCAGAGCATGCATGCTTAAACAATCCTCCAGGGATCTGGATTCCGAGCCAGGTATCTAAAAGGTGCAATTGCACACTTCAGGCATCCAAATATTTTTGTGTATGTGGACTCTGAGCCATTTTCTGCACTAAGCACCCTTTGTAAAGCAGTATTAACTGAAGAGAAGTTAAGGTCCTTGTTCAGAGACTCACAATAAATTTTGATGTAGCCAGTGAGAGAACGTTGTTGTCTGTCCTACATTCCAGCCACCAGCTATGACTTATTGTTTCTCCTGCCTGTGTATTGATCATGCATTTATTTGTTAGCCGCTTGCCAGAAGAAGGCCAGCTGATAAACTAAACATATGAAAAGAAACCCAACATACGCAAAAGAAAGCAATGTACTCAGGAAATGTGCAGCTCTCACTTAAAAGGAGAACAGATAAGAGAATCGTGGGGGTTGTGCCAACCTCCTCAAACCTGCAAGTTCCTGAAGCTTCTTAATATGTGACCGTACAGTTCCTGATGTTTGTCAGCTTTAAACCTCGTAATCTGTGCCTTTGTTCCCCAAGCTTTTCTTCTTTACCTGAGTGTTCCTTTTATTTATTATTATCTGTGTGGCTACATGGGGGAGAATAAGCACAGGATCTGGTCCTTAAAGCTGCTACCTCATGTTGCCAAGTAACTTGAGAGGGAAGATAGTCTGTTTTCCAGGGAGGGCAGGAAGGTTCAAAGTGCTTGTGTGAAAGGATCATAGGTAAGAATTTAGATGTGCATATCTAAAGGAAAAGCAATTGTCAAAAGTGAAAGTTAAGAATGTGCAAGAGACTGACCTTAAGAAATATAGTACAGTAGAGCTCCTTTTGCTTTCCTTTTCTAGCTTGTAACCCTTTGGTCAAATCAGAGATGACCTGTGCTCCTAAATGTATGCATATGCATAGTCCCTCTGAAATCCATGCCTTTGGCATCCATGTGTGTTATTTGTGGTATAGCGATCCACTTGAATTTCAGTAAGGAGAAACATCTTCCACATCAAAAGAAATAAGAAGAGGAGATGTTTGAATTTACCAAGAACTGTATCTCTGCTTAAGATCAACCACCTGATTTTGCTATTTTCTTATGTATTGCTTTGCATCCTAAATCCAGTCATGTTGGTCATGTTTTTCAGTGTTTATTACATGCCTCTGATATAAAAAAGAATATTAGTGAGTTGTAGTTGAGTATTTCTGTGTTCATTTTTCTTGTAGTCCCTTCTCCATAGGATATCTGTAATTTCATTGTCTAAAAAAATAACAAAAGAACTGATAGAGTCACATTATATATAAATACAGACACAGACTTGTAACATACCATTTTTTTGACTAGAAGTTTTATTAGGCATATGAGAGAAACAATGGCAATCAACCGTACAGCCATAGTTACTTTCTCTGGAATCACCCCTCTCTGGGGCCTGTCCCTTCAATGACTGCTGCTTTTTGTTGGCTTTTCTGTTGCAGGGCCTGGGGAAATGTGTGCCATGCAATGGAGAAACTGAACCCAACACAATATTGCCATTTAAAGGCATTCTGTACCCTAGGGTACACTTTCTCATCTTTGCAAACTTCACAGCATTTCGAGCTATAAACAGGAGCCCTGATCCAGTGTGACTGTCTTTGGCAGACCATGTTACCTCCTGTACCTTCCCTTGACAATAAAGAGCACTTAGGCACCTACTGTAGCTATGTATGGTCATCCCTTACACACATGCAGAGATAACAGCCTAAAGGGATAGACCATACTCCCTTATCCAAAGGATGTCATGTTAAATTTTGGGTTCTGTCCCTTTAGGAGTGAAAACTAAGATTCTCTGGAGTATACACAAACACATTAGGGTTATAAAAAGCCCAAAGCATAATAAGGAATATGAAAGAACAAGCATTGGTGACAAAAGCTGCCTTTTTATTGCTATACAGGAAGATCCTTAGGAATGGGCTTGGGCTAGATTTATTGCTGGTGCACAACACTTGGCTGCTGGACCATTCTCACTGGTTTGGCTCACATGCTCCTTTCCTTGGGATTTGAAGGACCTCAAGGTAGCCCATGCTTTGAGGGAATGCTTACTTGCAAAGCTGGTGAATGCAGTCCCATGTGGACACCTCTGTCTCTTTTGTCTATGCACTGTCCTCATGAAAATGTCATGTGGTAGTGTCACTGCATTTCTTGAGGAGCTGCAAATACGAGTAAAGGACTTGGAGTATCTCTCAAATGAGGAGGGACTGAGAGACCTGGGACTGTTCAGCCTGAAGAGCAGAGAGCTCAGGGGGATCTTAGCAGTACCTGATGAGGGGGGAATAAACAAGACAGTCAGATGCCTCTCAGTGGTGCCCAGAGCTAAGAAAAGAGGCAATGGGCACAATTTTAAATGCAGGAAATTCCATTTAAACATACAAAGCATCTTTTTTAATGTAAGAGTCACCAAATACTGCAGCAGGTTGCCTAGAGTGGTTGTGGAGTCTCCATCCTTGGAGATACTCAAAATGCAACTCGACACAGCCCTGAGTAATAAGGTCTAGCTGCACCTGCTTTGAGCTTGGATGTTTAGACCAGGCAACCCCCAGAGGCCCCTTCCAACCTCAGCCATTCCAGTGATGTTGTTCTGGCATCTGGGTGATGAACTTTTAGGCAGCCTCAGGATAGTATCAGGTGCCAATTGAAGAATTCAGCAAGAATATGTGAATATCAGATATGGAAAGAGCTTTGGATGTCAGACTAATTCTGGAAAGTATAGACAGAGTGTCACAGCTACACACAGCAAGCTGTCAAGTGCATGCAGCAAAGCAGCTGGAAGCAGGCAGGACTCTCAATCCCTGCACTTTTGTTTATTCAGTTCCATAGTTACAACAGCAGACACATCTTTTTTTCCCCAAAAGAAGTGATGGCCAGGTTGACACTATCTTTTTTTAAATCATTCTTTTATCATTCTTATAAAACTTTACAAATATAAGGTGTGTATAAGGCACATCTTCCCATTGTACAAGTGATGTTTTATACTAAGCTTGAAAATCACATTGAAATTCATGCCAGTCAGTGGAGTTCTCTAAGCATAGGATGCCCATACTATTAAATAAAAGAAGCTAGCATCTGAGAGCAATGGTCAATATGGTTAAACAGTCAGCCACTAAGAGAAGGTGGCTTTTCCCACTCCCTGTTCAGAGCAATCCTTCCATGGTGCTATCATTTGAACCATGTGCAAGGGAAAGCACCATTGGTCCAGATGAAAATTCTTCCCAGGAACATGGAAACAGTCAGAGAAGTCTGGATGCTTATGGGCCTGATTCTCTAGCCTGTGATTTGGTGCTGCTTATTATATGAAGAGAGACCTGAGTTCTCATGAATGAATACCTCACCCAAATCCAATTTCAAGATCAAGGACAAAGAAGATACATTCTCTTTAATGACTAATTTTGAAAATTTTGGGGCTGTTAAACATTAACAAGGAAAAAGAAGAAAATAATAAAAAAAAAAAAAACCACACCTCCCTGTTACTGGAAAATTCCGTTGCAAAACATTGTCATAAATTGTATGGGATTTCCTAGGCTCTGGGCTTGTTCTGGAGTGTTTCACAATGGAACCTGACAGAGCTGCATCAAGGTCAATGGATTATCATCAGTTTAAACCACATGAGGAGCTACTCCTTTCTATTTGTACAAATGTAAAATGATCATTACAGAGAAACAGTAAATAGGCAAAGGGCTTTCATCATAAGGAAGGATCTGAAATGGTTTCTTGGGATGTTTTCAGAGGAATTTCTATTTTTGGTTTGTCCTCCACCATACCCACTCATCCCCTGGAGTTTTACTTGTTCATTTCTAGAGCTTAGGCACTTTTATCAAACACTCACTTTTACTACATTTATTCATAATTCTTTTACATTTACTTGTAATTAAGTCTTTATTGATTTGACACAAACCAACAGCTGCATTTCACTGTGGAAGTCAACTGAAAAATATATGCCATCCACTAAACATGGACAATACACTTGAGAATGCAGATGACATGTATTAAACTCTGTTATCATTTTTGTACCTCTTCAAGCACAGTATCAATTATATATACACACACTTGCATCCAGAGCTTCTACTTGATAGGCTGCATATAAAGTCTTTGCAGTAAAATGAACTATAAACAACTAGCTACACCGAGATGTATTTTGAATAGGTTTTTTCTATTAAAAGAAGTCTTTGATGTGGAAATTATTTTTCATTTGAAATTCACCCTCTTAACACTTCTGAACAGCATTATATTTTATTGAAATAGGGGCCTTAATACACTCCAGAGCTGCAGAGAGTTCAGGAACCTTCCCAAAACTACTAACCTTCAGGTACAGGACTGACTGTGCTACCTGCTCATCCTGGGTTTTGGAGACAGGGCTGTTCACAGACCCCTTTAAGGAAGGGAACAGTAAGTAATAGGACAACTGTATTGGGGTGACCTGGAAAGGAAAATGTAAGGAAAAGGTGGGTTGTTGCCCAGATGTGACCCAAGATACAGTGATTTTATGGCATTCTGTGGGCAAGTAAGTGGGTGAGGAAATGCTTTATACATGGATAAAATGAAACCTTGTGCAAAGGAGCAGGGATAGAAACAGCCAGTTCCTGAGGCTGAGTACCAGAGGGTATTTATCAAATGGCTAGACTATTTATCAAATAAGTCAAGTATTTATCAAATGACCAGAAGACATATCTGGAAGTCTCAGATGAAGCTTTACAGATATGAAAGTTCCACCTTCAACTACATATTTAAAGAATAAAGTAATAAGAAAATTGAAATATCTAACAGTGGTAGTGAGTGCTGGTTTTGACCCACATCATTCAGAAAATCTGACATGGTAAAACTGTCCATTTTTGCTCCCATAATTTGTTGGGAGTCCATCCACTGACTAATATGGCCATAGAGCAAGTCCTGGTTAGGGACGTAGTTACCATAATTACACGTTACTACATAATGTATTTATCTTAAGCTACGAATTTTGCATATTAGGATGTCTTAAATACTTATCTGGGCACATAGATGACACACAATCATTATAAGACTTAACGTCTTCCTAAGCTTTGGCCTTCAGCAAAGGTATAAAATCTCAGTCATTTAGTTCATCCTGAGTTTTGGACGCCCTGTTTTCATTTTTAAACTTGCTAAAATGTAATAGAACATAATATTTTTTTCTTAGCAAATTGTTTGCAAATACTCTCCTTTTCCAATTATGTTCATTCTTTCTAACAGCAAACCTACCAACATTTCAAGGCAATCTAGACAGAATGCCTGCATAGTGCAACAAAAGGAAAATAACAGTGGGGAAATTGCTTTACTTGTAGAAGGAAAGACTTCTGGATTTTAAGTTATTAAACCAGACATCACTTATCACTGTGCAAACAGTGAAAGAAGCATTTATCCCTCCTCCATTCTCTTCTTGTCCTACCCTCATTCACAGAATGAATCTTCCCATTCAGGCCCTGTACCTGAATACTCGTGCTAATAGAATAATTAGTTTCATAGGCATTGCTGATTAAGTTAAATACTTATAAATATTTATAACACTTTGCATAATATTCAGAGATTAAAAAAAAAGAGAAAATTAATGGTGAACTTCTTTCTACAAGTTCATTTTTTCACATAATCCAACTAGTAATAGGAAGGTTTAAATATAGTTGTCATAGTTACAGGGCAACATTGCAACTATTGTAATAATGGAGTAATTTTCACAGCCTTTCATTTTTCTCTTTCAAATTGTGCTTGCACCAAAATCCCATGCTGGCAAGATGCAAGGTGCATTGTGTTTGTGATGTTTTTTTTCCTCTAAGCTTTCTAAAAGGTTTGCAGACACTCAGATTTCATTCAGAAATGCCCTGAAACAGGCATTAGAGCTCCACAAACAACTCCCCACTTGAATGGTGTGTGTGTCACCAAGGTACCAAGGCTTGCTACATAATCCATGCTCAGCACCTCTCAAGGGTGATGCTGTGCCTTTGTTGCTGAGTAGGGAGCCACCTACACAGTGGGAAACGCTGAGCAAAAGGATGTGTTTGAGCTCTCATCCCTCTTGAGGCCATAGGTCTATACATACAAAGCTGGATTCATCCCTATGAACAGCAAGTATTTAGCAGAAGGAACAAAGATAAAAGCTAAGCCAGACCAGGCTCCTTGGAGAATCAAGAAAGTACTTACAAAGAATAAATTCAGCCTGTGTTTGTTCTGAGTCACCCACAGACCTTCTGTTTCTCACCAGTGCTTCTACAGAGTTCTTGGGGAACTTGACTGGAATGTTTTGGATAGCTGCCTGGGTTAGGGGTAAGAACTGCAGAACACATCGCCTTCCCCTGAGAGCAGCTGCCCACATCGGAACAGCTAAGTTTCTCAGTTTTTTGTTTTGTTTTTTGTTTGTTGTTTTTTTTTTCTTTAATCAGAAGGCTTTTGGGGAAGGAATATCTTATAAAAATAGTAATGGCAATAGAGATAGGGGAAGAAGTCAGGCTCCATGGCCGAGTGTTTTGGAAATTCATCCAGGAGGAAAAATCCAAAAAATCCTAAATCCTTCCTGCTTGGAACATCTCTGGCTATCAGGTGTGAAACAAAAGAATAGTCGCAGCTGCAGTTTTGCCTCTCTCAGATGGATGCCCAGATAGCTGGTGACAGCCAGCTTTGCTATTGTCTGCTGCCCATACAACTTCATAACCCCAACATACCTGTGGCAATCTGCAGTCTCACCCAGTGGTTACCTGCCATCCGGAACCTTCTGCTTCAGTCCAACAGCTCTCCCAGCATGGAAAAAGGGATTGAGCGTTTTTCCGCATGAACATTTCATATTTGCCCATTAAAAGGATTAAAGCACTGGGACTCTGAGCCTAGGATGAGGTAGACCTTGCACTCAGTGTTTTAGCCTCTGTGTGCAGAATGGAGGGGAGAAGGGAAAGCCAAAGCTCTGAATCACACATGAAATTCTAAACCATGGGATAGAGAAAGGACTACAGTCTGAGGTGGTGGCTGCCACTCTGCAGTGTTACGGGACCATCTCTGGAAGGCCATCTTCCACGCTTTCCTCCAGCTTCAGCTGTCTGCTTAGGGATCACAGGAAAACTTGATTGGACCATGTGCTACTGCAAAGCTTTCAAGCCCCAGGTCTGCATTGGTTACCGAAGCCAAAGGAGTTACTGTAGGTCTGTTGGAACTTGATAGTTAAACTAGTCAAGATTATCAAGAATCATACAGCTGAGGGGCCTGAATCAGATCACTGAAGCAGCCCTGGACGACCACTGTCCTTTAGTAAGGATTTATTTCCCTTTGAGGTAACACAGTGAATTGAGCACTACCAGGAGGTTTTGCAGTTGTCTGCTAAATGTCAGACACGATGTTACCTTGATGAGGACCGAAGAAAAAAGAATGCAAATTGAAAATGAACTTCAAAATTTAACACATATCAATGGGACTACAGTGTTTTAGAAGTTTGATTTTTTTTTCCTGATTTTGTTATATGTAAGGTATTTTGAAGAGTGTGTATATCTGTATACCTATATGCACTTATTTACATACATAAGCATATAAATGCCATCATCAGTCATCAGGAAATAGCATGTTTATTTTGATTGCAGTACCTTTTGGTATAAGCACAAACTCTTTTTTTAAATAGAAATACAGGTCCATGTGGAATTATGCCTAAGTGAACTTACACCTAAGAACTTCCCTAAGTGACGCGTATTTGCAGTCAACAGTTTATGGTCATAAAGCCATAAGAAATGCTAAACACAGCAAACAATCCACACCGAAAAAGTGACTGGTTTTTTAATCCTGCTGTCATTTTTGAAAGTTAAAGATGTTCTCCTTCTTAATGTCCTTAGCCTTTCCATGACTGAGTTCTGTTATTCTGGTATACTTGGGTTCTTACTTCTAGATCTCTATTATATTGATGAGTTCCCAAACTGTGCTCTGAATAGCACCTGTGACACACAGTCTACCTCACGGGGTTATGTACAAACTCTTAAAACAAGAAGTGTATATACAAACTGTTAAATAAAAGGAAATAAAAACGAGTCACGCTGGACTAATGAGATGATAGGAAACTACTGTACCACAAATATAACTATAGACTACATTTGCATTCACTATGTAACAGAGATGACAATAATTGCAAAGTTAGCCTCCTTCCTCATACCAGCACTGAGTGAAATAATCAAAAGTATAAAGGTACAACTTTATATATATATATATATATATATATAAAGTCAACACATCCAACACATATCACAAGGACTAAACAGAGGCTAGCTAGAAACCTGGAAACTCCTGAGGTATGCTTTGGAGTGCCTCAGCTATATGCTGCATGTGTTAGTACTTTCACGGAGAATACCATGCCTCTTCTGAATGATCTAAAGCATCCAAATGAGCTGTTGATGGCAAGATGCCACACGGGAAGCTGGATCTAGTTGAAAAGAAGCAAAAAATGGTTTCATGGTAACTACTAAGTCCAATTATTCCCTGCTGCATGCAGACAGGGATGTAATGAAATGTAGGCGGTATAGGGATGGAGATTACTGCAGCACTTCTATTAGTCATAAAAACAAGGCATCTGATGAGACAGTGCTGATGGAGAGAGAGAACATGCGTGCATGTGCATGCGCATGCACACAAACACACATATAGATATATGCACGCATAGTCCGAGTGGCAGTGTTCAGGCACTGCAGAGCTGGAACTCCTGAACTATTTAGTTCAGTTCATTGCACTGATCAGGACAGGTCTATGCACTCATTTAATTGTAAACACAGATCAGCTTTCCAGGAAGGTCATGGTAAGGCCATAACTATCTCATTAAGCAAATTGTTCCACTATCTGATCAGGCTTGAGTTCACTTTTTGCATGCCTCCTTTAATATCTAAATGGAAAGGGTAAAATTATCAGCTGGTATCAATTAGTGCTACCTACAGTCAACAAAACTACAGAGACTTATAAATAAATTAGGGTCTGGCTTATTAGCTGCATTCTTTTCTTATGTTGTTGCCTTCCTTGCATGTTTATTTCATTGAAAATCTTCAAGATTCAATCATGCAGGAAGGAAATGGAAGGTATATATATTCATACTGTGATTAAATAAAGTACACTTTACTAGGATGGAGAGAAACATAATCACAAGAGGAGAAAACACCTAGGAACAAAGTAAAGATGAGAAGATCTGGATTTATATGTTGGTTTGTGTTACATGCTGAGATAAAAGGCTTTGATTTCTACCTCTACTTTTTGCTACTCAGAGGGCGGGATGCTACCTGATTCAACTATGTGACTCAGAACCATCTTTTTTTTTACTCATCAGACAATGTTAGAGTTTGATTTAGAGATAAATTAATGACTTTCTCTATTTTGATGAGTGCTGGTGCCTCCAGAGGATTTACGCTGCAGCTGGTGTTTGCTAGTTTCCTCGCCACTTAGCATGCCAGTAGACATGGGTATGTGGATGGATATGGATAGGACAGATGATGCCAGCAAAATGTTGTTGTGGGATCCCCACACACTACATGACCCTCCTGTGGCAAGTTATTTCAATTTTAGGGTGAATTTCTGAAATGAATGTGACAGAAGCAACAAACAAAAAAATAAAGAAAAAACCTTCATAATACATTTGGATCAAAACCAACAAATAACCAGGAACAGTCTTTAAAACAATGTGTTTAATTTGTGTTTGTTCTCGTAATAAGCACAAATATTATAGAAACTAGCACTCTACTGAGATCTTAAGAAACATCTCCAACAGAATTCCCTTGTGTTCCTGTATCTAGTTGTTTTCAAGGAGATAGAGTACCAGCTTTTGGTGAAGCGGGTCCTGGCAAAAAAAGGAAATTCAGCATCTAAACTGCTAAATAAGCATGTAATATGGGGTATATTCTTGATACTCATGAGTGGGGTAAAATCTACACGGAGTTTAGGTGATTAACTTGCTGTTAGGAAGACTTAAATACTTGCATGGATCAGGGCTTTATTGCTTATAATGCAGACTTGAGCAGAAACAGCATAATACACAAAACCTAGGAAAATAACATTATTGTCCACTTTATAGCTAGGAAGTGGAGACAGAGGAAAACATAACAATGGTCATAGTGAAAAACCTAAAGGTTCATTCATTCCACTAACATGTTTCTGAAAATGACCTGTAAGATTAATTCAAAGCTGAGACAATTAAATGTTTAAACCTAAGGAGATTCAATCCATTGGTCCTAAACAATCTGCATGGTGTCAATGGGCGTGACACAGGGTCTATTGGACACCCGTGCCCTCCTAACGGATCAACTTGAAGGCAGCCAATACTCACAGGACATCTAAGACAGCACTTACCTATGTTTAGGTGACTGAACTGCACCTTCCAGAGTTTTGGGAGTTGTTTAGCTCTTCCAGTGGAAGTGTCTGTGATGAAGGAGCTGAATCCCCCTCTGCATTTCAGTGATTGTATTGACTGCACTTGCACTGGATGTAAGTGCAGACACATATGTCAGCATCTATACTTTAGGGTCTTACTTTGCAAGCCCAGTCCTATTCTGAAAAATATTTAGGATGGAGTTAAAAAGAGAAAAAGCTTATTTCCAGGCGTATTCTCCACACTGTGCCCCCTCAGTAAGGACTCCCAGATTTTGGCAATCTGTAGACTAGGTTTTTATCTGAGACAGATGTTGAATCCAAATATTCATGTTTAATAGGCCCCGAAGGAACTTCATTTCTGGTATTTTACTATTCTCTTTTTTAAAATCCATCTACCTTTTTGGCCTCTGTACCATTCGGTGGCAATTATTTCTACATTTTTAGCTTTAATTTATTTTAAACTTGCTGCCTACTAATGTCTTTGGGCACTCCTTGTCTGTGTAAATGAATAGATACTTCCCCATTCACTTTCTTTCATGCTGATCATAGTTTTATAAACTTCCCCTTTAAGTGTCTTTTTCAGGCTGAGTCATCCTAGTCTACTTAATTACTCATCTTGGAAAGCAGCTATATGTCTCCAGCTACTTTATTGCCTCTGTCTGTATCTTGTATGGGTCACCTAGGTAAACAAATAGTTTAGTCACGGTGAATAGCTGTGAAATATAAATCACGTATATATCATTATCTGAACTCCTGAAAACCACTTCTGACAGGCCTCTCCCCCTAGCTGTCTTTCATGTAGGGGATCTTTGCCAGCTCACTAAAGGCTGTGGCTTCATTTAGGGGCTAGATGACCACAAGTGCATTACTGTAGATGAGTCTTTTTCGGTTCTTGGCCCTAAACTACTGATTTAAATAATGTGGAAAATGGATCACAGACCCCTAAGTTCTCACGGCCTCCCTGAAAATGTGGTCAGAGCTACACTCTTTTCCTACTTATAAGATTTGAAAACAAGAGGCAAAACCAAACAAGCAAGCAAGCAGACTATAAATGGTGTACAGACTTCTAGACAGGCCATTCAAATGGATCAAAAATGGGTTAAGGAAAATGTCCCACTGGCTCCATTGGCCAGGAGAACTGCTCAGCAAGCCAGAGAATCTCGGAACATGTGTACCCATGGCACAAAACCAAGAAGCAAATAATCAATTGGGTGCTTTATCAACACAGTATTCAATTAAATTTCAATTAAAAAGGAAAATAATGCAGCAGTCATTAGCTAAGCAGTGGCCAGGTCCTTGCACGAAATGTCAAGATACCCTTGTCAATTTGCAAACTGTTTAGATAAGGATTAAATTCTCAAGACTGCACGCTCTTCAGGAGGCCACTGCAGGCATTCCTAATGGACTCTCTGCCCTAGCCTTAGAAACCCTTCCAGTTTCTTGTTTATCAAAGTTAATACCTCTCTTTTGAAAGATGATTCAATAAAGCATTTCTGAATGGGGGAAAAAAATCCGAAGTAAAAACGAGACATTATCAGGAACATGTGATTGCAAAACAACAATAATTATGCCTTTATCATGCTAGAAGTCAAATTATTTCTCCATGGAAATTATTTTGAAGATGACAGCTTGATAGCAAGTGCCACCAGTCCAACATCCACAGTTTATTTACCACTCCAACAACCAAGCTCTAAAGAAGCAATTTCTCTCTGTTTCTCAGTTTACCTTCTTTTAGTGCGTAAGGCATAAGACAAAACCAAGCAGCTGAATGAATGATGTTATTTTGTTTGATTTAGGGTTAGAATTAGTAGATTTCTTAATCCCAGGCTCTGATAACTGACCTGTACCTCTCATGGTACTATTGTTCCATGCAAGGACCGTTTTGCCTTCCATAGTGACAGTAGTAGTCCCACCAGAGCAGCAGAAGTTGAAAACTGATTTCATTTTATGACAAAAGGCACATAGAAACATGGAGGTACTATATGCTATATTATGTGTGGAAAAAAAAACAACAGAGAAGAGATATTCCAGTCACTGGAGAGATAAAAAACATAGAAATAAAACAGATTTTTAGCTCAGTCTCATAGATGGAGTTAGGCTTTCCATCAGGTAGCACAGCTTCTGGCCTTTGGCAGATGTTGGCCTCTCACATCCCGACGTTTACAGTACTACGGCTGGTAGCAGTCCTTGGAGTGCTGCAGATGTAAGCTTGCATTGCATATGTGCTTCTTTCTCAATTGTAATGTAGTTTAAAATCTATTTCATTTTACTTTTTCAAACTCACCTTGTAAAAAAAAGTGTTAGGAAGCAATTCTGAGTCAAGTATGCTTTTTGCATGAATAGCAGCATGCTGTTATTCCTGTATTTAGAACCATGCCCATATACACTTACAAAAAATTGCTGTTACGTGTGTTTTTCTTGACTATGCTTTCTGAATTGTTCTGTTGAGAGCTGAAAGGATGCCACAGTTACTTGGATTTTTGTGTTAGCTTTTTTCTTACATATCCTTTTGTACCTAGACCAGATACACTTTTCTCTATATATTTCTTAGTCTTCCTTTTCATGGCTGTCACTACCTTTTTACTTGCAAAGGGGCGTCTCTCCCCAGCTGTGTTTTCTCTTCTTTCATCACTTTCCTTGTGTGATTACAATCCACTGATGTCTTTGCCATATTGCCCTGTGTCAGCAAACTAGGACATATTAGAGGCTGTTGAATGTACAGAATGTATACCCAAGGTTACTGTGTGTTTTGGTATGTAACATTCCTCCATTCCATGTGGGTTACAATTATTATGGGCTTATGGCTTTTAGTCAGTACACAAATCAGGCCCTTTTTTTATAGCTGCAGGTAAAACCTACAGGCTACCTACTGATTTTTCCATGCCTCACTGCCGAGTTTGATTTTTTTCCCCTATATTATTCAGGAATTGAGGAGCACTGTGCCTCACTGAAGCTACAGAAGTAAATATAAATAGATTCACATGGCTTCAGGTTTTGGGGAGCAACATTTTTTTAAAACAAGCACAGAGGCCAGAACAGAGCTATTGCATCGCATTAGAAAGACAAGAGACCAGCAAAATAATGGAGCAGGATTTCCACTTGAAGAAGTGAGATTTTTCCCTACAGAACACAAACATCACTATTGGCAGTGCAGGCAAACTCCCTGGAGGGCTGCCTTTTCACTGTACTACAGCTGGACATATATCTGGGTTTAATTATTATTTTGCTTTAACATTTGTCACACTGAAAAATGCAAATTGGGATTGACTAATACCACCTGGGTGGTAAATCAAGCTAAAAGAATAAAATATAAAAGCAATCAAACCTACCAGTTCAAATCTATACATAGTAATAAAATTTAGGGCAGAAAAATAATTTAAAAAATTCCACATTTTTCTAACTCAGAATGATATTTTATTTCAGAATTTATCATGTAGAACAACTTGAAATATCTGAAGAATAGCTGGAAAATTAACTTTTTTGTTAAATAGGTTTTTACTTGTTTGCAAGCAAAGAACAAAGCCAGAGATTTGCACAGCATATATGAAAGTTGCACCCTGGGCCTGAGGAATGCCAGTGGATAGCTGTCTAAGACAGTTCACAGCTATCTACAGCATGCCATATTTCCTCTGTGGAAGACATCTGCCCTATTCAAAATGAAATTTGCCCCTAAAAATAGCTGTATCGGATCAGTTCACCTCTCCATTTTGCTCAGGATCCTGTCTTTGACCATGGCTGTTAGTGGATGCCTAAAAAAGACTAAAAGAACATAACAAGTGTAGTAATACTTCGCCAGAGCATGTTCCCAACTTTCAGGCATCTGCATATCAGGGATTTTGGAACTCAGAAGATCTGTCAGAAGCAGAGATAGGTTTTTTCTTGCATTGATCGCTACATTAGCTTCTTAAGTCTATGTGACTATTTCATATCACGAAAATTCCGTGACAAGAAATTCGACAGGATGACCAAAATGCCATGTTGTCACATTTTTTCATTTTCAGCCAGACAGTTTCTCATCTCACTACATGAGCCTGCCTTAGTGTATAGGGGAAAACATGGATAATTTTTTCCTACTTATTTTCTTTTCTCCTTCCATTGACACAATAGGCTAAGTGTCAGAAACAATGTACAAAACCAGAAATGCAGAACAGCAGGTCTTTTCTCATCATTGTGGCCACTTCATTTGATAAACTTATAATTCTTGAATCTTATGAACCACAGATTAAGTAACATTAGGTACGAGTCTGAAGATTGGGATGTTCATGTAGCTTAACTGAGGGAAGAGAAGGTGAGCTGGTGATACAGAAGGGAAGAAAGAGAAGACAGAGAGGGGCAATAAAAGGACTGAAACCTAGAAAACACATTTTGCAATTGTCTGGTTCCTCACAGAGGAGAGCTGGTCCAAAACTCCCACTCTAAACTCTCCTGAACTTTGCGGAATTGTCAAACGCATGTGGCTTCAAACACAACAGTTCAGGCTCCCTTCTGTTACTATTCCCACCAACACTTGGCACAAAAATTACAGCCTTCTTCCAAGGATCCTGATGGTATTTTCTAATGCCAATTGTCCTGGACATTGCCCCTGCAGGGTGGGTATGACAGCACTAATTTATAATCAGGCAGTTAATTGTTACTTGCTTGACTTTGCTCAGCAAGATAACAGGGAGCTCAGAACAGATCCTGTAAACCTTGTTCACTGTCTAGACATACAGCCTCCTGTGGCTGTTATGGTGAAGAAGCAATAGCACTAAGGAAAGTTGGGAGTGGAGCTGTAAACACCATCTTTTATCTTTCCCTTAGATGGCAGTCAAAGAAATTCAGGATATTTCAGTATCTGACAACCGTACCGTGACTTTGCCAGAGCCCCACAGAGTTAATTGGTTTTTTATGTCTGGCCCCACACTTTTTCTTCTTGAAAAATATAAACAAGCTTTTTTCTCATCCTTCTCAAGGTCTTCTGTGCTTCTACATGCACTAGTGGGAGAGGGGGAGAGGGCACAATAACTGGGTATTCCTTATGGCAATAATTAGCCAATGACCAGAATTGCTTGGGTGCTCTCTGCCCCTGATGGTCACTAGTGAGGATATGTAACAAGCTGTGACTGGCACAGGCCTAGGGCAAACATCTGAAAGTAAAAAAAAATGACTGCAGAGATGAGCTGGAATTATAGTCTGCAAACTGCTATTTAGTTTCTTTCCCCCTTTTTTTTTCCATATAGAAACGTGGGACACTTTTTTTGATCTTTTTTTAGTGGGACAGAATATATTGTTTTCAATTGACTTGATAACTACCACAGACACAGAATGACCCCAGCCTCTGACCCTGAAAGCATTTTTCAAGACTAACTTTCAGGAACATATGTTGGAAATCGGGAGGTATTATGAAGGAAGCAAGTAAGAGAACAGGAGTTCAGAACATAGGAGCAGATATGGTAATACATTTAATTTTTCATTTGTTTGTTTGTATGGGGGTTTTATTTCTTTATAAATGCTGAGAGATTTCACAGAAAGACCAGAAGAACTGAGTACTATTAATAGCTGCTGAGTACTGAGCATTTTTGAAGCTCAAATGGTCATTTACTTATTTAAATATAAGCTTAGAGATACAGCTTAGTGTGGTCCAAAGATGCTGCAGAATCTTATGTTTTGTTGTTCTTTGCAAGAGGGTTCCCTACTTAAAATCACCATGTGAAATGAATATTGATACTTATACACATAATTGCTTTAGCGTGTCCTATATCTTCTCCTTTCTGCCCTCTCCATGGCTGACCTAGAAAAACAGCTTACTATGGCTCCGATGTGTTGCCTGTTGTAGAGTACTAGAGAGCTGAAAATCCAGCTTCACACTTTACGGAAAAGGGAGGAAAGGATGCTAGGAATAACTGCAATTGGGTGTATAATTTGCCACATGCACACTTTTGCTTGAAACAATGGAAGAACTTAAACCCAAATTTATCCTGCATTTCCTGCCTCCTGGAGTGGTTGCCTACATGGCTGTGATCATCTCAGTCTTCCTTAACCATTTTTAAAGTGATGTGTTGGATCTTCTTTATGTCTTTCTTCCAAAGGATGGGGAGAGAGTTTCAGCTACAAATTCGAGTTAGTCCTTTACTCTCTTTTCTTGCACACACAAGTAATTTGACACGGCTCCCCTGCTGTGGCTATAGGGACTTAATGACTGGAGGGAAAGTTTTCTTCTTAGACCTAGAAATATAGGATAGGAGATAGGAAGGGATAGGCAACTGTGTCTAGCTTCTTACCACCGTAGGAACCTGTGTAATGGTAGTACTTGAACTACCTGAAAGTGAAGGGCTCAGCTTGGGAAAGGAGGCCCTGGGAGTGTTTCTTAAAATCCAGAGATTCAGTAGGAGCATTCCCCACAGCACTTCTATTTCCATCATTCTGTCCTCTGCCACAGAGACTGACGATTTTCTGTCTCCTCAAACACCATAACAAGCCAAATGCCATGAGGACAAAGGTCTTTGAACCTCAAAGCTTACAATTTGGCTGAGGAAGACAGCATGGGCAGAAAAGGTCAAGCATACGACTAATGTCTTGGTCCCGATGTCCCTTTGGCTTTAGTGAGCTTCCAGCCAATTGTAATATATGGCCAAGCACAAGGACCCAGTCTTTGGAGACTGTATGCTTTGGGCATAGCCTTTCCTTTTCTAATCCTTTGAAAGGTTAGCAACACAGCTCAGGCCAGATATAAGAAATCATGCTGCAGAAGTACATCCGACCTGGATAAATCATTCTTTTCCCCTGTGTGACTTTTTTTTTAAAAAAAAAAAAAAAAAAAAGGTTTGCAATAAAGCAATCTCTCAGCATCTGTGCTATGGAAATTTCTTTTGACCTTGCTGAATGGCTCGGCTATCCATCATGTCAGAGCCAAGTTATCTGCAAGGTGAGCACTGGGGACTATCACCTCACCTACCTGCCCCAGTGACTGTAAAACACAGCAGGAAGCCGGCCTTAGCTATCCCCGTGACAGATACACTCTCTTCCCTGCTTAGGCTTTTCCCCTCACTTTTTTCTATTGTTTGTTCCTCACAGTTCAGTGGTGGAATGAAAGCAAGCATACGCACAAGGTCTTACTTACCTTTAGGTGAATCTCTGTAGCATCAATCTTGGCAGTAAATAAAATCTCAGCTCCATCACCTCTGTCTTTTCCTTGTTCTATTGCAACATACATTCTTGTTTCAGACCTGAAGAGAGGCTGAGTTGCTCTTTCCTACAAGCTTTTCCTCACCAGGATATTTGGCATCAACTTCAACTGTCAGGCAACAAAGGAATGGGTACATGACACTGACTTAATCCAGCATCTGTTGAAGTCTATGGCCACCTTTCTTTTAGATCAAGACCTAAATCCTTATTCCTAAAAGCAGCTTCAACACCTAATCCTTGGAGGAAAGAAGGGGGTGAGCCGAGTACAATAAAACTCTGGCATTTTTGTATTTGAAGGTCACATCAGCCTGACAGCAAAAACTCTGCCTGACCTGTGCAGTGGCTTTCCAAGGAAACTATGCTTCCAATGAAAAAGCATGAATGCCATCATGCTGGAGATTTAAACTGAGGCTGTACAAAGGTGGAAAATATACTAAGCTTAAGGGAAAATCTAGTAATGGTGGAGGGGTGACCTAACAGTCCCCTTTCTCCTGACGTAGTTACAATAGCCGTGATGTTTTTTGGCTGCAGTGAGTAAAGGACCCTTCTTTTGGTCTTAAGAAAACAGGTCTTCAGCCTACCTGGTTCAGGTAACGCCACCATGCCTATTGACTACACAAAACTGGAAATTCAGCTTGTAGCTGCAGATGATTTCACACCAGTGCTTGCTGCAGGATGTCCTCAATGCAAAAAGCATCTAAAAATTTTTAAAGTGTTTCACATTACAACAAATTATATGCAATAAAACACATCTTTTCGTTGCTAGAACAGGAGATAGGCTGGCAGTGTTCCTTGCCCATCTAACCTTTGGTTCTGTTCAGTGTGCAAGGTCAACTCCCTTTGTGCCTGCTCAGAACCTCTGAGTTTGGCAGAAATTGTGCATGCATGCAGATATCTACAAAAGAGAGTTTGTTGGCAGGATGAGGACGTTTTTGAATTATTCTGAAATAGACAATAGAGCCAGAATGAATAGCTTGACACATATTCTGTGTCTACGGGGGTGTGGGGGGGGGTCGGGGGGTGGGGTGTCATTGATCAATTTTGGTTTAACATAGAAATCAAAAACATCTGAGGTCATTCTCCACATCCCTGTCATTATATACTGCAATATTATCCTTGCTCAAAACCCAGTAGATAGCCTAGCATTTTACCATAAAACCCTGGATTCTAGAGTCATGGTAATATACAAACTTCTCTGCCTTTCTTTTATAACTACATCTATAATCAGAGAGCTAGATAGCTAGATGACTTCTAGATTTCAAAGCTTCTAGGAAAAATATAAACCAGGAACACTAAAGCTTGAAAACCACAATAAGAAGTTCCTACTTTCCATAAACTACTTCACTAAATGTCATCCTTCCATGTTGTTACTGTCTCTTTTTAGTATTGCAATATTTAAGCTAAACTGATAATCTGTAAACAGCTGGAGTCAGAAGTATTAGAGCTGGTCTTGCCTGATGCGAGAGTTCACCAGTCTTTCAAGGCTGGCACTTAGAGTAGAAGTAATCTCATTTAATAAAATTTATGTAGGTAAGATGTCCACTAAAAGCAGTCATTTAAGTTGTCATCCCAACTATTTTAGACTTTCAGCTCTGTTAGGTTAACTGCATTCTGCAAACCTGTTGTTGTCCTTTGAGTTAAGCCAGTGTTTAAACAAGCGGCTTACACTAGGCACTCACATTTGTGTGCATGGATGATTTCCATCTATAGAGTATGACTGCACTGTAGAGTAATGTAAAAATAATTTCATAATGTAAAAACAGCTTCCAAAAAATGAGTTCTATCATTAACATTTTGGCTAATTGCATTTACTGAAGAGGTGGCATAAATTAGCCCATGCTCTGCTATGCGTGTTCCTACCCCAGGTATTCCAACCAGCCCAGCTCCCCTCCACAGAGCACTTACAAGAGCAAGGAGACCTGGAAACATATCCCGATCACTTCATCCTTGTGACTGGCACTTCTTCAGACAATAAGCACGTCACTTCTATCTCCCAGATCCATGGGGAAGAGTGGGCTAGAGGTACCTGCCCCAGTGCATCCATACAGTGCCTGGGTCTGCGTGTAGGCTACATACCTACAAGTCAACCCTTTGTCCTTGTTCCCCAGAGAACATGGATGCCTGCAATAGTGCTACAGATGCTGGAAGTGCAAGAAAGAACTTCTCAATCAAATATTTCAGGAGAAAGATTTTTTATTTTTTCATTAAAGATAAAGTTCATTAATGCTTTATATTGGTCTCTATATTGCCTTTTAATATGTGATACTTCCTTATAGGTTAAGAAAAAAAGAAGAGACAGTTGACCTCTCCTGTGACATCTAACCAAAGTAAGTGCAGCTGGTTAGATGAGTATTTAATGGGGATGTGAAGACTTAGATACAGGGATCAACCGCTTGCTTTGCATTTGTGCTGTGTGTAAAACATTGGATTCTTAATCCATGACTGATTCCAGGTAGTATTACAGTAACATACGTAGTCAGAGTGTGTCACCCCCTATATAAAATAATTTAACATGGTTCATGGAAATGAGGCACTGCCTGAAAAATATGTCAGGTTTCTTACCATCTCTGCTGCTGGATCAGGGAAGTCAGTTCTCTCTGCCTTGGTTTTGGTTTTGACATTTACTTCTGCTGGAAAGCGACTTTAGGTCTCTGTTAGAAAAAAATATGATGTAAATCTGATCCAGATAATCTTAAAACTTGGAAGAAACAGCCTACTAATAAAAGCTTATTAAATGTAGCTTCCTACAGTAGTGCTGAGGACTCTTCTAACACAATTAAAACCAGACCTGTAGCCAAATGCCAGAAGCCTCTTTTCTGTTTGTCCTTTCTCAGAAGTGACTCATCCTCTCAGCCTAGCCCAGGAGTGTGTGCTAAAATGCAGCTCCTCCATTATTCAGATGACATTAATTGAGGACTTTCTGCTTTGCTAACAAAGGAGGTGATAAATGTCTCTCCCTTTTCCTTTAAAATCTTAACCTCCTACAGTTGCTTCAGTGTGTTTGAGTAGATATAATAAGCAGATTGAAGAAATTAATTAATTATGTGTGTTAACTTTTCACTTTTACACTTCGTTGAACCTTTTTGTTCCTTGGCCCTGCCTTTTGTAAAATTGAAGCTGTCTCCCAGGGTGTATGGCTTTTAACGTGACTGTATACTGTATTTAATTGCTATAGCCCATCAAGCATGTGGAACATTTTAACAAGGAGTTTTTAATGAATCCCTGGGAAGAAAATACACTCAAAAACAATACTTCAGTACATAAGTACTTAAATACACTGCAGCAATAAAAATACAACAAATGGCAAAGATTTTCTTTGCCTCTCTATGTTTTAAACTTTAACCACAGACGAGGTTGCAGTCATTCTCTGAGAAACAGATTTGATTAAAGGTTTCTTTCTGCAAGGCCACAAATTAATTATTTCAGACTGTTTGATGATTTTCTAGAAAGATGTGTTAAACTGCTGGTAATTTGAACACCAGTAAGCAGTTTGCATACTCCTTGCATCTTTTCAGTAAATGCCATCATCTATTCTGTATTGCCCTTGGCTTCTCACACTTGTGTCAGAAGGAAACGAGATTTTTAACACAGGCAACATATTCGGTACAAAGTGGAGAGGGGAAGAATTTCCCTCAGGACTTAATCCCAGTAAAGGTTTGGGCACTGTGCAGTTGGCACTAGTCACTTGTCTTTCTGAATTATGCTATTCAAAACCATGGGCAGCTCTGTAACGTCTTCTTTTTCTACCATCAAACGAATGTCATGTGGCAAAAAAACAAAACTAAAAAAGGGACAAAAAGGAAGATAAGGACATAAGGTTAAGACCCAGAGTTTCTACTTGTAGGCCTTATGGCTGCTTTTTATCAATCAAATATTTAAGTTACTACCACTGCTTCTCTACAGCCTTGGCTAGAGTTTTCTAAGAATTACATGAGCTGATGTTTGCAAAGCAGCTTCCTTGTGAAAAACCTTGCCATTTTTATGGAGTATTGAGGGCTGCACATGAGTTCCTACTATAAAACAGGTATTTCCCTCTCTCCCAAACCCCCAGAGTTGCAGTAGCTCCAGGACTGATTGCAGAACCACCCCTGCCCTGGCTGATGCACCATCTCCCTCTCGTGGTTGCTTGCTCAGAGAGGTTGAAGAATCTGCTATAGATTCAGATAACAGGCTTCAAGCTTTTAAGACAAAAGAGTGAAGACTGATGGTTTCAGACACAGTGGCCAAAGTCACTTTTCTGCTGCTAATGATCTTGGGAGAAGAGTTATGTCTGAATTTCAGCCAGAGTTTTTCTATGACTTTTAAGGTGAAATGGAAATCCCTAAACTAGGAATAGTTACAATCACCAAAGCCTAAAAAAAACTTTAATATTTTTAGAAGGTTCTTTCAACACTTTATCAGAGCCACACAGAAATCAGAACAGGAAGAAAAGTGCTAAGATCTATTAATACTTGAATTTAGAGCAAGGTTTAGGTCACTGAAACCACAGAGAATAAAAAAATAATACTAATTGACACTTCAGCTTCTAAAGAAAGGACAAAAAGGTAAACTGTCCTATAGAGTTATAAGGATCCTTGGCTCTAGGCGGTGTTTCTCAAGTCAGTTTAATTTAAAAATTATGTGCCACCAAGTTGAGCTGTGTGAGTTTTTGTCATGCACATATGCTGCTGTGTATTTACTAAATCTGGACTTTGATACAGTTTATGGGACAACACATATTCTCTGAAGATGGTTAAAACCAATCGTTATCAGGCTAAATCTCCACTCTGTCCTTGTGTTCTGTCTCTGTCAATAAATGATAGGGAATGGTTATATGGAAGCAAGGTCAGAAAATCATAAAATGCTGCCACCATTTCCATTTGGAGAAGTCTAGAATGAGAAATTGTCTGTTTTATGGTATTATCTAGTATATATTTCACTTCTGACTAAGCCAAGCAGTAATCCTGCAACCAGCTGGAATTTCTGCATATTACCAGACCTTGTGGCAGCAGGAAAAAAAATAAAGGGGAAAAAAACCCCAAAACCAAAAACAACTCCCACACTCAATCTTCCCTGTTGGTCATCAAGAAAGGACTGATTATGAGCAGACTGCAGAGACATCAGAACAGTTCTTTCCTGGTCCTAGTTAGTATTTCAACATTTATACAGCATGAATATTATGACAGCTCACTAAGCTGAGCTAGTTCAGACTACTAGAATAAACAGTGATCATCAAGGATGTTCTGGAAGGCGTGCATGAAAAAATTGGCATGAAAAAGGTTTAGTTTTCCTCTGACAATGTAGAAAACATTTGCCATCCCAGTTTGGAGAACTTGATTACAGATTTTTAGCTCTTTTTGGCTTAAGCCATTTAGCAAATTCAGTTTCAAATTTGAAGACAGCTTTGAGTTAGTCAGGACTGTAGTTTTAGGAAGATAGTTATTTGAACAATCCTGGCCACCACTCCGGCAAATTCTAAGGTTAATTTACTACACTTCAGACTTCCCAACTTTCCCCAAAGGTCTTTTACACTGACAAAATTTCTATGGCCAGAGTCACTGCAGACTGAGGATACAGTTCAACATCTATTAATTCAATGGAAAAACTTACTTTCGTTCAGAAAGTACTCACTTGGGAACCTATTTGCCCTTATTTGTAACTAACAGTAATGTAGCTTGTATGGTTCTGATGCTGTATACTGCAGAAGGAACAGATTAATGTTCATCTATGCAAAGTATGCCAGTGAAAAGAGTAAGAATACCATCTGAAAAGGGAATTTATGGCTTTTTTTTTTTTTTTTTTCTGTTTCACCTTTATTGCCAAACATCTGCAATTACATGAGTTAAGGTAACCTAAAGCTCCTTGTCAGGTTGCAGGTAAAGGATAACTACACCTATCCATCAGCTTGCCTCTCTTGCTGACTGTAGCCAGATATAGATGAAGTAAGGAAGCATAAATGTTTAACAAATTGCATTGCTTATTTCATTTATATAGCCTTGACCTTGGCTGTTTCCATAAAGCAGCTTCAGATACTACTAAAGGTACAGATGCTTGCATTTGTTTCTGCCACTGGCTTCGCTTTCAGTGCTGTGGCTACACTATGTTCAGTATTGCTTCCACTTCGACCTTATTTCCAAGAAATATCTTTTCAAGTGGAATCAAAGACATTCTGTTTGGATGACGCTTGTTGATTCAAGATGACATTGAACATATCCTTGCACAGACGCAAGTGGCATAAAGAAGATTGACCTTGAGGTGCTCTATACCAGTTTGCAACATAAAGGATTTGGTACCAAATAGAGGATTAAGTTAGCAACCGGTGTCTTCTTGTACAGGTAAAGTTGTAATGGGGAAAAGGGACAGGAATTAATCTGGTCCTGTGGAGACACCTGCAACTGTTTATTGCCTTTATAGTCCATAGAGAGAAAAAGTCAATGATACAGTGTGATTCAGCTGGTCTGTTCTAGCTGATTCTTTTAGTGTGAGATGAAGTGCCTATTTTTCTCAAGGGTTTGTAATAATAATACAGTAACTATCTTCAGCACAGACATAAAAATCTACATGCATATATATTTGTCAAATATATTTGGTCAAATTAATTGTGGTGCTGCTGTTTTCCAAGGACCACTCATAATGCACATACAGGGGTTAGGTTTCTAACTGAGCACCTTCCATGGCTATTTTGATATTCCTCTGTCTCTCCATTGATTCCCTAGGAACAATTCGAGGCTTGTAATAAAGTAGTGCAAATATCTACATGCAGTGTCCTTACCTGTAAGTCAATTTTTTTTTCCAGTTCCCAGTCATTGTAGGATGTTACCCAGAAGAACATCAATCACTCTCCAAAGATCAGCTTGCCTTATTAGACAGGTCTCCTACCACCATTCATTTAATTTTTATTTCTTCTATATGTGCTTTATCATATCTTTCCATTAGGTGTAGCAACTGTTCATGTCACACAGCACAGCTTTGTGGTCTTGGATGTTGAAAAGTGTGACACAGCAAGAACAACTCCAAGTGAATCAAAACTATTAAAAATAAACTCAGTTCTGGAGCATGATTTTTCTTGAAAATGTTAAAGATTATTCTGACATTTTCAGAACATCACAATTTAACAAAGTTATCTTTACTGGTGGAACAAAATCAAAGTGCTAGGGGAACTGACACATGATATAACATTAGGAGGCCTGGAGCAGGCAGGGGAGATATGGATAGAAAAATACTACAGAATTTACTGTGGATAGTGAAGTCAATGGAAAAACGGAGTTTCTTCTGTAGGAAGTTCTATTACTTTGACAGCTGGTTTTATCTTGAAACTTTTTTTTTTTTTTTTTTTTTTTTCATTTCAGAGAATAAGTTAAAAATTGTTTGGCTATATCCCAGGGTCTAACAATGTCATAAAAGGGAGCAACAGCAGTTTATCAGGGAAAGCACTGTGCAGTGGGAGAACAGAAGTGAAGGTGTGAAGTGTGGAAACTCCAGCATTATAATTCTCATAAAGTATGGCTCAGGTAGAGGAAAAGATTAAATATTGACTTGAAATGAATTTTTGGTTTTACATTTCTCATTCAAACATTTCAGTAAGAACTTATTTTTCCAGTGGAGAAAATATTTCACATGGTATTGTTTGGCCAGTCTACAGGCTTAGAGCAATATTTGTCCTCATTCTAACAATCTCAAAAAGTCTCATGTGAGTGCCAATGTGTGTTTGGTAATGTAGGGAGCAGTGTTATACACACCCTTTACATGATATGAAAACATACTGAAATCAGCCACTGACCCAACTTGTAGATTTAATTTGGAAGAAAACCACATGCCATAGGTGACCCTGAAAAGAAGGACACCACCTAACATTTACATTTTTGTGAATTAGTTGAGTATTGTCATCTTTGCTGCACAGACATTCAAAAAAGGTGGAAAGTTGGTTGGTGTACCTCCGTTACAAAACCTTTTGAGGAACAGGAGGCAATTATTTGATTTCCTTTCTTTGATGATGTCTATAGTTGAAAAAATGGGTGGCAAGGCTGAATACAAGTAGAGGGAAACCCCACCCTGTCTTTTACACAAAACTGAAATTTTCCTTTTCCAAGGAGAAAGCCAAATATTGTGTTATATGGACAGGGACTCTCAGTGTTTCCCACAGTGCTTCCCATCTGCCACTGTGTGCACAAACAGGGTCCCAGCAGGGCATGGGCAGCACCTTTGTCTTTCAGAAGCCATTGGCAGAAGGTTCAGATTATTTCCTTGATTCCTGTCAGTCTTTTTGACCGTACTGAAGTGCAGCATAAAATCCCTACTTCTGAAGAAAGAGACCCTTCTACTGCCTTTGAACTTCTCCTGAGAGGTGGCTGCTACCACTGAATCTGCCACAACTGCTGCTGCAGTGGCTTTCATCTGTCGGTCAGCTATATAGTTTTGTAACCATGCATTTTAATGTCTACAGTGTAAATGCTTTTCTGAAAATTAAAACAAATACTTTTTGTTAGTTGTTCTTTTTTTTCTTTTTGGCAGATGATTTCAGTTTGGAAGGATGTTTAGCACTGAAGTACTGGCATGGAGAAAACAATCTTTGTTCTTAGTTCGCAAAGACATGATCTGGAGCATTCTCTCTTCAGTATGTTAATTAAACAAAACACTGGATTTTAATAAATAAGTGCATCTACAAGTTCCTGGCCTCAGGGAAGTGTCATCACAATATTTATTGTTTGCATGAATGGATTTCTCACATAAACACTTTTCCCTATTAAAAGGTACAAAGCGTATATTCAAATTATAATAGCTATGAGGGGGAAATAGCGGGGGGGAAAAGAATGTTTTTCAGATGAGGTCTGAAAATGGAGAGTCAATGAAATGGAAAAAGATGAGAAGACAGATGTGTCTGAGGAGGATGTGCAGTGGAAGGTATCTGTTGGTTGGAATTAGGAAAACCAAGAAGTCTGATGGAGAGGTTGCCTCCACAACCACAGCTCCATGAGTATCTTCTCATATTTGTTACAGCCAAAGGTGAGAGCAGTTAGTTGCTGGAGGAAATTTTAAGATTTTGAAATTATCTGTATCTGTCTTATAATTCCATTATCTTTCCTTTCACTGAAGGCCTGTTTTCTCTTGTTAACATGGGGGTTTCTGTTTGAAGCCTGTTATACCAGGCACAGCCACAGCCACAGGGTACCACAGAAACAACAGGATAAAAACCCTTCTGTATGTAACCAGAAAGTATTAAACTTTGCTTAACAAAGAAAGTTTAACTAAGTTGCCTAACTTTATTAAAAAAGTATAATAGTATAAAAAAAACCTAAAAATAAAGTAAAATAGTATAAAAGTATAAAGAAATAATACTTTCACATTTTGGTAAATTATCTGTTTTTCTAGATATTACTGTGGAGGAGGCAGGTGATACCATGGAATTGTATAACCCATGCCATTAAACAAGATCCTTCGGGTTGGTGTGACACCAGGCAGAGGCATACATAGCACAAAAAATTGTGAAACAATTGCACATTTAGTTACTTATTTACAAATAAACATCCTGCCAGTGTTTGAAGTGAGACTGATGTGCAAAGCAATATTTCCCAAGGCAGAATTAGCAATGCATGATGCAACTGCATACTTTTCTCTGAGCAACAAACTGCAGATACCTAATGAATACATAATGCTTTGAATATAGGGTTTCTCAGACCAGTGGTGAGAAAGGGACATGGGACATCTTCAGAGATGTAACAAGAGAGATGACCTACTGCTTCACAGGCACCTCCCAGTTTACTTCCAGCTAAATGATGACTCCTTCTGTAGCCCAGTGTTTGGCCAAGGTCACACAGGATGACAAAAGTCAAAGCCACTTCCAGTATCTTGAAAGAAAGGAATTCACATCATTACAGCTGTCATCTAATTGTGACATGACTGATGATTTTGTATGATAGTTCAGCTTACTGGAAAAAAGACCTTTGTGGCCTGTGCCATTAGTGTTAAGTGATGGTGGGATGGATCACTGGCATATGTGGCCACCTGAACCTGACCTAATCAAAATTTCCTGTGTTTTTTTATCCTACCTATGACAGCAACGGAAAAGGAACTATAAAGTAAGAAGAAATGGACTAATAAGTGTCCATATATGTGCTGTAACATTACAGAAGTCCTAATATATGCATTGAATGCGTGCTGTTTAATAGACATTTCATGCTTAGGGTGTGGAAGAGGAATTTAAGCAACTACAATAAAAAACCTGGAGGAGTATAATAACAGAATATGACACAATTAGCATGAGTACTCAGATGGCTATAACAAGACATCATGTTCATGATCTTTGATCTTGGGCTACTTGGTGGCTAGTAGCTAATTAACTGTACCAGTGCTTTCTTGCTTTCTGCAGTCCATTCTAATAACTGAAAAACTAAAAAAATCCTAAATGATAAATCTGGTCATGAATCAAGTTTGAGGTGGAAGGTGCTGAACGAAGCCAGGTCCTTGGGTCATGAAATAAGTAGGCACTAGGCTTTCTAGTATTAACATGAGTTAACAGGTAAAGGGACAACCCTGGAGAAGCTGGGTCAGGTCCCTGACTGAAATCACAGACACAAATAAAAAAAGAACCGATACACCCCAGTTAAGAAAAAAGAATGAAAGGCGGGCAAGGCCAATGCTCCTGCCATTCCTGTTCCACCTCAGTCAAACAGAGAGAGTTTAAAAGGGTGGGTATGGGATTTACTTGCAACAAAGAATTTTTTACATCTCTGTAAATAAAACTACTGCTTAAATATATTTTAAGTTTAAAATGTTTATCTTTAAATAAAAAAGAGGAACTGAATTAATTTTTCCAATACAAAGTTGAGCACTGTAAATATTTAATTTTGAAAAAGTCAGAGTGGAACACTTTAAGGTCTTCAGAATTTTTTATTCTTTTTTTCCTCCAGCAGACATGGCAATATAGAGATACATGGGTAAAAATTTTTACTAAAAAGCCTTTGTTCTCCTTCTGTGATGTCTTCTGTATTTAGATTTTGAAGAGGCAAGTTATGTTCATAGATCATAATGATCCATTAAGGAATATGAATAGACTGAGTTCAGCATGGGGCTTTCTAGCCAGATATGTATTAGTGTATCATAGTCTCAAACAGGTAGCATTTGCTGTCCACTCAAAATTCAGTTACCTCTACTGATCTTTGCCATCACAGACCAGCCATCCAAAAAAATAAGGTATACAATATAAAAAGATATAGAAAAAATATTTTAATATCTCCTCCTGAATGGATGTTTATTATTATAATTTTTCCCCTGCAAAACGAAAAGCAACTAAACCAAAATGAGATTAAATAGAATGAAAGTATACTCATAGGCAAAAAGATACAGAGAAGAGGAAGGCTGCAAGATAAGTTGAGAACAGGCAGGAAAGGCTAACCAAAGTATTTAAAAGACTGGAAGATATAATTTTGAGATTAAAAGTTTGGAAATAAGCTTTTTAGGTCCTTTGCAAAGGGGCTAAGATGTTTAGAGCCACAGAATTTACTGATCTGAAGAGTTCTTAAAAATCCTTTGACTGTCAAAGCTTCACTGACTTCAGACTTTAGTAAGAGATTATACATCTTGCACATACGTTAATACCTATAACCCTGCTCTTGGAGTTTTTCAGTAAGCTGTACTGACAGTGTCCTTCCAGCTGGCCAGACACCTCAGGGACCCTGGCCATGCACCCAGGAACCCTCACTGTAAGTACCATAGCACTGCAAAGGGCCTCCCATGCAAGCCATCCTATGCTGTCACAGGTGCCCAGTCACAGAAATTCCTTAAAGAGATACAGCGGCATCTTAAGATGAGCTACTCTTTCTGCTTTTTGCTACTCTCTTGTAAAAAACATGTTAATTTGTATTTAGGACTTTTCTATATACCTTTCATTAGTATTTGCATTGCCTTATTCTTCATACTAACAGAAAGAAATACAAACTTTTTTGTCTATATGCATATACATTAAAATAGAGAAAGAGGGAGCCTTTAAGAGATATAGGAAAACACTACTGTTATTATTTTTAATAAAATATTTTCTTATGCTCCTCCTGATCCTTTATCATCACCTTTTTTTTCATAAGACTGGACACCATATTGTAGTAAATCACATTCCATAAAGGCCCATATACATCCATTTGTACATTATTGGTGAGAGGAGGAGGAAATATTAAGACAGCATACGTTCTCTAGGGCACAGACTTGTTTTGGACTTCCCTGATGGCTCACAGACTCAAGAGGGAAAATGAATCTATCGGTGTGCCTCAGTGTGACAGAGGACAGGTGTTGTGGAGAAATGCTGTCACCACTCTGCTAATAAATTGCCATGATTTAAACTTCTCAGAACAAGAATCTCCAAGCCTTAATGGAGAATATATACGGTTGATGTAGGACCCATATGCAGGGCTGTCACAGCCTGACCCCACTTGCTAGCACAGCAGTGGGTTTTCATTGCACCCTGAACACTTCAGACATATTTTTCTCCCTCTCTTGTTCCCTGCCAGACTGGGACACCAGAGGTGGTGAATGTCACTGCATGTTTAGCTCCTGACACCGGGCTAAGGACAGCAATGTGAAAAGGGGATGGAAAATCTGCCTTAAAATCTTTCCATGGGTGGAAAAAAAGTAGTGTTTTGGTAAGAGGAAAACGAGTCTTCCTCTCATCGGGGCTGGATGAGGTCCAGCCTTGTGTCAGTAATGACTGCAGATCACTAATGACAGATGGCTGCCCAGTGACCTATTCAAAATGGCTATTGGTCTCTGTCCAGAGGCTCATGAACAGGTATCCGTATTACAGCTGGTGCTAACTGGCATCTTCGTTAACAGGCTCATCAGAAAAACCAAGGACCAAGTGGCCTGCAGAGACTGAACTGTCCTTTCACCCTGCTGCAGCAAGGTTGAAACATGTTGGCAAGAAAATCTTCCCTTATGCTACCCAAATTTGAATGTACTTTGTATTTCCAGTGTCTTCTGTGAGTAACAGACCCTTCAGAAAATATGATAAATTTTATATTGTTGCAAAAGCTTCACAGACATTTAAACAAATTATATATGCATATTTATTAAAGAAACAGCTTTAAGAGATCCATAGTTACAATTGGTTGGATTTTACAATGAGCTCTCAATTCCACTTTTTATATTTGAAAAAGAAAACCCAGCATATCCTTCTTATTGTATTAAGATAGTAATAAATAAATAAAATATATTAAAAAACCCAACCGACCAAAACAAAACCCCACATACCAAAGCCAACATAGTTTTATTTGAGTACTTAGAAAGTATTTTCATATACTTTATCTTAATTAACCTGATTATGATGGAAACTGGATTAGTGGAGAAATTTTGCATTAAATGTCAGACTACTTTTGACAGAGACAAAATCAATACTGAAACAACACAGATTATTATCTCTGTTCCTGTAGCAGAGTGACGAGAAGGAGAAGAGTAACAGCCAAGATAGATTTGTCATGAACAAATCATGTCAAACCCATCTAAAGTCCCTCTGTGACAAGGTAACAGACTTTGTGGATAAAGAGAAGCAGTAGATGTCACCTATCCTGCCTTTAGACAGGTTTTTAACATGGTCTCAGATGGAACTCTCATAAGCAAACTAGGTCTAGATAAAACTACCAGGTACAAAAAATAATGAGTGACTGCATCTGAAGTATAGATACTAATGGAAAGAGACACGGAAAGAGGTTCTGCAATAGTCTCTTCTAGGTCAGTCTTTTTCAAGGTTTTTGTTAAATCTACCAATGACACAGACACAGGAAATATATTATGGAGGACAGACCTAGAATTCAAAGTCATTTTTACAGATCTGAACAGAGGAAAATAAAAAACAATTAATTTAATGGGGACAAATGTAAGATTTTGCCTGTAGGTGGGAGTAATTAGTTCCACAAATAAAAAACTAGGAACTCTCAGCAGTTCTTCCAAAGATAATCTTGGGATTATGGTTGATTACAGGTGGAAAACAATGCAATGATGGCACGCTGTTGCAGGTGTATACCTTAGAAGATGGGAGAAGTATCTTTTCTTTTTACTCAACAGCACTCACAAGGTTTTAGCTGAGCTCATCTTTGTACACCACACTTCTGGAGAACGGAGGAGCAGTTAGAGTCCATAGGAGATCAGTGGAAAATGTGAGCTGGGAAGAAAGCTGACAGAAAAGGACTTAACATGCTGTTTTAGTGTGAAGAGATGATTGACAGAACAGCTATTAATTGTGAAAAAGACTGCTTTTTAATGAATTCTTCACGGGTATAAACTGTAGCAAAATGCATTCAAATTAGATAAAAGGACTATATTTCTAGCTGTACAGCCAGGCAGCATACTTTTTACTGATTTTTTTTCTGGGTGGTATTATGGTAGTCCTTTTGATTAGCCTTCAGCACAGGAATGCCTTATCAACAGCAGGTTGAGAAACTTAGCTAGAGAACCCGATAAGATATTTTACTGCTCTGTTTTTATATGTCTGTGGATGGACCAGGTGTAGCTGTAGACAACATTTCTGCAGCAGTGTCCATATACCTTGAAGACCTGAAACACAGAACACCACTGAAGTCAGGGTGGTGATGCTCATGTATTTCAGGTTCCATCCAGGTGTTT
Source organism: Falco peregrinus (assembly GCF_023634155.1). Classification (NCBI taxonomy): domain Eukaryota; kingdom Metazoa; phylum Chordata; class Aves; order Falconiformes; family Falconidae; genus Falco; species Falco peregrinus. The sequence continues at coordinate 42,970,830 of NC_073722.1, forward strand.
CAGGACTGGGTTCCTCCCTTTTATTATAGAGCTAATATATATTAATACTATTCATCTGGGTAGCCTTAAAACAGGCACTACTCACATGTACATTTTGCATCAAGAGCCGAACCAAGTTGACCAGGGAGCTATGCACAGGGACACAGGCAAAAAGATTCTTTAATAAGTGTTAATGGAAGAGTAATCATGAATTGTATTGAATCAGATTCAGATATTAACACAAAAGGATTTAAACAGCTGTAACTTTAAGAAACATATATAAAAATACACATAACTAATACAAATCTAGACAGCAAAGACCTGTCAGGCTATATCTTGTTCCCACCTCTTACTAGCCACACCTGTGTATTACATCCTACCTTTAAACAGGTTAATGTTATGTGATGAAATCCCAAACAGAGTCCCACAGAGGGTCAGCCATTTTGGGGTATGTACTGGAGTCTGGTGGAGAATGTGACATATGAACACATGCTTGGACTGAAACCTCTTCAATGGAGAGACACTCCATCTTAAACTTTTGCTTAGCACTTAGTATATTGTGCACAGAAGAGAAGGGATCTGCTTTTAATGAATTATAAATGCCCAAAATCAAACACTGAATTACTATTTTAGATGTTATTGAAAGTAAGAAATACTGCTAGCATGATCATATCAAATCGTACTGACTGGTTTTTACATTATTTTACTTCAACCAATAAGGAAAAAAAGCCATGAAAGGTATGAAACTACTGTTGATTTTTCTCTCTGCCAGGAATAACCCACAAAACTTCACATTTCAACTAATAAGTCGAAATGGGTGAACGGTGCCAGAGGTGTGGAGAAGGGGAGGTAAAAAGTTATATGATTGCTTGACTAAAGGAGCTTTTAGACCACTTTTCAGACTTTAGGCACCTGATGTCTACATTACAAATGTAACCACTATAATTTACAAATGTAGTTGCTATATGGTCAGTGGGAATATATTGCCATATTTTTGTCTGGAGCCTTCTGGAGATAGCAGTTATCCTTTGAGTGCACAGAGAGAAAACAGTGATGCTTCTAACTCAGATTTCAGTTATCCAGTGTGGGTACTTGGCTGAAGTCTTCTTTTTTTCTTTCTTTCTTTCTTCCTATCTATCTATCTATCTATCTGTCTCTAAGCTGTGAGGTTCTTGGTTGCCTGCTGGGGTTAAACCACAACACATGTAAGTACAAGAAATTCCCTTGTCACAATTTCAATATAAAGTCAGGTCCAAAACTTTCCTTAGTCAATTAGAACTTAGGCAATTATTTCAATTTTTAACTGTATTTTTATATCTGCACAATCAGTTTTTCCCTTTAAATGCCTACGAATTGTGAATTGTTACCAGCCATGATCAGAGCTATGTTCTCTCAATGGCTAAGGTCACAGCGATGGATATACGTGCACTTTGAAGGCACATTGGCTATATTTAACTATTTCACATTGCAATCAGATTACTAATATAGGATCTGTCATATAGCAGTCATCATGGGACCTATCCTTTCAGTAGAGCAGCTGACACTGTGACTGTTGCTTTCAGCCTCATTTCTATTTACCTCAGTTGCTTGAGAATACAAATGTCTGGAATACTTTTGCCATCAAAGGCTGAAAGCATTGGTTTGAATCTCTTCTTTCCCTTTTCCTTCCATTGAAAGGAACAGGAAAAAAGCATCATAGTGACCTTGAATATAATTATATTCATTAAAATTATAGTGGTAAATTAAGAATTATACCCCTTTAATACTTTTCTGTCTTAGCTATTTGTCTTTCCTGTAAATACATGTTTATATTTTCAAAGTTTTTTGTATAGATGAATGTATATTTATATATGTGTGGTTTTTTGTAAAATAGAAATACAAAAAGGTACCATTTGCTGTTTGAGTCTTTATGGTTTATTCATATGCGTTTTAGCACAGTGGGGAAAGATTTTTTTTTTTCCCCTATTAATTCTGCACACTGAATCCTGCAAATATTGGTAAATTTAAAAACAACTGGTGAGGGGCCTGCAGTCCTGTGCAATTTGTTATATGTTGCTAGAGCACTTAGCACTTTCTACTGCCTAAAATATCTCTGAAGGTACAAATATTTCTTATTTATGAGCTGCTGATACGAACCAAACATAAGTCTAAACCATTTCTTTAGTCTCCTGATATTGGTATTTATTTTAAAACTGTGACTCCCTTTATACCTTGCCTGTTTGAAATACAGTGTTTATTCTTTAAATGATCACTGTAGCCACAATGATGGTCAATTGTGTGGAGGTTGGAATGCTGTGACATTCTGTTTTGGTGCTTCCCCCCCCCCCCCCGATCTGGGGGGAGAAAGGGCAGAAAAATCAATGCAAGACAGATATGATGTGAAACCCACTGTGCATTCTTACTGTGAGCCTGTAACCTCTGAGACTTAGGAAGTAATACTGAAAGAACAGCTAGAGAGGAAACTGGGGAAAAGTTGCTATTTTTCATCTGGTTCTAGGCTCTTTGCCTACTTAGAAATAAACAGCTCTGCCTCAGAACAAAACTGCCTTTTATTAAAAAAGAAAATAATAATAAAAAATTATTTATTTTCTTTCTTAAAGTCTAATGGAGACAAAAAGCACATAAAATGTTATTTTAATAAATGCTGTTCTGATTGGATACTCTTAAATAATCATGAAGGTCTACCACTACTATTATTTGGGTCTTGAGAAGAAAAGTTTAGTTCTTTTTATTTATCAGTATGCTTACATTAGCTAAAGAGCCCTCATAAACAAAAACCCCCACAACTTTACGTATACTGAATGGCACCCAAGGTGAGCATGAAACCATGTACCTAAAGCTTGGTTATAATTTCTAAGGGAAAATTGTATACTTTGTTAGAGAGAGATACAGATTCAATGTTCTAGTCAGATATTAGCTGTTAATGAATTGCTTTATGAATTAAACATTACATTACTGATTACTTGACTATTTCCACAAGTTTTATGGATGTTAGATGGTATTGATTGCAGTAGGCTGCCACTCAGGTTTGCCCCTGAAAGAGCAAAGTACAATGTAATATGTATTCTTCCCTACTGTTAGTTGGAATTCCCATAGCAGTTATATGCTGTCAGGGAGTCAGAAGTCTGCAGCTGCATCAGGATCAGGGACTGGGAATGATTCCTTGCCCCTTTTTCTTTCCTTGTTCCAGAATACCAATGACATGGTTTGAAAGTGTAGCATCCCAAGGAAGCTACGACAGCTGCCTCCAGATGTAGCAAAGCTACAGGGATACAGTACTGGTAATTTACTCAGAGTTAGGAAATCTCCAGGCAGCCATTTATTGAGCATCGGGCCACTGCGGCCTACAATGACATGTGTGGGTGTAGCAGATCTGTTTCCGATGACCACCAGAGTTAAGACAATTTGCTGTTTACACTCTATAAACAGTTGTAATTTATAGATCTATCTTTATAGCAAGTAGCAATAGCTCTTCACTATTGGCATGGAAAGGCAAATAACTTCTTTCCAGATGGGGATATTCATATACTTATCTTTAGGACCTAACTTAAAAGCCCAAGATGCTCATTGCCTTAAACACTAAGGTTCTGGGAAACGTCCTTCTAACCTGCAGCTCTGTACTCACATGGCTGTACTCTTGCTTCCTTTCTTTTACCTGATTTTCTCTCTCCTCTTTCATTCATCCCCTCTTGCAGGGAGCCAATCCTGCAGTATATTGGCTAAGAGGGAACCTATCTTGCTTTCCAATTCACTCCTTTTTTGAAAGCCTGCCCTCACAGTCCTTTTCCTAGATTAGAAATACTAACTCCATCCCCTTCTGCAACTGCCTGGTGGCAGCTGACTCACGCACAGCTATGAAGAAACCCATACAGACAAACCTGCCCTAAGGATTCCAGTCTGAATAAAGGTAACACATGCTGGCTTGCTCTCTTTTAAAGGCTTGTTTTCATTTTTTTGTGCTTTCAATACACTTTATGGATACAATCACAGAGATTTCAAAGGGGTATCTATAAAACTTGCAAGAAGTTGAGTCTTCCACTGTTCCATCCATAGCAAAACTTGCCAGGTATCTACAGATAGTTAATCTGGGATTTCTCCTCCTTCTTCGCTCTTCCTCCCTGAAAGAAACATGTAGTTTCAAAACAGGTTCCCAAAGATGTTTGGATGTGTCTTTGCACTGCCCTCTTCTGGAAGTCTGTATGTACAAGGGAAGCAGGAGCCAGCCTCTTACCACATCCTGCAGGGAACAGAACTCTCCGTACAGTTTGCTTCAGCTCCTTTCCAGGCTGGTGGCACAAAGGATGTTAGGGATCGGCTGCAAACAGCTGGAAATTCACTACTGAAATGAAAATGCAAATTACAACCTGATGAACAAGGAACACACAGGTTTAATACATATAAAATACATATACTACACATATGCTTATGATATTTTTAATTCTGCAATAAATTTGCCTTGTCAGAGGCTCTCCAGAAGCAATTGCCACTGTGAGTCCCTGCTATCACTAGAATAACTCTCAGTCCTCCTGAAAGCAAGAAAGACAAGGTACTTCAAGCAAAGCTTGAAAGGGTTTCCTTGCTAAGAGCATCAGGGTCTGGTTGGCAGCTCAATGTAGCTGTATTTTTTAATGATTTTACAAAAAAAAAGATGGGTGGAGGGATTATAAAATATTCTTGTTTCAAGAAACCTGTGCAATAGTCAGTGAACTGTTTTTTACATCATATTCATTGCATTGCATGAAACATTTATTTGCATTCTTGTGGCTCAGTTGAGGAGCCTCTCTATAAATCTTGCTTTAGCTTTCCCTTTTAAACCCTTACACTGCCTGTAAACCTTATCTATGGTATTTTTGTAAGGTAAACAAGTCAACACAGCAGATCAAAATCCCTGGGCAGGATCCTAAATTGGCAGGAAGTTTCCGTTTACAGAACAGCTGGGTTATGAAATGACTAGGTTGCTCACATAATTCTCTGTGTATTCAGAAATGAGGACAGCATCTCTTTCTTTGACATACAGAAATGAAAACATATTTTCATTTCTTAAATATGAATCAAATAATATATCATGGCTTTCAGAGAACAAATTCATAATTGAGTTGATAATGAAGATTCACTTGCTTTGTATACCTGATCAGTACTACAGTTACATTTGTGTATCCTTGCTAGGAGAACATTAAGAAGTTTGCCTGATTAAAGTGTCTTGGTGGTCTTTGGGTTACTGCAGGTGAAAGTGAATATTCCCTACAGACAGAAAGTGAGATAGCAACGTCAAAGCAAAGGATTTAGATAGGAAATTAAGATCAGGTGAAAAGGCTCATCTAAAGGTTTTATGTTGATACTGTCAAATATTTAGCATCCATAGGACTGAATTTTAAGGAAGAACTTCTATTCCATGGAAAATGAGTCTCCATTTGTCACAGAAAATCAGTGGGGAAATAATTAGATAAATAGACATTCTGCATCTTGAGCTGCATATAACTCCTCAGACCTAGATATTTTGTTTGCTATGCCTCATCTTAGTCAACACTAAGAAGTGAGATCTTTTATCTGTTATTAGACCAAAGCAGATGCTTCCAGCTGGAGAAGATAAGCCCTGCCATTCAGCATTTTCCTTGTCCTCTTCATAGTGCTGCTTCCAGTAGTGCCAATGTTGTCTGCTCACTCTCCTGACCATAAGACACCAAGTCTGATAAGACAATCTCTTAAATTTTCTTGTAGATCTACAGTTACGCATTAGCACAGCTATACATATAGCAAGGCAGAATTACAGCCACATCCCTATGGACAGCATAAATTCATTACAGACAAAGTCAAAAGAAATCCTGCATTTTGGGAAAATAACTGAGCTTTTGTTCTGTGGTGAAATAAAAAGAAGGGTTTTTTTTATTATTATTATGGTCTGAGTTTCACATAGCAGAAATCTAATCTGCAGCAGTACAGCCCCATTGTACATACTATTACATCATTTACAAATGGACTTTATAAGTTATTTTGACTATATAGTCAAAAATCTTCTCCACCATATATTACCTGTCAGTACTGAGAGAGAGAAAAAAACCACACAAAACACTCAGCGGAAAATACTTAATAACTAATAGCTGCCTGTGGGCTGAAATTTTTAAATAAATAAATAAAACCAATTTGCATCACCTAAACAGCATATGACATCTCTGAGTTCTAATTAAAGTTTCCACTTCGAGCCCATGGAACGTAAATAAGGTTTGGACATTCCTTAGGCGGTTAAAAAGGCTCCCTTTCAATTTATTGGATTCAGCTAATAAGTTTTTTAAAAAAGCTCTCATACTGTCCTGTCACTTTAGATTATTAGCAACACACATTGTGTCCAAGTGCAGTGTAGCTTCATGATGTGCTTTAAGTGGCTGGATGGCTGCTGGAAGGACTTGAATGAAGCTTGTGAACAGAAAGATCATGAGAAATTGCTCTGACAGTAGAGCAAAGCTGCGAGGAGTGTTTACTTACTTGCCACTCTGTTCCTCATCACCATGCTTACCAGGTTATTTTGGTTATGCCCTAAAGATCTTCCTTTTACAACCAGATTGCAATTTAAGCAAAGCAGGGAAAACCATATAAATGGCTTTGGAATAGCCTTAGAAATAACCCATGAAGCTGCTGTGAATCTGAGACACAATCAATTCTTCACCCTCTTTCATTCTCTCTTTGGCTAGGCCTACACTGTGCTGTTGGTCTGTCTGTCTGAATGAGAGCCACACTGAAACGTAATCCAGTGTCTCTGGAGTCCTGTCCCTTGACTGTTGGTGCCACATTGCTGTGACCCTTTCCTAGACAATGGTATGAAGAGGGGAAGAAATCAGTAAGGAGGGACATTACTGAAAAAACAGCTGTTAGAATAAGTTAGCCTGTACGGTCACCCTGAAGACATAAGGACTGTAGGAAACTATGAAGTGAGTACTGAAATCTCATCAAAATCTCTGGATCTTCATGTTAGGAAGACAGGAACAGGAAATAGGAAAGGTGGCTGATGTGAACCTTAGATGATAACCTGGGTTACCTGGTGGGTTTATACCCACAGCAAATGGAGTCCTGCCTCACTCAGTGACAAGTATGATGGGTGAAGAGCATCACCTTCACCTATCCATGCAGACTGAAAGGTAGTTTAGCAAAACCTGCACTCCAAGCCATGCATGGCACACAGCTGAGGGACTTTCACATCCTTTGCAAGGGCATGTGAACCTTAACAAGCCATTAACCATTTCAATCATAGAGCAGCCTGGCCCCACTTACAATAAAGATAAGCCCATATGTTACAGCAGTGATGACATATCATTATCCTTATTTGCCACACTTCTGCAATGTAAGATGACAATGCAAATGGACTTTAAGACGTCTAAGACATCAGCATTTGTGGAGAAAAAAAAAAAAAAAAGGTAAATACTATGCTTGATTTATCTTTTTTTATAATTGCAGAAGCCAGGAACAGTAAAATACATGAGATACTTCTTTTATCAGACAAGATGAAATTAAACCATAAGCAACTGTTAATTGTTGAGGAAGGATAATAGAAGGAGAAGCAAATATTTTTTGCCCTGTGCGCTACCTTGCCATAAAAGGTAACAGCTGAAAAGTAATTCTGTTCACCAGACATAGACCTCAGATATCTGGAATGTTTTAAATGATCCTTGGAGGTATTAAACAGGACCATGTTCCTTTCCCTCCTATAGGAAGTTGGTATTCTACTGAGTGCTGGTGTTTCTTGAACATACACAGTACTCAGGAAAAGAAAACTGGTCTTTCAGAGTTCCTTGACTACATTTTTCTTCTGGCAATTGAGCAGCTGCTCCGTGGGTGAAATGTTCTAGTAAATGCTTGTGAGTATGAGATTAGTGAAGCACAGGAGAAATCTGAAGTAGAACACACGTTCATGAGTGAATAATTATGGCTTCATTTGCAGTCCTCAATTCCAACGTGACTCCCAGAGAAAAGTGAGACCTTGCATCTTACTTTTTTGTCTCCCAGACTCTCTTTAAAAGAAAACTTTTTTTAAAAAATACCTTAAAAAAATAATAAGGGAGATACAGGACTGAAAGGGAATAGTTATACCATCAAATCATATAATCCTTTTTGTCAAGATAGTCAGGCTTTTTACTCCTCCACTCCCAAAATTGAACTCCTTTTCCCACTTATTAGAAAATATTTCTAGCTTTTAATATTAATATGTGGGATATCCATTCATTTAATATCCACTAGTCCACCTTCTAACATTGCCCTTTCTTTTAAGCAGTTTTCACACTCCTTGTTTTCACGTTCCTCTCCCATGAATGTACAGGGATAGTTTTTCTCATTTCTTAACTTCTTTTCCATTTAACTAAACAAGTCAGATCTTGTAATAACTTTTGGAAGTAAATTCTACATCTCCATCATTATCTGAGCTTCTCCTCCTTTTCCGGTTTGATCTTTCTTGGAGCAGTGCATCCATAACTGTGCGGTGCACTTAGACTTTGCAGGTTCACATTGCTACTCTGCTTCCAGTGAAATTATTTTATCTTCTTTATCCACTGTATTTCTGCTTCTATATCACTTTTGTAGCTATTAACAATCTGATCAGCTAATATAGCCAGATGTTTCTTTTCCTGTTGCTTTCAAATGCTCGTCTCCCTGTTTTATCACTGATATGATTTGCTTAGTTCATAGGTGCCTACCATTTTGTGGAATTAAACTTTTCCCCATAACTGTTAAAATTGTTTTGAAAGTTATTTTAATGTTCCCACATGCTGTTCTGACCCTTTTCTGTATTATTGAATCTTTGAACTTTGTATGGAAATCATTTCACTTAATTTTACATATCTAAAAAGCAGATAATAGGTAGTTTCCCTTGTTAGTGGAATATCACAGGTACCCTAAAAGTGTAAATTCACCACATTTTCACACAGGAGTCTGAGACAGATGAATGAACTAAGCCTCTATATTTATTGTAGAGAGAGCATCATAGACAATGAGTTTATACATAACACCTAATTTTTTGATGTTGGGAGGTGCAGAAATGAACCCACCTCTCCTTTCACTAAGGGATAATGGGGACAAATAAATGAACGGACTTATTTTGGTTTGAAAGCATTCATTGTTAGAATCATAAAATAATTTATGTTAGAAAGGACCTCTAGAGTAAACCACCCACCCTGGGCTCATTGTCTACCAGAGCATGTTATTCTTGCACATTTTTTCCTGCAGAGAGCTATGAGCTCAGTTATTACTGATGAGAGTTCTACCCAACAAAACGTTCTAACTTCAATATTCACTAAATTCATCAAAGTGGATTTCATATAGCATCATGAAAAATATGCAGCTCCTGCTGTGTTGGTTTGCTATATAAATCAAAATGCTAAGGAACAGAAACAATGCTCATGCTTACAAACCTCATAAAAAAAAAAAAAAAGGAAAAATGACAAATGTCTGCTATGAAGTATTTGCAAAGCATCTGCAAACCAAGAATTATCCACTAAAGACATTTGTGAATAATTTCACATAATGAATAAATATTCACAGAGCACCAACAGAAAAGACAGCAAAATTCATCAAATAAAATTATTTGCTGCAAATCACTCATACAATTCCTGTCTTTAAAACTTCAAAAGCAGTTGCTGTACTGTGCATCATTCAAGCAGCTTTAACTGACTGTTGATTCCATTCTAGTCCAGATTTTCTTAAATTTAGATTGCTTCTTGGAAAATGCTATGCAAAAGGAAGCTATATTAAATGAAATTTCTGTAATTTCTGTTCTGAACACCTCCTCTAGTTTCCATTATTAACCAGATTACTCATGATGTTCAGACAATTTAAAGTTTTGTGGGTTTATTTTGATATGCTCAAAAAGCATGAAAAGCTGAACATAGAGGTTGAATAGCAGGAAACTTCATGGGGAAAACAATGGGAACAGATTAATTGGACCTGAACTTAACTAAAGGTTATTTTCCCCTTGTCCTTCTCTCATCAGTGAAGAGAGGGAGAGATGTTGCTTGAGGCTGAATCAGATACTTAAAATACAAGTTGTCTTCTGTGCACTGGTCTTTATCTTGATTCACAAAATATAGAGAAGAGCATCAGAAAATTGGTTTGTTAAAACTGGGTACCTGCCTGTGGTGAGACGAAGCCATGGAGGGTTGTTACTGATGGAGTGATCACTTCACTTAGAAAATATATCTTATATTAATACAAAGTTTGATAGTAAATGTGACATTGGTTTAACAAGATTTGATGGCCAGGTACACTTCATTATTTACTGCACAGTGGACAGGGTCAGACAAAACTGTCAGGGAGACCCCCACATTGAGGCATGAGGTTCAGCAAGGATCCGCCTTGCATTCTAAACTCCTCCTCAGAGGGTACTTTAGGTGCAGCTGAATCTAGACCTAGTCCCAGACTCGGTCAATGGTTTATGTCTGAAGGACTATATGTGCACGATCAATCTTTTATACCCCTTAGCTAAGATTTCAAAGTTTCAGTGAGCTTATTCCCAATTCACTTTCTGAGTATCTGACGTGATAAAGATTCTCTGAAGCTTAAGGAGTAACCTTGAGAGACATCCCTACTCAAAGGGGAGGGGGATCCTGGTGTGCAGCCCACTACCATGCAGGAATGCTCATCAGGCCCTCAGCTGTCTACTATATATGGAGTAAAATAATTTACTTATAGTCGTATTTGCATACCAACTACAGAAGTTAGTTTCTTCCAAACTTGGCTTGAGTCAGACCTTGACCAGCGCTGTAGGTGAGTGTGTTGCTCAAATTAGCCCTGGGCTATTGTGTTGTTAGCTGTGTACCCCCAAAACACTTTGAGTTGGATGCAGCCATCACGACCAGATGCATCCATTACAACTGCCACTCGTTAACACTTGAGCAGGGTTATGGGACATAAAGGTCAGGTTGCAGGGGACAGAGGTGAGCATGTCACAAGGCTTTGGAACAAGGCAACCTCCTCAGGCAGGCTTCCCTAATCAGCAAAGCTACTTTGTCATCACAGAGCCTCAGTATTTGGGGGGCTGCACAGGTAGAGGCTGGGAGGGATCAGGAGACAACACTCTTTTCACGCAAGATGAGTGCTGAGATATGATGCTAGAACTCTTATGCTTTGGCTGGGACCAGGAACTTGGCCACAACACTAGCCAAACCAGTACTAGCCATGCAGAGTACTGAGAATACACAGGTCAAGTCAAAGCCTACAGACTTCTGTATGTCCCACTTATGTAAATTAAGGATTTAATTTTTTCCCCAAGAACACAGGCTCCACATAAAGCTTAGGCAGCAGTGCCAAGAGGATTTTGCTGGTTCTCACAACAGACATGAGTTTTTCCCTCCCAGGAATTTGAAATCATTTCAGTACTGTTATCCTACCAGAGCAGCAATAGGCCTAAGAAGATTCAAGGAAAATGGTACAGGACATAGTTAAAAGTCTCATTAGAAAATAACTCTAAAACCCCCTATCTTGTTCAGAAGGATGTAAATGGATGCAAATTTTATGAAAAATTACTGTAGTCACATAAGTATTCATGAAAGTAAGCTGATGTACATCTGTTAGGGGATTCTGAAAGACTTTGTCTCTAATTCTTCTTTTTAGAGCACTGTTCAAATGAACTGATGGAGCTAAGTGAGGAAATCCAGAGACAAAAGATATGGAAAGCTTTCCTTGGAAGCGGTCTGAATCTAACATTTGATTTAGTGAAGGTAAGCTACGAATGTGTGTCAAGAAAGGTATTTATACATCACTATTTTTGTCAAAACGTTCTTGGTATAGTTTCACTCCTAATTTGGGCATCTTCAGTGTGAAATCTGAATGCAAAATGACTGCTTATGGTGTACTTTAAAAAAAAAATAACAAAAAGAAAGAAAGAAACAAGGACCTGGAAAACATACAGGGGAAAAAAAGGAAAATAAGAAAATAAAAAAGGCAAAAAGTAATGATACAATGAAATAAAAAAAAATCTGGCAGGAGCAGTGTTGGAATAAGACAAGAGATCAAAGAAGAAAACAGTGTTTAAAATTTTCATATACCAGGAGAAGAAAGAATACCAGCAGCATTTAGTTTTTTCATTAGCGTGCATGTGCTGCTGGCTTAACTACAAGCTTCCTTCAGTACGTTGGTCCTGCATGCTTGCAGCCACAGAGGTGTTTGGTTAGCTGGGAATTTGGTCTTGAGTAAATAGATGGAAAACTTTTATCTGTATATATGCTTATGTGTGCATATACAACCAGGACCCATGCATGTGTGTACATACAAAAGTGTCCAAGTTCTTCTATTTCCTAATTAAATGTCAACTTTTTTGGTGAGTTTGTTGTAGCTGTTACAAGAGTAAATGTAGGGATGAGAGTGTGTTTCTTCTGATTGCCTACTATTATTAATGAAACCCATTTATATGTTTTTGCCAGGTCCTGTACAAGAAGATATATACTTCTTGAAATTTCCACTGAAAGTTGTAATAATTTTCTGATTTATGGTTAAATATTTCTATAAGAAAAAGCAAATATTTTTTAAAATTATGACACAAACAAAATCTGAAATGTCATCAGTTATGTGTTGTGGAGCCATAGAGGAGTGAACAGACAAATAAAATACAGATTTTTCATAAGATAGTATAGAAAATACTCTGATACGAAAAAGTGGTAGCAATCTTACTTTCCTAATATGCTTCAATCAGTTTTTCTATATGATTCTTTCCACTCAGAATTTCAATTAGGCACAGAGACTTTTAACTCTCCACTATTCTGAAAACTATAATCCCTGAGAAGGCTCAGATTTGGTTTAGCAATAACATCTAGTCCATCATTATATTATGACTATACTAAACTATTTAAAGCCTAACTAGGCAGACTCCTGGTAGCAATGAACATTAAGATCTGATTTTTAAGTAAATAAGACCTTTTACCTGAGCTATGTAACTTCAGTTACCTCATGTCTTGGTCACAAATACTAAGGACATAACACTCAAGGAATATTGATGGCTGAAGGTACTGATTCATTGGTTCAAATGAGCAATCAGTACTTCTAGTAATGACAGTTGTATGTCTAGTCTCTGGTTCTTGGAAGACCATTAGGTTGCTTTTGAGTGACGAGAAAGCTAGATAAATATTCACTGCTCTTATCTGGAAAATAGCTAGTGGAATAAATAAATAAAGCTATGACATATGTAACTGAAATTTGAAATATGGAGCATCATGCAAATGCAAGTTCAGATTTGCACTGACATGTAGTTATTTAACTCCCTCCAAAATCTCTTGTATTCATCCAAGCCTTTCATGAAAAAAGAAAATCTATTAAGATCTATTAAAAATTGTATTTTTTTTTTAAAAAAAAGGGGGGGGGGGGGAGGTGGAGAAAAGGAGGGAGCAAGAGGCTTGTCCTTATTCTATAAAAGAGAGGGGATGAAATGGGCCCATGAAGTGGATAGTCTGTTCCCTGCCTTGCCCACAAGCTGGAAAATTGTAGCAAATGCAGGGTGGATTAAACTAAAGAACAGTGATTAAGTGGGTATTTCTGAATCACTGCATCCTTACAGCTCAGCTTGCATACAGCCCAGCCCAGTCCTCACTGCTGCAATGCACAGCGCAGGACTGTGACCTATTTTTGCTTATAGCCTTGCTGGAACTCAAATTGGCATATTCCTCACAAACAAGAATGGCTGTGAGTTGTTTTATTTTTTCCAATAAACTGCTCTTGGCTGATGACTATCTTGCAGCTAGATGGGATATTTAATACAAAAATCATGTTTCATAATGAAATGCTATATCAGCCTTAGTTTCCCTGTAGTCTCAACTGTAATAGTGTTTCCAAATCACTAGGTGATTGGTTTCTTCCCCCCACCGTAAACAATGTGCAGTTCCTGTAATATTATTTTTGCTATTACTTTGATTCCCTTAAGGTTCCAAAACTATTTCCCCATTCACTGTGTTAATATCTGCAGCTTGTTCTTGCTTTGTAGCCTTGGAAGCATATTTCAAAATCTCATTCCTGTGTTGCCTTGGTTTGTCAGGAGTGAAGGTCCACACAGACAGGGTAAATAAAACAGGCTATTATTACTATTATTATTATTACTGTTAGTGCTCTCGTGGCTTCTTAAACTTGCATGCTCTTTTCACAGTAGCTAATGCAATAAACATCCAGGGAAAGGCCCAGAAACAGTGCTGAAATGGTTTTTCATCTTTGCTTACGCTTCTCTTCATTTCCTCACATCATCTCATAATGTCATCGCTTTGACCCTTACCCTGAAGCAAGGGCAATTCCTTCTCCCCTTCCCCAACTTCCTCATGCCTACACACCTCTTTAGCATAAAGTTCAAACTAAAAAAAGTCATCAGGGCTGACTCCATTGTGAGCCACTCCAGGTTTTCCCCATAATATTAGCATGAATCACCATGGGGACATTTGTAGGACATATCTGAGCATCTCTCCCTAGACATCTCCCAACAGAACAGTGCCTGTCTACAATGCTGCAGTAAACCAAAGGAGTTCAGAGGTACTTTTATTAATGTTTTCCACTTACTAACACCATTAGAACACATCACAGCCATCCCACTAGGAGTTTATATCTTTAAGCTTAAGTGGTGCAGGTGAAGTGATAACATCTGCCAGTGATTGCAGCTGCTTTTTCACAATTCAACTGTCTTTTGTCTCCCTCCTCAGTGGGTGCTATGGAAAGCCTTTGGGATCCCAGCTACAACATTCCTTAGCCGTGCTTTCAGCATCCAACATGTATTTTCATAATCAGATTTGACATCACTTATTGAGTCAGTCCTCAGTTGCCTGTTATTCACTATAATCCCTGTCTCCTCTCTCCTTCTATTGCATCAGACCTGTGTTATTCCTCCTTTTTACTTACAATATCAGGATACCATGGACTGCTTGACACACACTGTTATAATGGAGTAGTATGTGAAAGGTTTCATTATTTTGGCATTCTTATTATAATAAGGTATTGCCTTCTTTTTCCAACTACTTGTTTTCTTCAGAGACCAGTGCTTTTAACAGCTTTATTGTTTCCACTTTACAGAGTGCAACTTAATGCCTTTTTTCTAAAGCAGTAACCACATAACTCACTTTCACTTTACTGATGCTGTCAATGAGTGTTGTGCTGTAAGCAAATATTTCCCCATATTCTTTCTTTGGACTGTTGTCTGCTTATGCCTAAGTGTCAATTTTGAGTTATCTAGGTAATTCTCCTGCATACAGACTGTTACAAAGCCTTAAGCACTACTGTTTTTATTATTCCACATTACTGCTGAAAAAGGTGATTGCATTACTCCTGCTAAACTCCTAGCCTGATAGATTTAGATTAGATTTTAGGAAGAAGTTTTTTTACTGTGAGGGTGGTGAGACACTGGCACAGGCTGCCCAGAGAAGCTGTGGGTGCCTCATCCCTGGCAGTGTCCAAGGCCAGGCTGGACGGGGCTTGGAGCAACCTGGAATAGTGGAAGGTGTCCCTGCCCATGGCCGGGGAGTGGAACTAGATGGTCTTTAAGGTCTCTTCCAACCCAAACCATTCTATGCTTCCATGACTGATGAGCTACCTGCAGAGTTTCTCTGTTACTTGCTTTGTATTTGATTTGCTCTTGAGTTCAGCAAGAGTGTGTCTTGTGCCATGGCATTGACCAAGCTTCCTGGCTTTATGATCTGCAACCCAAAACCTTACCACAAGGTACATAACATATCCCTCGGAGAGCTAAATGGAAGGGTGTCACACAAGCCAGTTCAGAGGTGGGAGGCAACAAACCCTTTTCAGAATTCCCACCAGGCTGATCTGAATATGCTGCTAAATCTAAGGGTGATTAAGCTCTGTAAGTCTCAATAGTTCCTGTGGTTTTACTTCATCTGTGTATCTGCATTATTTGGTAGTGTCTTTCCTCGTACCAGATGTGTCTTGCAGAGATCACCATGTAGCTGGAACATGGAAGATGTACTTGACCTGCCCTCAAGCTGCATGTGGTTCAAAGGCAACAAGTTGCCAGCCCTTCCTTTAGCATGTTATCCTTCTCACGTAAACACAGGGTTGTGCAATAGCAGTTATCTTCTCATCTGTAGACCTCTAATTTATCTGTCTGAATGTACTCTGTGTCTTTGACTCTTCTACTCATGGCGGCTAGCTAGGCTGTCTTGGGTCTCGCACAGCTCAGGCCCATTAACTCGCTCCACTTAGCCTTTTTCTTTGCAACGCTTATACTTGTAAAGCCCATCAGTGGCATATTTCTTAATTATCTTTCACGATGGACGTATTTTGCTTTTATGTCAGCTACCATGTATTCTTAACTGAGACTGTTCACAGTATAAGAGATCCACATAGATTAGACCTGTCATATTTCCATCAGGGTTTTACCAAACATGTGCTGTAAAATTGATCTATGCATGTTCTGAGTCTCTGATACCTGCAGCTCAGGTGGGCCTGTTTGCCCAGATGGCATGTACAGATCTTGCTGGACATATGGTAGCCCTCCATGGGGTTGGATAGACAGGTTTCCTATTAATAAGGCATTAACAATGAGACTGATTTCTTTTCATAAGCTCTGGTCAACCAAAATACACACAGGCAGAACTGGTTCCTAAATTCAATCTCTGTTCTTTTTAGAGATTATGTATTTGTTGCAGGAATATGATGGATTTCTTATGTCTTTCATGTTGTAACCATTATACAATTGACCTCATCCTACTACTGAGCTATGCTGTGATCTGCCACAGGATTTCTTGATACTAAACTCCCCGATTTTTCATACTGCATTTCCTTTTGCTCGTACCCAATTCTAAAACAAGCAACCTGGCACAGTAAGCAGGGAAAGTTGAATACAGAGCTTTACTGAAAGCAAAGACTGCATTGATGCCCATAGATGATGATTAAAACTCATGACTGTCACAGAATTACAGCTGCTTTTATCACATTTAACCAATGCCCTCAAGCAAAACTGAAAGGGAGAAGTGTCATTCCTCTAGTGGCCTTCCAGAGGATGAGGACAGATCTCTCTCCAGGTTCAGGTCTCCTTGCCTGAAGCTGCTCAAGCCAACAGGGAGCTTTATTTCTTTCCTTTCAGATTCCCATATTGTAGCATGTATGATCTGCAGTGCATCTATGTTAGTGTTGCCATGGTTACTTTGAGTACAGTTTATTTTCTGATGCTCACACATACTTCTGTATGAAGTACACAGAGGGAAATGCAATACGCTTTGAGGTACACAAGTGTTGCTGACAAATCTCGCCTCCAATGTGGCCATGGCCATACCAAGGTCCTACTCCTTAGTAAGTATTAGATTTAGAACTGCTGGCTAAGGTCAAAACCTTGTCTTCTTCTGTGAGTATCATCCACATTACAAACCTGTAAGGTTCTCCTGCACTTTAGTACAGGGATGCACACTGTGTCTCCTTCTTACAGAGGGGAGAGAAAGAAAACACTGATAGCATAGGGCTGGTTTGGGGAGAAGAAAGAAAAGGTAACTATCCTCAAAGCAGCATCACAGTCTGGTTCACACAGTTCTGTAAAATTAGTTGTCAGTGTTCTGCACAGTTTTGGGACATATTTTTTTACTTCCAAAATGATGTAAAAAATAATAATGGAGGTTGTAAAGTGAAGACTTTAGTAGCTTGAAAATGGCAATGCTAGTTTCTTGTACATTCTTAATTGCAGTTCTCTTGTATGGTTTTAGGACCCTTTTTATTTTTTATATTATCACCTTCTGTTTCTCAAATTATATAGTATGTAATATCAGAGTTAGGCTACTTTTATATCACCTCAAGGACAAGTGTGAACTTTATACACATCACAAAGAATTAATTGGGATTCCAAAGGCTAAAGAAAAGTTACTTCATATGCTTAACAATCAGGTGTTATTTTTATATTTTACTGCTTTAAAGAATGTGTACCATTTTTTCTGATTACAAAAGTAGGGAACAGCTCAGCACACATTTAATTGTGCATGTTATTCATAGACCTACCAATGCTGATGCCACCAAAGGAGCAGAAGCCAGAAAAGGTGAAGGATTCAGGGATTTTATGACTGGCTAGAAGGCAACGAACTGGTCCTGAGGCAACAGGGAATCAGAAAGGGCAATAAGAGAGGAAAATATAAAGGAAATTGGTTCATATCTGTTTACATATGGCTTTCCTTTGTTTTTAACTAGAAAAATACATCCAGTTGTAGTCCAAGCATTTAATGGCTTTGTTCTCACTTCCCAATAAATACATATTTTTGGCACTGTTTTGCTACTGTTTTCTTCCTTGATGGACTATTACACCTGAAGCACTTTGACCCATGGAATACTGAAGAAGTTTTAGTAAACTTAAGGCAGGTTTCATTTCATGAAATGTCCTGAGAAATACTTTTGAGGGTGCCACTAATTTTATCTGAAAGACTAAGTCAATACTAGGTGAGATGAATTAATGTCCTAAATGACCTATTCCTGTTAATTAACTAAATAGGTGGCCTAGGCTGGCTCCCACAGCAGGATATGCCTATGATGTAAATGTCAGCCAGTTAGGTTGGGTTTGTCCTCACCTAGTTAAATTTAAAGGTAAGTCAGCTGTGTCCTAAACTGCCTGACTGAAAACAATACAGGGATTTGAAAATATCTTACTGAACACACATAAAAAAAAAAGCATCACTCAAAATTCTTGACTGCATCTGTGCTTGACCCATGAACCATCTGTCTACCATGTGTTAAAAATTAAATCTTCCCTTCTAAATGTGGGACGATACTACACCATACAATATGTGCAGTATTTTTCTGAATTAATAATTTCTCAGGAAGAAACAAAAATTAGAAAAAAGCCCAATATATTCCATTTATAATAAACAGAACCATTTGATTCTTGAATGCGGCAGATATTAACATCTTTAAATTTGTCAGCTAAAAAAAATTAAAATAAATTCTTGTTGTCATTACAAAAAAAACCTTATTTGCCCACCATGAAATATTAACAACCTACTTACATGTCTTGCATTGATTTCTTCTAAGTATTTGCATAAATTGCTAAAAAATTACTTTCAGTTAGCAAAATACAAATGTTTTATTTTGAAGATATTGAAAAAAATCACACCTCTCTCTGTCTCTTATTTTTTTAATGAACAAGCTGTCAGAATGGGTGATAATTTACAAAATTTTCCCACCAAATCACTAAAAGAACCAAAACTAAACAGGATTGGAGTAGAGGGCACTTCTTAAAGAGGACTTGGAAGTACCCAGAAGTCACTCCACTACTTGGTCCATGCCAGCCTGAAAGAGCAGATGGTCAAGGGGGACTTCTGCTCCAGGAGAACCTGGCATCCAGACGTGCAGGAGATATGCTTAAAATGGACAACAAGATGTTTGTCCCAGGAAAAAAATAATAAAGGAAATACGATTATAAAACTGTAAGAAGAGGAAGAACAGCAGCACAACTTCAGAGATTAGCTGTCACTGAATTGACCAGCTGGAAGACTCTTCCTTGCATGCTCTCTGTGCCAAGTACCTCCATTGCTCTCTCCAGAGATACCCTGGGCTCTTAAGTCTTTTAAAAGTTCTTCCTTGGAAATGCACATTGAAAGCTCCCCTGCAGAAACCCTCATTTCCTGTTCTACTTTAGGCAACCTTTCTGTTCCGCAGCTTTGTTCCATCCTAAAGCCTAAAAGAATCTAAATGAGCTGCTTAAGGGCCTAAGACATAACTCCCCTTTGATTGAGTAAAAGACTGTGTGTGTCACTGATGGTGACTTCTCACTTGCATCAATGTTTTGAGCTCAGAAAGTCAACTGAGCTTTAACTACAAGCTCACAGTCCACCAGGTTGCCAAGCACATGGGATTTAGGAGAAAGCATCTAGGAGAGACCTCTTTAGACACATTAAAACAGAGGTGGGCATTTTAACGTTGCATAGATAAACACATTCCTTTAGCATTAGGAAAAGAATGATAGTTTTTAAATATGTAAGCTTCAGGTTTAGTGATTAAATGCACCTTTCTGATGCCAGTTCCTCCCTTTGTCTTGATTAAAAAGAATATTAATTTCAGTATATTTTAAAGATATCCTGTAAGATTCTGTCACAATTTGCTTTATGCAGCTGCTTGTGTTGCATTATTGATACTAATTTTAAGTAGATTTCCGACCCTTTAAAAATAACAAGCTGTCTCCCAAAATAATTCCAGAAGTGCTAGTAAAAATTAAGATACTCTGAAGAGTATGGTGAACCCAAAATTTCCAGCACATCTTTTCTGCAAACTAACTTTTCTTGGTTTCATACATTTAATAATGGGTTTTAATATTGACTTTTCAATTTCTGGTCAATCACATTAATTTTGTTAAATTCTCCTGCAGAATAAGAGAAATACTGGGAGTCTTACAAATACTAAGCTTTTTGAAATATATGTTAAGAATTTTGATGAAACTACTACTGTAAATTTGAAACTTAAAGAGAAAATTTTAATTTACTCTTCTCCATTTTCTAATCATCTCTACAAATGATTGATATTCTGCAAGGCAGTGAGTTTTATATTGAAGATGTTTAGTGATAGCTGAGACATCACATAAAGGAAAAGCTATCTGTGAGGGTTATCAAAACTGCATGCCAAAAATTCATTAGAAAAAGAGTGTTATAAAAATCCACCTGCAGTTCTTAGAATGCGTTTGATAAAAACAGAGTAAAGATTGAATGAAAAAGACTACAAAATCATAACAAAATAGAAGTGTAGGAAATGGAAAATGGACATGATTAATAATTTTAGTGGTTGAGTTTTGGATCAAAGGAGAAAGAGTGTCCTGTAAGTCAGTGAAAATTAAATAGAAGCATAATAACCCTTTGGAAATCAATTAGAGGAGGAGACCACTTTTAGTTATCAAAGCCAAGAACAAGGCTTAGATCCATATGCTGTTTGGTGGGAAAAACCATTTCAGTTACTAATACAGTGTAAGAGCTGGGTGAGTAAAGGTTCTAGGTTACCAGTTTGAGCAACAGAATTGATTTAAGAATTATCAGAGGAAATGGAAAGAAGCTGGTTGGGATTAAGATATGATTAGCTTGAGTGTTTGGTTTTATTAAAACAAACAGGAATTGCAAGTGGGGTGTACAGAAAGAGATGGCAATGAGAATATGACCAAGGGCATGGTGCTGTAACACAGTATATGTATGTGTGTGTATCATACACTGTGATTTTTAACAGGAACATATGCAACCTATTAATTCATACACTAAAATTAGCTTTTTCTTTCACTTGCTTCATTCCACACAAATGTTAAATAGCCACAAGATATTTTCATAGTTTAGATTTACTACTCGCCTTGTGAAAGCCTTGTTGCTCATAGACCAACTCTGCTAGTAACTAATCAGTAAATGAAATCTTTGGACCTCAAGAGAGAATCTGAAATTTGTGCTTATCTATACAGATATACTCAGGAGAGGTTTGGTGGGTTCTTTTTTTTTTTTTTTTTTTTTTTTTTTACAATTTCTAGAATATGGAGTTAATAAACAGTTGAAACATTTGCCATATTTCTAAGCCTGTTTCCTGCATAAAACAATGCAGGAATCTTGCCTGAGTTGGTGCTTCTAAAGTGAAGCAACAAAGGCAAATCCCACCCATCCTGATTCAGTGAAATTCTAAACCCTGTTGCTGTGGTGGGAACTTGTAAAAGCTTACACAGAGAAGAGTGAAGTACTATTAAATGATCTACTTTATAGATATTGAACATAAACCTAACCCACTTCATTAGCTTTACACCATTAATCTCAAGGAGCCTAATAGTCTCACCTGGTTATCCTTGGAGTTTCTTCTCGATATCAATAGAGAATTTTGTGGTGAAACACATAGTAGAAGCATTAATCTTGTCTGTAGTAGAATCAAATGTTGATGTGCTAGTAGACTTCTGGGCAATTGGGTTCAGTTCCAGGGGAAAGGATGCAAATTTGTGGCATACTCCACATATTTTACATACCACAGAACAATTTTTAGGGCTTCTAGGAGTCTTAGTTCAGGGCAATATCTCTCCATCAACTGGAAGCTCATTTCTTGTAGAGGAATGAAGGCAGTGGGTTGATTAGCATTGATAATATGCAGCTGTGGCCTTGCCTCCAAGGCAGTGGCTTGATTGACATGGACACTGTGCAGCTGTAGCTCATTCCTGCTAGGTGGTTAAATAGCACTGAAGATTGTGGGTTAGGTAGTTGGATAGAGGAGGAGCATTGTGATCTGACTTCTGGAGGAAGGTGAAACAGCACAGACAGTAGAATCTGACTGGTGGTAAAAGTCTTGTTGCAGCCTACTAGTTTGTTTGGGCTGTAACAGTCTGATCTAGATATCAAAGCTAAAAGTCAGAGGGTGATCACCCCTATTAGTAGGCTTCTTTCTCTTATACATGGAAAATGAAAAACCTTCTATAAATAAAGTCATTAACCAAGATTTCTTCTAAGATTATTATAGGAGTTGAATTGCCCATGAGCACCACACGTGCATATGTAGCACAACTGTTAGTTGACACAGTGAAGTGACAAAGAAAGACATATCAAATGTTCAGAATTTCTTTATTTGTTAGTTTATGTACTTCAGAGATGGAAAAAAATACTGTCTATAAAGCATCAGGCACTATCAAAATGTAGCTATTATTTATGTATAAATTCTTCTGAATTTGTAAGTTTAGGTTTAGCTTACCTGTAAATGTCTAAAGTCTCTATCAGCTTCTAATCAGCCTCAGTCATAACACTGGCATAAAAAAGATTAACAGGTAGCCCTTCTTACCTTCTAAGCTCACAGTATTCTATGCCTCAAAGCCATACTTCTTGGGGATTTTGATTTCATCAGTTCTCAAGGAAAAGGCCAGCTGGGCTAGCTTTATATTTTCATAGAAGAAGGAGGAAAACTCTGAGCCTGTTTGCAGTTCATTATTCAGCAGCCTTCTCTCTGCATCACTGCTGACCCTGGTAGTATGGAGTAATGCTTCTTGCACAACAGGCAAAATTATATTTCTAATCACTTATGGGTATCAAAGGACACGTGGTAAGTTTTGCAGAAGGAAGAGGATTAGCTTTGTTGTCCTGGCTAGCTTTCAGTTTGTTCACTGAATACAAATCTACTGGGTAATTTAAAGTACAGCTTCTTCTCCCCTTAAATGTCATACCACGTGGTGCTCTGAGCTGTTGAACAGCTGCCATATTCCTCTGTGGAGATGGCTGCTGAAGAATATATATAGCACCATTTTAAAGCTTTGGGGAATTAAAAATACAAAGTATTAAGCCGTTCATA
Organism: Falco peregrinus; assembly: GCF_023634155.1. Lineage (NCBI taxonomy): Eukaryota > Metazoa > Chordata > Aves > Falconiformes > Falconidae > Falco > Falco peregrinus. Next base: position 42,994,017 of record NC_073722.1, read on the forward strand.
TATTCAGATGGATAAGGAGAAGGAGAGAGAGGGACAGAAAGATTTCTGATTATGGTAGGAAAGACAGTGGAAAATACATCAAGTAGTGAATAAGACCAACTAATGATATATTCTACAGCACAAAGTTTACTGCAGTGATTAAGGACAGCTGATTCCTCAAAATGTGTTTTTTGCTTTCTTTTTGAAATTAGATTAATTTCTAAGTATTGAGAAGTCATCCATAAACACTAACATCTTCTGAATCATAGTTTTATTAATATTTTTAACTCAAATCTTGAGAGAGAAAACATTCTGTTTCTTTTGGTGTGGTAAATTTGTAAATGTGTGGTAAATTAGTCAAATTTGTGTAAATGGTGTGGTAAATTAGTCAAAATCTGCATCACACCAGGCACGTCTTCAAAAGGATGAATAAAACTTGGGAAAGACTCAAAATCCCAGAAACAGAATGAAGGTCTGTGTATGATGGACAGTTACACATGGAAAGAACTGCTGGAGAACAGGATTTGTCCAGGATGGATAGACAGAAGGGGCTGCCTTGATTCTGGAAACCAAGTGCCCTTATGAGTATGATTGTTTGTTTGCAGCTATCTCCAAACATACCATTTCATATATCTGGACCACAGATGGCACTGAAGTAGTCTTTCCAACTTCAGGTTTCTCTGGGCTGATGCAAGACACCAGCCCAGTCCTTAGAGGTGTTGTAAAAATGGTTTGAACTAAATTTTGGACAAAGAAAGAAAATGCTGCTAGGAGATCTGAGGGCTATGAAGTGGTGAGATGTGTTATGTTAAGTAACTAACTTGTTGCTAAGGATAGTAACCTCCTTAGATGGATCATGTATAACCACATGATCACAGTCTCACAGGAGCTTAAAAAGCAAGATACTTGTATACAAGTGGCTAAGAAATGAGTCTGTGAACTCCTCAGTTCCTTTAATTTTATAGATATTTAAATTTAGGAAAATATTATCTGACTGATATATATTTATATCAATATTTTTAATGCTTTTATTTTTAAAATTTTGTGTCTTTCTGCTGGAAGTTATTTCCCCTAAGTAAACAACAGTTATTTTTAGCTTTCCACAAAAGAGAAGGGAATGAAGAAATTAACTTGGTCTATGTGTTTAATCCAACCAAAAGTATCCTACAGCAGCAAAAGACTATAACAGGCATATGACTTATAACAGACTTTGAATATTCAGGTTTTATATTTAACATACTTCACTATTTGAGACAGCCATTTTTTTTTAATAGAATTTAAAATACAGGATATCCAGAAGTTTGATCACATTTTTCTGTTCCAACAAAACAAAACCCTCAGTTAATGTCCAATATTGAATAGAAGGGAAAAAAAAAACCCTATCAGAAATGTTGCTGCTTGCAAGGGACAGATTTCCTACTGAAGAACAGAATTCTTGTTTGTGTCTTGGCCACCTGCTCTGAAAACAAATTCAGAACACAGTTCTACTGCAAATACATTGGTAAAAGGTCATTCTTATACCATGACATTTTCCCCCCTGCTTGTCCAGTGTAAGGAAACTTTAAGTCTAGACATTCCAAATGTCCTTCCCTCAAATAAGACCAATGGTAAAGATGTTTCTCTCTTTCTGGGCCATTTTTTGCTTAGTTTGTTATATAATGGCTGTTCACGGTCTTAAACTTTTTGCATAAATTGGGCCATGATTAACCTCACATGGAAACTGGAACATACTAGTGTGTATATTACAAACACTTACCAAACTGCAAAATCCTTCTGAAATCACTGGGACAAAATCAAGTACCTTGAATTAAGTAAGAGTTTTCCAAAATTCTCAACAAAGTGATGTGGTTCAATTAATGAAAAACAGATACCAGGCTGCTGGCAGCAATGTGAGTTTATTCAAGTAATGAACATTCATTTGATAAAAAAGCGTGCAACACGGGAGGATTTTTATTAGAAGAATAACAGAATTTAAAACAATGTAAGCTGTCTTTGAGACAGTGTGTTATTACTTAAATGGTTTATTTATTTTCCTTCCTGCCCTCTACCACCCCCACCCTGCCCCAAGCATCTACTGTATTCATTCCACAATGCCAGTGTCTGGAGGTTGTTTGTGTGGATTCCCAAAGTAAAATCACAGTCTCCTTGGAGACAAAAGTGTTATTTAGTTATTTAGATTTCTTTCAGAAAGATTTGGATTCAGAAAGAGAAGTGCACAGGTACAAAACAGTGTCATCTCTAAGTGAGATGGTTTTGGAGGACTAAAGATTAAATAAAATTCTTTGTCTATCACTTCAACAAAGTATCAGTATACTAGATGGAGTTTTACTACAGGTGTACATTAAGATAACCTTTTCCTGTTGCAGTATATGTTTATCTGTGTATATGTGTATGTGTGTACGTATGTGCATATATATATATATCTACATACAGAATACTAGTATGTAAGGATCATGGAAGATTACAGAGTTGACAGTATAATAATTTTAAGTAACTCTATGAATGTAAATAAGGTATGGAAATTTTTGTTGGTTCGGGTTTTTTTTCTTTTTTTTCCCTTCTTTTCTTTTCTGAACAAGCTATGACAAAAGCCAGCCGTTCTTCCAGGGGCTAAAGAGAGTGATATGGTGTGTGCAGCCAGTGTAGTATCTCCACTGTTGGTATTAAATTAAAGGATTTCTCGTTTGATGTCAGAGGATGTATGCAAAAATTGCATCAGGAACCTCTCCCGAATGCCTAATATGAAGTAAGGGGAATGTCTTGACTTACTAGAATAAAACACAGTTTGTGGGAATGCAGAGGATTAATGTGGTTTATTATTTAATTCCAAGACAGATGAAGCAGCTGAAGTCTTGGTTGAAGAATAGAGTGAATTAATATAGGGGCTAAATTAAAAACTGGACTACTTGAGGAAAACTAGAAGGAACAGGATAAATTGATGAAAAAGCATTGCTCTAAATTTCTTATCAAAGTTATTCCATGATATAGTCTGGTACTCCTTAGCTGTCCTGTAATCCTCTGTCTCCTCTCCCTCTTTCTCCTTTTAATATATGTATGGAAATCACTTTTACTTCTAGTTCTTTATTTATTATTGGAAATAAGTAAAATTGTTAGGAAAGTAACTTTATAGCAACTGTAACATACCTTCAAGTGCACGGATCACATCCAAGTGACAGACGGAAAGCTTCATGCCCAATTTGTATGAACAATTAGCTTGGGCAAATAAAGTAATTGCATATGCCAGTTCTGACAGAACAATTTATTTTTTTTCCCCTCTGTGCAATCATGATGATTCTAAAAGCAATTGTAGGGCCCGTTGTAATTTAAGGCAGGGACTGCTTGCTATTCTAGACTTGTACTCTTCCTAAAACTAGAAAGCCCCATTTTGGTTGGTCCCTCACCACTGCCATGATTAACACAATTATAGATGGAATAACTTCATAGCATTTCACTTAACAAAGATAAACTACTGGTGCTTATGCAATTATAATGTGCAATGCTGGATGTCCCCACACCCCCAAAAAAACCCCAATGCTGTAATCAAATCTACTGGATTCGTATTTTGAAAAGAAATTTAGATTATTGAAAATGATACAGAAGACATTTTTTAAATTTTGAAGTTAGTGAATATGGGGAGGAGAGGGATTAGTTAGATATTCTACATCTAAATGTTGGTTTTTTAGTGTTTCTTTTGAAATGGAAATCTAATGCTAGCAAGAGTTTTGTTGTTGGCAGTAAAACTCTCCAATTTGTTGTGTATTTTGCTTCACAGAATGTATCTAGCAGGAGCAGTACTGTAATCACTACATTGCCACAGTTATGCTTCATAAATCCTACTTGCAAATATGAAAAAGGTCCTCCTTTTTTAATGCCTGTCTTTGACCTTTCTTCTGCAAAGGCAGTTTCCTAGAACTAGTTTTCAGCTAAGCAAAAAAATTTCCATAAAGATGAACTGTTTCTCCTCTGATACGGAGCAATCGGGAATGGTACATGTTACTCTGACCCAGGCTGAGCAGAGACGTCAAACTGAATTTCCTACATAACATGGAGTTCTCATCCACTTATTCTCCAACTTTTACACACATATCCCCTTCTGAATAAAAGTGCTCATATTTTCCACCAGAAAATAACAGTTCCCTATGTGTGAAAACTTTGGGAATGCTTGATGGTTTACTTGAGGTTGGCTCAAAAGCAAACAGAAAACTTGACATTTTTTGTGAAAAAGAATTTTCACCCCTTGGTAAATGGACACTTCTTGTTGTCTGCTGTCGCATGTGATGGTGCATGTAATGCGGGCTTTTAGGCCATATTCTGTCTCCATAACTTGTAGCCATCTAAAAGGCAGCTGTCAGCCGATGTCAGTCATCTAACTTCTTCCATCATCAATAATGGGGAATAGGTAACTCCATACAGTGACTTACCCCATCCTGACATAGCGGTCTAAAATAGAATAAATAGGTCTCTGGATCTCTTTTTCTTGACTGCAAATGACAGCTAGACAATTAGCTGTTATATCTAAAGTTTGGTGGGATGGATCACACCCTTATCCATCAGAATTGTTTGTTTTTACAGACAAGGATCTGAATAAGCAAGCAGGAAACTCAGGTTTTATATTCTGATCTGCCACACAGTCTTAGATAAACTTGTTCCAGTTTATCCCTATCTTATTCCTCATTTTCTTTTTTGCTTACTTTGTCCTACAAATGGGCCGGGGAAAAGAAGAAGTCTTATGTCACTGCTGAGACGGACATGACACACAAAGGATTGTGCACAAAACCAAAAGGCCAAAAGGCCCCGTTTATTGTTCTAACAAGCCTTTTTATATATTTCTTCAGAATAGGTGTCTATATTGGTTCACTTACAGACGATCAGTACATGATTGGATGGCCTTTTCTTTGCTACACCTTTGATACGCTTCTTCCACTTGTGCATCTGGCAGTTCCTTATCTTGTTGGCTCAGCTATTCTCAGGACTTTCCCAGGCTCTTCAAGGATACCGGGTATCTGTTCAAGGCTAATGTTAAGCTCACATTCCGATCCCTTGGACCAGCCAAGGTTTCCCACAGTCTTAACAAGCATAGCCAGGACTTGATCTTCACAGTCACAGATTTTAAAGAGGAAAGGACCAACAAATTAATTAAGTGGGACTTATATAATTTTGTTCATTTATAAGTTAAGCAGCCAGCTACGGTAATCACCTATGAACCTTCTATTATCCCTGGAGAGACATGCAGCTTAGAAAAGCAATGCATGCCATCTATTGTACATACATTAAAAGCTAGGTGAAATGAATCCAACCTTAGAAGATAAAAAATTATCAAAATGCCAAATTTTTGATTCTAACTCATAGTTGTTGTCATTGCTACTGCTTAGTTGAACTGCTGTGGCTTTAGTTTTCATTTACTCCTTCTCCAATAGATGGAAGTTACCTTCAGGAATCTAGAAGGTTAAAAATAGCTATAAAATCACAAGAACTTGATTTTTTTTTTTTTCATTTAGGATACAAGAGAGAACAAAATCAAAGTACCTTTTGCCTACTGAGCAAGAAATTGTCTTTATTAAGTGAACAGAAGCTCTGAAGATGTATTCAAGATGGACCACATCCTTTGGTTCTGACAAAAGTGAAGGAAATAAAAATAGGATTAATGTGACTTATATGAATAAATCTTAAGAGCAGGTAACCTACTACTGCCTCTGATACAAGTGTTCAAAGTTCCCCATCAATAAAATGCAGCATCCACTATGACACCGTAAGGAATTTGTGTCCTTTGTCATGTCAGAGACTCCCAAGTCAACACAGAAGCAAAGTTCATCTGAGCACACTTCTGCTTTCACTCTTGTTGGCTCACAGAGACAAAAACTAACACATTCAGAACACAAAGGTGTCCCAGTGGGCTGACAAGAAGAATAAAATTATTTCCCATTGGAACTGAAAATGAACACAAATTTCATCACTGTCTGGTCCAAATGCAAAAGTAATTTTTTCCTTCTTGCGTAATAAGAATATATCAAAACCCACACTGATAACACTGTAGAAAACTGTTTAGAATGAAGGGTATTCTTTATATAGCTGAAAATAATAAGGAAAATTTATTTGGCAGGAGGAAATAAAAATATTTTAACTGTGGCAAAATGGACTCCTTGCACATAAAGTTGCCAGTGTAGCTGGCCTTTACATAGCATGGTAGACATCCACAGGATTTCTCTGACTCTGGATGAAGAACAACTGAGGTAATTAGCATCTGTTTAAATCAACATGGAGAAGCTTCAGTGATAGTTAAAATCCAGACATCTCTACTATTTTCTTCACATTTGCTATGTAGCATTTTTTTTGGGGGGGGTGGGGTGGGGTGGGTGGATGGGTGGGGTGGGGTGGGTGGATGGGTGGGTGACCAAAAATGTTCTATTGAAAAAAGGAGTTTTTTTGTAGCCATGATGGTCAAAGACTATAAATTATCAGAACAGACATTGTCTTTTTTTGGAAAGCTTTTGGGAATTCTTGAGGTGTCCCATAGAAGTTTCTATATACATATGTTTGCATAATGGCTGACTGTTCTCCCTCTCTCTGACCTGTGCAACAATATCAGATAGCTAAATAGAATTACCACTACTCCTTACATATCTTGACACTCAGTTTGGGATAAGTGAACTGTCTCTTTAATTGTGATCTTGGCCATTGAGGGAGAAGTACTTACAGGAGAAAATTAAATGAGAGCTGTTTTGGCCCAGATGGTTAGCAGAAGTGTGCCTCTCAGGGAAAAATGACATGGTCTGCATCTATCCTAACAAAGTTGAGCATGCTTGGGAAGATTCCCTGGCACTGGAGCATGATCATTTACGCTAGTAAAGCATTAGAAGGCTTCCTGGCATGATTTTGGCCCATTCCAACAAGCTCCTTCCCTAAACAACTTCTGGACATGATTTGGCAGCTGGAGCAGACCAGGAGCCGTTCCAGCAGGCAGTTTGCACACAGACATCCTGCTCTGGAGGCCGAAACAGTTTATTAGAAAAGATAAGAGATGTCCTGTACCAGTTGGCCTCATTGCTTGAAGATATCTCTGGATACATTTAATTTGCTGGTGTAGATGTAGCTGTAATGAAACTTGTTCCCACATGTGAACACAGTAACAGGCCAATCTTGGCTGGAAAAAATTTCCTCAGAGGAAGAAAAGCTCAAGATAATGTTACATTTGAGATTACTTTATTAAACTACAGATTTTTAAACCCTAAAGTCTGATTCATTATTACATTTTTTAAAGGATTTAGCACTTATGTGATGCAGTTTTGTCGTTGTTTCTCTAAAATGGAAACTCATTTCTGGAAGATACTATGATTTGGAAGATATCACTGTACACAATGATTTTAGTTCCTCAGAGTTGAAGGCATTCTTCTGCCCAGTTTATTACACCAATAAAATAGAAACAAAATAAAGATCATACATGCTTACTGAAAGGGCTTGGAAATACAAATACGTTTGCATTTCACTTACTGAATTTAGCGTGGTTTACTTAGATTAGTAAGGTGAATATAACAGCCTGGAAAGGCAGATAGACAAAGCAGACAAAAATAATAAATTGTTTTCAGCAGTCCTGAGGAAACAAACAGCTTTCCCAAAATAAATAGCCAGTTCTGTATATCAAGATCACATAGAAGTAATTACTACAGCTGACTTGTATTCTATAAAAAATCTTTTGCATCAAAATAGTATCAGTGACTTAAGAGATTGCACCAGACATGATGGATGCACTTGACCCCTTAACCAAACTGGAGATAATTTGGTGCAAGCTCCAAAGGAGGCAAAGCCCTGAGCCATAGCCAGGCCACAAACTCCTCTAATTCCAATCTGTTCTCTGAAAACCCACAAAGGAACAGAGTGACACAGTGACCATCAATGTATATGAGCTTGGAACACTGATCATGTGATCCACACATGAAGAGCAGGTAGGTTTTCCAAGACTCATTCATCAAGGAACAAAGAAAGTTGTGGGTACAAGGAGTCTCATGCATACCTTTCCCATCACATGTAAATCGACTACAAGCCAACCACTTTATTTCGTAAATACGACAGCCCAAGTGAGCCTTCTCTGAGCTCTCCCTGCCAGCATGGTGGTGATCTCCCCTTGAGCTGGGATACCTCTCAAGGTTGCTCCTTGAGGCAGAGAGACCTTTTACCACCAGCTGGTTTTTGGTAAGTGACAGATATGGTGCATAACCTTGTAGTGTGGTGAATTCGATTTCTGCCTTGGAAACTTTGATTTTGTCTTGGTGACATTGATTTTGCCTTGGTCACTTTGATTTCTGACTTGGTAGTTTTGAATCACTGCTCAAATGGTTGTGTTCGAATGATAGAGTGAAGCTTGCCATCAAAGGTTGTTAAGTTGCACTTTTACTTCATCATATTAAACCCACCTCTGTTAATAGTTTTGATGGTGATTCTTTAAGTGATCTAAATCACCCATTCACAACAAATTGGTGTAGTTGGCAGGATGACAAGTAGTATCACTGATTATTTATAGAAGCATTGAATAAGTCCAAGTCCCAGATTCTCAGAAGAATAGGCTCACAACCACCGGCATGACTAGGGTGCTATTGAAGAACATTAAGACTAACAAAAGAAAATATTAAAAATTGTAAAGACAAAGGAATCATTTGTAAGATGTTAGGCACCTGCCTAGAAGCTGCCTGTCAGGATAGAAGAAAGCTAATAGAGGGAGACAAGATCTGAGTGAGGAAATAGAAGGCAGGAAGGCAGCTAAGTTATTACTCTCCCTGCAAATTGAACAGCTACAGAAGCAGTTGCAGGAAGAAGAGGAGAAGAAACTAAAGTGGGAAGAAAAGACTGAGATGATGCTCACATGGTTCCCACATCCCATTAACTCCTGCAAATTAGGAAACCAACAGTGTTCCCATAGGTCTGGGATGGTAATGTCTGGGGTGATGCTGATAACTATGACGTGGGAAAAGATGACTGTGATGAAGGAAGTGATGACCCCTTGTTCCCCCTCAGATTTCCCTGAATATGAGGCTAGACCTACCATTAAAGCAGAATATATCTTGATTCCAGTTCGTCCTTCACAACAACTGGTGACATTTCTAATAGATACAAGAGCACAAAGTTCAATCACCTAAAGTCAGTCACTGGAAGCCAGGTGGAAGTGTATGTCATCTACTTGCTTTGTAATTAAAAAAAAAAAAAAAAGAATATTTTGGGGGTTGATGTCTTGACCAGATGAAACTTGTGCCAGACAGACAGCAGCGTGTAGTCCTTTGGTTCAAGTATTGATTCCAACCGCAGTAGAAACTGGGAGGCTACAGTACGTGCACTCTGTACAGGCCCTGTACTCCCCAGCTCAAAAATTACTGGTGTTCCAAAGTATCCAATTCCTGCTGTGGCATGAACTGGAATTTCTGAAGTAATAGCAGATTTGTAAAACCAGCACATTATATCCAGAACCCACTCCCCATATAATTCACCTGTCTGGCCAGTCCGAAAGCTGTATGGATGCTGTCTGGCAATTGATTATAGGTGCCTAAGTGCCAACACAGCCCCACTAATGGCTGCAGTACATTGTATTGCAACTTTAACAGCCACACTATAAGCAGACACATGTCCATGGATGGCAGTGCTAGATGTCAGAGATACGTTCTTTATAGTCCTCTTGCAGGAGGAAGATATAGAAGAATTTATTTTCACTTGGGAAGGTATGCAATACACCTATAACAAACACCCACAGGGGTACAAACTTTCACCCACAGTTGTTCATGCTGTGCTTGCTGAACTTTTACAGACAATCTCACTCTCTCAAGATGTGAAACCATACAAACATATAGATGATATTCTAGTCAGAGGGACCTGCCCTGAAAAATTAGAAGAAGGGAAAACAGCAGTATGGCAAGCACTATATAAAGCAGAAGTTGAATTTTCACCTGAAAAATGTCAGGGACCAAGTACAGAAGATTTTTAAGTACTTGTTAGATTGCAGGTAGTGCAGCAACTCCACTGCGCACCCTAAGCAAAATAGAACAATTGCAGATACCCCAGCTGAGGAAAGAATTACACCACCTTATGGGTACCTTAGGATGCTGGAGGAAGCATGTACCTGGATTTTCTATCATTGCTCGCCCACTTGTACTCACTTTCATAAAAGGGGAAACCATGGAAATGGAAGCCAGAACATGAAGAGGCAGCCCAAACCCTAATACAGGAATCAAAAGCATATCAGTCACTGAGGCCAGTACACCCCCGTGATCCTATGATAGCAGAATGGAGTTTTGCAGAAGACCATGCTGATTGCAATCTACTCCAGACCAGTCCAAGTGGGTCAAAAAGGTCTTTAGTGTTTAACTCTACAGCACCTGAAGGGACAGAACAGAGCTATTCCAAGTGGGAAGAGACTTTTCTCTTTAGTCCGAGCAGTTGAGCCACTAAGGGATAACCCACCCAAAAAATCCTACTGAGACTTCTATTGTTTTCTCTTTCCAGAAATGATACTGGGAATGATACCAGCACACCATTGTTGGAGATTGGGAAACCACTGAAGGATTATTTATCCTCGCAGAAGTAATCATCACCAGCATGAACCAAATTCAGTTCACACATCAACAAGCCATACCACAGAGTGCAGAGGCTCACTGCTTTTATTTATGTTAATCAATACAGTAACTATAGTACATTCTGTACCATACATGTTTCTCATTTGTGGGTGCAATCTACTGTAACAGCAATTACAAAGGAAGGTGATGAGGGCACCTCGCCCACTGAGATGCAAAAGGTAGTTTGGGATAATGCTACTCAATTCGAAAAGGATTTCCAGTCTTGGTGGTATCTAGTTAATGCCACTTATGACCCCACTGACAGTAAAGCTACACCTTTTGTTTTGAAAATACGCAATGTTTCAGTATGCGTCATACACCCAGTCATTGTACTGGGATTAAATCACCATGGAATTGTCCTCTGTCAGAACACAGAGCATCAGAGCATAGGACCAACAAAATGGGGAAAATAGCAAGCTATTGATGTTGATGCACATGCGGTATGGGTATTACAATAATTTATTTGTGAAAGTAACACCATTTAGGCCCAAGACATTTGCCTTGACACTGAACTAAATGTCATTTTGAAATACATCCTGATGAAAACCCTGAAACTGTACTTGTATATGTTGGAAATGGATGCGCCTGTGTGATAACCCTTTGTAATTCTATGTTTACAGACAACACCACTGTAGAGACATATAATCACTCAAATATCTGTTTTTGTAATTTTACCAAAATTATGGGATGTGACTAACTATTCAGCTCTTGTCACAACTCAACAATTGCTACAATCTAACTACACGTGTCAAGATTTATTGTCTACCACTATTGGAATAAATCTCATACTGGTAGGAAAACTGTTGCAACATGATGACCTGAGTCAATTGCTACAATGAATTTGGAACAATGGACAAAGAACCCTGATTACCAACCATCATGATGCAGAGAAGATACACCCTGTCCTAGAAAGAGTGAAGAAAGGTGGAAAACCTCACTGGTGGGAAACTCTTTTTGTATGGTCACCACCAACAACTGGAATTTTTGGATGCTCCATCCAATTATAGTTTTGTTAGTTTTGATATGTTTATTGCTCGTCATTATTCTTGATGTCAAAGTTTGGTAAAAGAGGAAACATATGTTAATCCAACATGTAAAATTTATACAATCAACTGATTTGGTGTGTGAAATGGGGGATAAACAGTAGCATTAATTGTGGCACTTAAACTAAACAGCTTATCAAATAATTTGACTCTTATCACTGAACCGCAATACACCACCTATTTATGACACAGAGGCAAGAATTAACCACACTGCCACTTTATGAGTTGATAAAGCAGATTGACTCTAGTCATCAGGTGGACTGTGATGGATGAACTCCACTCCTTCACCAAACTAGCAGTAGTTTGATGCAAGCTCCAAAGGAGGTAAAGCCCGGAGACATAATCAGGCCAAGAATTCCTATAATTCCAATCTGTTCTCTGAAAACCTGCAAAGGAGCAGAGTGACACATTGGGCATTGATGCATATGAGCTTGTAACACCAATCATGCAATTAACACACAAATAGCAGGTTTTTTTTCCAAGACTCATTTATCAAGGATCAAAGAAAGGAGCTCTAACAGTCATTGTAATTTGCAAGTTTCTGTTTATATTATATAAAATTGACTTTACTCCCTTCTAGCCTTCAATATTGACCACAGAGTAATTTCTATGAAGTGACTCAAAATAATATGAAAATATAGATTACTGAGGAGAAAATATCTCAAGGGAAGCTAAACTGCCGATAGCTGTGTCTTTAAAAATGTTTGAACCATCAAGGTAAGATAACATAGTCAAAGGTCTGGAAGTATTCTGAGACATATTAGAGAATAACCATTTTCTGAAGGAAATAGGCTTGGGTTATTTATTTCTGGTCATCATGGTATTAAAAAAAAATATATTAAATCACAAATGTGTGGTGAAGGCAAGAAAACTACTTGGTTGTAAGGAGTACCTTATTACATTTATTTCCATTGGAGTCATTTAAGAAGGAGGAAAGAGAAAGAGAAGTTAAATATAAGAATCAAATGCTTCCTGGATCATATGTCTGCCATGAAATATGTATCAGTTGTAATGTCAATGAACAGTGTCCAGATAACATTAGACACGGAGAACAGGGCATGGAATGGAACCTAAATCAGAGGTCCAAGACATAAAATAAAATTATGGATGTTGGTCTGTATTTTGACCCTATCAGTGTATGTATTTGCATTAACCTCTTTAACAATTATATTCAAGAAAACAAAGAAACACTTAATTTCCAAGAGAGAACTTTTCTTAGAATGTATTAATAGTGTGATTCACACCTATTTTTGGATGAAGACCAGTAAATGCCATAAAATGTTTTCTAATATACATTCTGTAGACACTTCTGGGAGCTTGAACCAGAGGTTTAAGTTGTTGGAGGTTTAAGTGTTAGGTAAAATTAGTTCAATACACAGTCCATGATAATTTTATTGGCAAGAAACTTTCAGATGTTGTCTTTACAAGATTCATTAAAAGCCATGAGTGAAGATATAGGTACTTTTGCTTGTTAGTCTCTGTAAACACTGTTGAAATAATTGAGGATTAGAGGTATTTGCTCTTGTCCACTACCCATATCAATTCACAATGAGTTTATTCTGATGAGGGACACATGGACAATAAGAAGGGATTTTTCAAGTACCTCAGCAGCAAAATAAATACTAGGGAAAACACGAGCCTGCTGTGAACAAAGTGGGTGCCCTGGTGACAGATGCTACAGAGTGGAGTTAATGAATGCCTTCTTTGCCTCAGTCTTTACTGCTAAGGCCAGTCCTCAGGTTTCCCAGACCCTGGAGGCAAGAGAGGAAGTCTGGAGAAAGGAAGACTTTCCTGGGGTTGAGGAGGATCATGTTAGAGATCACTTAAGCAAACTTGGCCCCCATGAGATGCACCCTGAGTGCTGAGGGAGCTGGCAGGTGTTATTGCCAAGCCCCTCTCCACCATCTTTGAAATCTGCTTCCCAGATCAGGAGTGAACTAGCAATGACCCTCATTTACTCATAATTACTGCTTAGTATGGTAGCCCTAATTCATGTCCTGTGAACTTTCCATGTGATCACATAGGTACTGTAAGGGAAAAAGTTGTTTGGGTTTTTTTTGTTTTTTTTTTTTTAAGTAACAATATAGTATGCATTACCACTATTCTTAGCCCAGATGGAGAAAAAGAAAAAGTAGGACAAATCTTTTTATTATTTTCATTCTTAATAATATTTTGAACTATAGAGCTCTTGACATTACTCTTGGGACACTATGATTAAAGACAACAAAATACTCTTAATTATTGTTTATAAATCATTTAAGAAAGAAGACAATTAAAAAAAAATAAAAAGGAAATGCAAACAACCTAAAGGCTTTTATGTTCTCTTCATTAAGAACTTTCAGTTAGGATTAGTCCTTTGAGACATTGTCTTTTGTTTCTTTCCTCAAAAGCAAATTTAAAGTATTTTATTTTATTTTTCTTATTTCATCTTTTCTTTTCAAAGCAGTAGGGAGTAGTAAAAATATCACAATATCCGTGACAACTGGGTATATTACACAAATAATAAATAATAAACAAGGAAATCACTCTTGTGGTAGGACATCTGAATACTTCTTAAGTGTTTCATCAACATACAAGTTTGGTTTTGAAAGGGGAAACTCTATTCACCAAGTCAGTAAAACTGAGAATACAGCTAACTAGGTCAGTCCAAAAAAAATCTAGAATTTTTCATCAAAATGTCATTATTCCTCTTGTAGCTTCCAAAACCAATACATACAAATGATTGACTCCATGTAGCATTCATGAAGCACTGTGGTGGTTTATATGGAAAGCACTGATGCAGGTTGTATCTAGATTGCAGTCCCCAGCAGGTACTGTGAAAGCTTAGGTAAAATGAAAGATGTCTCTGCATGAAGTAACTGTCATCTAAATCCAGTAGTGAAGATCAGCTTTTTCATCTTAACTTTTGATACAAAAGAGGAGCATCACACACCAGTTTTCAGTTACTTTTGCATCATTGTAAGGGTCTTTATTATTTTGGAGGTGGCACAGGCAGAGAAAAGCAAGGGTCAGAGTGAGGATGGGGTAAAGACTGTGTATGTGTTAGTGTGTGTGTGTTAGGAATACACGCTTAGTTGCTCTCCTGGCTGCACAAAAAACAGGGAATTGCAGCAGCCTGGCTGTATTGGGTAGGGATGCAAGGACTCCTCTGGTGCAGAAAGTCTGCTTAGGTTTTGTCTCTTGTGCACTGGGAAGGAAAAATTCCCTGGGTCCTAAAGTCTTCCAGAGCTGGAGTCCTTAAAACAGAGAAACCTAAAGAAATTAGAGGAAAATTCAGATGCTGGACTACAATCCAGTCTAAGTCACACCTGCATATGATTCCTTAAAACAATTTGCTTAGTATTTTCATCCTTTTTAAGGTATACATTTTTTTTTATTTGAATAGATAGTTACTGTTTAAATATCAGCATGCTTCATGAAAGATTAAAACCAAATTGATCTTCTTTCTTACTTTTCAATCCGAGTTGCTATATTTTGCAGTTAAAAAATATGATTTATGTATATTTATTCATACAAGTCAAAGTTGCAGTTAAATGTCAAAATGCAGCATTTTAAAATGGATTAACAATTTTCCATTGTATTCTTTCATCTCACAAAAGAAGACTCAAAACAGGAATTCTGAGAAGCATGGCTTTAAAACGTATGTATAATTCATGTATAAAACTACTATATTAAAAATATAGGTCAAGATCTGGCTTAAAAATGTAGTTTATAATAATCTCTGACAATCTGTGCATCCTCCTTATCAAAATGAAACTCCACAGATTATTGCCTGTTTTTACATGTAATACAACCACATGATAACCAGAGAGGTCTAACACTCAAGCTTCCTGCCCTGCATATGCCTACTGCTGTCTATATTTGCACGTCTGAAATTTTTAGTGACTAAGTCATCTTTATTTGGTAATTTTGCTGTTTGGTAGCTTTGTGCCTTGGCCACCAGCTACAGTAAATCTAAAGTCTTTCACCTTTGTACTGTCTCAACTACTCATCCACCAAAACTGAAACCGTGCTGAGTTAGATCTTACTCTCAGAGATTACTGTGTTGATGAAGATATGAAGGGAAACCACTGTGTTGCTCATCACTCCTCACGGGATTTCTATTCCAGTGCATTTGATATTAAAAAAGATTTGCAGTTGCTCAGCTTTTTATGTAGAGAAATACT
Organism: Falco peregrinus; assembly: GCF_023634155.1. Lineage (NCBI taxonomy): Eukaryota > Metazoa > Chordata > Aves > Falconiformes > Falconidae > Falco > Falco peregrinus. The sequence goes on from NC_073722.1 coordinate 43,009,797, forward strand.
AGGATTCAGCTCATCAGAGCTGTGCAGGTACCTTACTCCCCATCAGCTCCTTTTTTGCCACATCCAAACAATGGATAAGAACGCATTAATTTCTTTCCTGTGCAGTGTCCAGGTATAAACTAATGCACCCACTATTCTGCACCTAAGTATCACTAAAACTGTCTAAGGCCCAAATTCAGATCCTGAATAGATTTTTTCTTCCAAGGTTTTGTTTAATCTGTCCATGGAAAAGACCACACTGGAGCTGGTACCCACTGCAGACCATGCAGGACCCCATGATGGAGCAGGTGGATATTCCTAAAGGAAATGTGGTCCATGGAGAGCCTATGCTGGAACAAATTTCTGTGGAGGACTGCAGCCCTTGGCAAGCCCACATCAGAGAAGAGGAACACTGTGAGAGGAAAGGTGCAGAAGAGAGAAACCATTAGCTACCAACTGTAACATCCCGCTCCTCAGCTGCCTGAGCTACTTGGTGCCAGAGAGGAGTCTCGAGTGACCAAGTTGAGCTTGTGAAAAGAGGAAGGGAAAGTGTTATTTTAATGTTTGTCTTTTTGGTTCTTGATACCCTAATTCATAACTAAATAATCATAATTATATACTTTCTTTCATTGGCAATAAATTTAATTAATTTCCCCCAGGTCAAGCCTGTTTTTCCCATGATGGTAACTGGAAAACAATCTCCCTATATTTATCTTAACCCAGGAGCTTTCCCATCCTATTTTATCCCCTTGCCCCACTTTGTGGAGGGAATGAGTAAGTGTTTGGCTGTAAGGCCAGGCTAACTCACCATGTGTCACACTAGGACTGTTTTTCCCCATTATATCACTTTATATTTATCTTTGTTAAATTTAATTTGACATTTCATTGCCTAGAAACTCTGGCCTCTAAGGTCCTTCTGAAATTCTGTAGTCTGTCCTTTTGCTAAGTGCCTCATATAATGGTGGATCATCATCATTCACATCATTTTATCACCATACAGATCATCACATTTCTTTAGGTCATTTCTTAATACATCAAACAGAATGAGTTCCAGGACAGACCCCTGAACAACTGCTCTGATGACCATCCTGCATTTTAAGAAATGACCTTTTACTGGTATCCTTGAGTTCCTGTCCTTTGACCAAAGACTAATGCATGTTAGAGTCTTTTCTCTTAGCCCATGATACTTGGTGTTCTTACAGCCTATGTGGAAGCCTTTGTGAAAATTTCATAGGAAATTAAAATAGTCTATATAGTTACTACCACTTTAATCCATAGGTTTTTTGACCTTTTTAAATAATGCCTTCTGCTGAAGCCATGATGACCCTTCTCAAAATAAAAATTTACAAATTATCCAAGCATCTACTAATTCTATAATTTCTTAGTATTGCTATTAATTTTCCTAGTGGATATCTTAATTTTAATGGACTGTTAGTCCCTGAGTACATCTGGAAACTTCCTAAGCACTTGTATCTCATCCCCCATCTTTTTGTCTTCAGATATCATAAAGTTTTAAGTGAGATGTTATATGCTACTGTTAGTAATGTATTTATTTAATCTGTGAGTTCCTGTAGAACACTAGAGGTAATATAATCTGGTCCTGGTAATTCGTTAGTGTTCATTATGTTTATTTGTATTGTAACCTCCTCCACAATTGCCTTCAGAGACACTCAGTGCTACAGTGACTAGAGCGCTTCAATATACCTTGGGAATCCCATGCTGAGTTCTGGTCCAGAAACATTTCCCCTGCCTATCTGGGCACCATGCCGGATGCTTTTTCCCAAAACACCACCACTGATTGGCATAAATACCATTGTGGACAGAGACTGTAGTTCTTCCTTTTATTCAGTTTATTAGTGGTGTCCCTGGTTGAGGGATATCTGGTTTGCATTCCATCCTTTGCTGGTCAGGGTTAAAACCCAAACGTCAAATATTGCAAACCCTATATTTTAGGTATTCAAGAAGAGACTCTTTTAAGCCTCCTGCTGAAATTGCTAAACTTTACAGAACAGCTAAATATTCATTGGGCAAAAGACTCTATGATCCTAGTGATTAGGGTATTCATGTGGCAGGGGAGATGTGAGATCCTGACATCCTAATGAATATTTACATAATTTCGTATGAAGTATTCACTGGAGCAGAAACAGCAAGTTGCCTGATCACTTACCTATAGAATCATAATTTTTTTGCCTTTCAGCTCAATTTATTTTTAATCGTGCCTTACAAAGAGGAACAGCCTCGAGAGGAGGAGCTGTCTTCATAGAATATCCTAGTCTTTTGTGTATTTATCCAACGTTAGTTTTGAAAGTCTCTCAAAAGCTGAAGAGATGTAAACCCATTGCTCACACTTTCTCAGGATACTGGACAATGAAGGAAAAATGCTATTACAACCACTCTTTTCTCTGGTCTCAAGTTTTGGAAAAATTTGTACAATTTTTGTGAGGAGATTCAGTATTTTGAATCACAAATGGAAGAGGTCATTGCAACCTCTGAGAGGAATACAGATTATTTCTCACTTTGCTGATGTCTTGGTTCCTGGATAGACTTGGTGATTTCCCATCTTTTTGGTTTGTAGCATTTCTGGCACAAATTCTCTGTGTTTCTGCACACCACTGCACTTTTTATCCAGAAGGCATTTTAGAACATTTAGGAATCTGAGGAAATGGGAGCATTTCTAGATTTTTAAATGACAGCGCTGCTCTAGGTGGAACACAGCAAATGTATTTTGTGGTGTTTTATTTTGGATCTTCTGCTTGCTATCACGAGGCTCCTGATAGCAACAGGCAGAAAATGCAGTGGAATGCCTCACACAAAAAAGAAATTCACAAACAAACAAAAGTGGCTTTGAAGCAGAGATATTAACAAATGCGTCTCCTTTAGAAAATGTCAGTATGTTAACGTTAATCTGCAAAATGGAACTTTTCAACTGAATTCTCAGAAAAAAAAGGTGAGGGTAAGGGGTGGGGAGGAAATATCAAGTTTTCAACTTTTCAGCCCAGTGTAGGCTAGGAAAAAGTTTAGAAAGCCTGCTGTCAACATGACAGCTCACTTGTCCTCAAGATTACCAGTCTAATACTCTCATGATAAAAGAGACAAAAATGAAATGGAAGTTACTATGTGGCTTTTAGGTCTGAAATTCTGTAGTTCAGTCCTTCTGCATTAACTGCACTGCCAAATTTGAATCCAGAGTCGACTCAGGTCTGTTCCTTATCTGAGGTGGTTTGTTTGGGTTTTTTAACAGGAGATGGTCTAATTCCCTTTCACGGGGAAAGCTTTTCTCACACTAGTGGTTCATCAATGACACGAAACCCAGAGTCCTGTTACGCTGTACATATAAACTAGAGACTTCACTCTGATTTGAGATACTGGAATGAACTGAGCTAATGAAGCAGAGGGTATTCAGAAGCTAGCTGACTACAGCAAGAGAGCCTGTTCATGTGACTGCTGCAGTATTTATACTCGTGTATTAATTGCCTTGTCTGGCGAATGCTGTTCACCTAGGTGAGCTGTTATCTAGACAACTGTGCCCACTTGCTGTGGTGATGTCTAGGCAGTGTCCTTCTCATAGGCATCAAGATTATGAACTTGTGCTTTTATTACCATAATTTTGAATTCAGCCTTACATTTAACCACAGGTAAATTAATGTAGTAGTCCCTAATATGTCCAGTGCTCGTATCTAGCTGTACCTTCTCACTGTCAAAGAAGGGTGTCATCTCCCAGGTGAGAAAGTAGTGGCACATACCCAACAGAACAGAAACAGGACAGAAACAGAAAATCTGTTTGCCATTATGGACAGCACATATAGCTATTTGCCCCTCAGGGTAAAACACAAGCACAAATGGTTATTTCTGATGAGACAAGTAGTCAGAATAGCAGGTTTACGTAGACAAGATTTGGAGGGTTTTTCTTCTTTTACTGTAACAAAAATGAGAAATTTGGTCAGTCTTCTACTCCCACATCCTCAGTAAATGTTTAATTATCTTCAATAATGATAAGCACAAGACCAAGTAGAAGGGGGAAAAAATCTAAACCACAGGAGGTTGCATCTTAGATTTTGTGAAGAGAAATGTTCAGTAGCTACAATTTACTTTCCTCTGGAATTCATTTTTCCCTGTGAGACACTGAACATCACAGAATGTGACAGAGGACTCAGAAGACCTCAACCTAAAAAATGAGATTCAGACTAGGTTTTGGCCCATAATTTCAAATTTTCATTCTTGAAAAGTACTTCTCTGTCTCAGGCTACATTCCAGCACGTTTTATATTCTAAGTTTTAACTTACAGTCTTTCAGTTTGTTCGCTTACTTCTGAAAACAATGAGCAGCCCAGCATCTGACTTGGGCCCAAACCTCTGCAGAGTTTCCAAAGGAGGCTTTATACTGCCTGGGTTGCCCAAGTAACCCCATGTTGCAACTACTGTAAGCTTATGTATAAAATGTGATTATCAGTTCCTGCATGCTCCAGAAAATGTAGTATTGGCTGCTTTGCCAGGGCAAACTCACTGACATGACAGGGATGCTTTCAGGCAGCAGATTAACAGCCAGCAGAACTTTGGAAGATCTGTGCTCAGTTCTTTCCTCTGCTTAACAGGACTTAACTCCCCACTTGTGGTTTTGGCAAGTTGCTTAGACAACAGAATCAAGGCTGCTTGGAGGGAGGGCAGAAGCCATCAGCAGTGCCAGATGAAAAGCCTTGCAGTGCACAGAGAAAGAATTCAGAATTCACTGGACTGGAAAGAGGACATGAAAACAAGGGCAGCTCTAGCAGAAACACTGGGAACATCCTCTGGGAAGACAGGGAGGCTTCATCTCCACTTCCAAGGGCTGTTTATGTGTTTTTCCCAGGTGTGATTTCATGTAAAATGTATAACGTCCTAGCAGCAGGGATGGGGACCTCAGTCAGTTTCTGCCTACAGTCACTGATGTGTGCTATAACCACTAGGCTGCTCTGTGAAGTGGGAATTAAAATGATCCTGGAGGCTGCTCTGTCAATCCTCCCTCTTAAAAGTTGTACTGGGCCCACTAATGTGTTCAGGTATTGAAATAAAGACTATCACCACAAGCTATCTCCTCTACAGTTGTTCCCCTGCAACACATGCTCCCTTTAATGAAATCTCAGCAACAATATTATCCATATTTATCATCTCCTGACTTTCTTTTCCCAAGTCACTCTAGCAGAATCTACAGAAGGTTCACAGAGAAGACACAGCTGGTATCTCAGCTGCCTGATTCCTAAATGGACCGAGCCAAAGACAAAGCAGCCTGCCAGCTCTCTGGAGCCAGAACTGCCTTCCTGTTCACAATCAGATTTATGCAAATATCCTAGCACTGGTCTAAAAATACCTGGATTTAGTCAGGAGAGGCAGAGAAGTGTAGAAGGCTTATACCCTGCTCTCCCATCTCATTACAGTCCCCTGCATCATGTGTCATAGCTGGAGCCACACAGTTAAAGCAGGGCTATGTTATTCCCTGGGCCAAGGCTTATTTTCTGACAAAAAAATCCAAGACCAAACAATCCAACAAAAACACAGGTGCTCTGTCAGAGAGGAAGAACTTTACTGTTTGCTTACTGCTCACAAGCATACTGAGCTTGTCACCACAGTCAGTGGAGAGGGATCAATGAACTGATACAGGTCAGGAAACATACTGTGCTTGTGTTTCCTGAGAGTTAATCAATAGTGCCAGATAGAAGTACTGAGACATGTACAGAAACTGAACTGCATCTCCTGGGAGATGGATGGCTTGCTATATCTCTGGTCAGACATAAATAATGTTAATAACTCAACTGATAATTAGATTTAAATTATTAATTTTTGAGGCACATAAGGGATCAGACTGAAATATTCCTATCTTTCTTCAGCATTTTTTGGTTAAATGTCTAGGGGAAAAACATGAAACCTGTTCCGTTGGCAGATACAAGGGGCTTATTGTTGATCTTTATATAAGCTGTAGGATACCTGCTGATTTGGACTGTGTTTTGCATGTTGTAATTAAGCTGCAAGTTTTTGGTCTTTTACTAAATTTATAGAAATAGAATTCCAAGGCTTGTTTTAGATAATGTTTGTAATATTAAACCAAATTATAATGTTTCTTTTTGCCAAAGAAATGAAGTTATGCTTAGCTTGCTTTATTTCCATGAGTTAGTAAACATGCTGTAGACCTGGATATTAGTAGAAAACAAGTTTATAACACATTGCACCAGTGTCTAGAAGAGATGATCAAGAAGTGAGAGAAACATCTGTGTGTCTCCCTTGGTGACAGACTTATAAGTGGAGAGGGTAATGGGCAACACTACAGGCAGCTACCAGAAAATACTTAAGCACTGACAATGTAATTTAGGAACCTATTTCCAGGCTACAGGTCAAGGAAAAATCTCTGACCAAATGTTACAAGCTGCAGACATTTACAATTCCACAGGTGAAATTTTATAGTTGTACAAAAGCACAAAAGTAAAGTTTACTACCTGGGGTACACTATATCAAAATTCACTAAAGTAACCAATACTTAAGTCTTTGAAAACATGCAAAAATAAATTAATTCTTCACAAAGCACTATGACCACACTAATTTTAGGATGTTGGGGGCAGGGGATTTCTCTTACAGAGCACTGAACTGGTCATTAGATCTAAACCTTACACTCATCCAAGCAGAATGTCCTTATTGTTTGGATACAAATACACAACTCTGTGATCAACCTGGAAATTAATCATTACCCCATGGCAGGTAGGGAAAGACCTGTGACCAGAAGAGTGTTTCCAATCTTCAGCTACTCTCAAAGCAGCTCCTCAGGCAGTGAAATTTCAGGGTTGCCACAGATGTCCCTTCACACTGATACTGAAAGCCAGCTTTATGTCACGCATCTTTGAGCAGGTGTCATTTAGCTGCCTTTCAAGAGTAAGGAAAACCCCCTACTTCCCATAGATTGCATCTCTAATTTTACTGCTATCATGACAGTGTGGTGAGGGAGTCCAAAACCTACTATTTATATGGCAAATGACAGCTTTGCCTTGTCTGAACCTAACAACTACCTAGTGCAGCTTTAAATAAACAAGAAGTTAAGTTGGCAGCTCTCTCATCTGGGCTCTCCCAAAAACATTGACCCTTGCCCTGAATTCATTTTTCTGTACCATCACCAAAGTAATATCATTTTTGCATCACAGGTTTTGGTCATTCCCCTGGAGTGGACCTGTTGAGACAATCTGCATAATCAGGTGGACTTCTTTTGCTAGATACAACACGGTTTCTGTTGCATGCATTTCTGTAAGATATACTGAAGAGATTCCTGCTGTTCTATGAAGTAGTTCTACGAAGGCTTATTATTGCCAGAGCACTATAAGTGAATAGAAAGCCTTGCAAACACATACGGAGACGTAGTGCCTGCTGAGAGAAATTTACAGTGTAGCTCTGCCAATTCTGTATACCAGGCAAACCCCAACACTTACTTTTGTTATAATTATTTTTTTAATGGCACATTACAGTTCTGCTCATCTTTTTTCTTTGCCCCTTGCTATTTTTTCCCCTCCTGTAAGAAGATTCTGAAATCTGATGAGGAAGAGAGAGCTATATATTGACATCATGAAATAAAATCCAGCTCCCCTTTCCTCCCATATTCTAGATTTCCTGACTTTTTTAGAGAAAAGGACTGTGAAAAGATATTTGGAAATGCTTTTACCTGATTTCCATGCAGCAGAATTTCTGAACCTTTCATTCTGAAAGCTCTACAGCATCATGCCCTGCACATTCCACATCATCTGTTCCCTTCTTGTTGCATACATAAACTCCTCAGATCTGCGAAGAGATGAACACAATTTAAGAGAGAGTTGTAATCTCCTAAATGCCGAGAGAGAAGTGCAAGACTTCAGTTCTGATTAGAAAGTTTTGCTGGTTAGTATCTGTGATTGATTTGCCCTGCTTTCAATGTATGTTTTAGCCTTAAGGAGGATCAAGTGATCCAGCTAAATAATACAACTGGGGACACGAACCTCACAGAAAAATGTAGTATGCCTTTTTCAATCTTTCAGCTATCAATTTCTCTTACAGTGAAGTAAGTAGTTTCCTTAAAGTGAGGTTAACTAAACTGCATAGGGCAGAAATTATGGAGCTATTTGGTTTGTAGGGTAGAATCAATCTCTTTTTGTTCCAAGTATGGACCTTGATCTACACTTACTAGTTCAAACTACCTATAGACACTTATACTTAAATATTTAAAAACTGAGGCCCCAGTGAGTAAGTGTTGGAGTTCAGGCTTGGCAGGTGAAGCCCCCAACTTGTACCCCAAATTTACATTGCTAGTAGTTTATAACTTCAACTAATTCATTGACCTCTGAGATGAATCATACAGCATTACCCTACAAAAATCCATGAGACTGATCAAAGTCTGACTATAGGGACTGCAATGTTTGCTGTACATCCTCTGTAGTAATCCCAAAGTATCTAAGTCCAGGAATTTTATCTGTATCACAGGCTCAGTGTTTATACCAGCTGGAAGAGTATATTATCAAGCTACCTCGGATAGCACAGGTGAACTCTCTCTAAAGTTCTAAAGTTGGAAGCTTTAAAGTTCTAAAAGTGGAAGCTGAAAGGCAAAGCTAACATGCTCAGGCCAAGTGAAGCACTATACAACTTTTCAGACCCAATCTACTACCCCCACAGACTGGGTACTCTCTATATAGACCCGTTGACCCTCTTGGAGTCACTTTGGGCACCTCTAGGTGACTGTATGATGTGAATGTGCACTGCTGGCAGGCAGGAATCATCTTATTTCCAGCTGGGTCAGTGCCAGCTGACAAAGAAATTGGGAACTTGGGGCAAGTGCAAGAGATGTCAGTGGGATCATTGTAGCACAATCTGCTCCACTGGGAAACTCTTTTAAAGGTCCTTTTCACTGTCCATATGAACTTTTATTTATGGGAAATTCTAGGAGGAGTTGTTAGGGCATGTTAGGGCACCCCCTTTGCTCTTTGAGCCATTTTGGTGTGCATAGCAGAAGGCTTATGCTTTTAAGGATAGAAGATCACATTTTCTTCTCACATACTTTTTCAGATGTGTAATTATGGTTATTTCAATGAGGTAGTTCCTGACTGATTTCTGAGTAGGTGAAAGAGAGAAGCAGCCTTGCCAAATGGCCAGAACACTGAAAATTTTCAAGTGGATTGTATTATTGCCTGATGGAAGAGACTGCTGGGTAGCCTTGTACAAGCATTATCTTAAATTTCAGTTTTACAGAAAGGGATATCACAACTTTTTATAATGTGCTTTGGGATGTTCTGATGAAAATAGCTCTTTAAAAGCTAAGTGGCATTGCTATGATATTACAAGTGGACCGCATGCAGAAACAAATCCCCTTCTCTTGAATTTTAAATATTATATTCAATCACTGTTTTTTTTGTCTGGTCATGCTATGTCTATTGTATGGTTTGCCTATGACAACAGTAGAGCCACGCTGAGATTTTTTTTTTCCTGCAGGAATACTTCCCTGTTCAGAATACATCCCAGATACTTCAGGTAACTATCAACCTGTCTGCTTTCTCTGTAGGAATACCTTATCACTGTGTGATGTGAAATCTAGCCTTTCTTGCTGTATATTAATACTTCTATCTGACTTCCTCTTTCCAATGCAGAGCTAAAGCCCCCAAATACCTGAAACAGCCTGTTCTCAGGGTTCTCATAGAGCAAACAGAAAATGAGCTCAAAGTGGAAACCAGCTATTTGGAGATTAACAGATTAACTTTACCCTCAAAGAAGTTCAGAAAAATTAAATCATTTTATTTGGGGCTAATCTGGATAAGCCAGAACTCCTTATCAGAATAGTTGGGGGCACTCACTCAGTCCAAAAAGCGTACAATAGCTATTTTGACAGGTGACTGCACAGTGACAAATGTACACTTGCAACATCAGTGGCCTCACCCTTTTTCTTTATATTGATATGACAACTGCAGCTGTAATAGCCTTCAATACTTCCACTTAATTGAAAAAAAATGGTACAAAATGCTCTACACAGAGAGGTAGCATAATGGAATATTTTGCTCTAGAACCAAAACCTGCAAATACTGGATATCTTCTATCCATTATTAGATGTGTCATTTGAAACATTTCATAAATTTCAAATTTGCTCCCCTTAAAGCTTTAGCAGTTCTGTTATTCCTGCCCAAAGACTATGATATTTTTATTTTCCCCCCTTTCTTTTCTCTCTCAGTTGCTGTGTCATAACATTGGAAATGGAATGATTTTATTCAGGGGCTGGATTAATGGCCATGCATACAAAGAGGAGAAACTAAACCTCCCTAAACAGGAAGGTCAGAAACCATCTGAACATTCAAATCCCTGGGAAGCACAACAGTAGTAAATGAAAGCTAACCTAGTAAGAACAATATTGATTCTTGGATATTATTTCTATTATTATCAGATTAAAATTTGGGAAGAAATCCTCTCTTAATATTTCCCTGAAGTACTAAAAACAATGATCACATTACACTGGAACTCAAGCTTTAAAGAATTTGAAATTCAGCTAGAGCTGTTCTAGCAAGAGTATAAAAATCCATTTACTTCACATCCTCTTAAATCCTCTTAGTGCCTAATAGATTAGTGTGTTAAGAGGGAGGCAACAGTTTTTATTTTAATTGAACTGGATGTTAGTTTTCTCAGCTAGGTTTGATGAAGAGGTGAGTTCTCATGATGGAGTGGTGAGAGGTTTCATTCCCTCCTCTTAATGGTTTGACAAGTACAGGGAAGGACACTTTAGTTTTATGAATGCTACATTTTGCCACTCTCTGAAATAAAGCTTGCAGAACTATATTAACATTGGCTTTTTCATAATGATTATTTTGTCTGGGGAGAATTTGTGTATGAATTAACAGAGTGGCTCAGTTTGGACAATGCTTGGTCTAGAGGCACATTGTCCCACCAGCATGGAGAAAAGTATTGGAAAAGTGTAGATGTCTTACCTGGAAATGTTTATAAAAGAAGCTGAGCCTATCTGTCTTGTGTCTCCCTTGGTGGGTCAAACACAAACCCCGGTGAGTCTGAGGCTAGTGTTAACTCATGGATGTGGTCAATCACTAGATTTTCACACTTCACAGGACACAAAGTCCAGTTCTGAGCTTTTTGTAATAATAAAATACATTTTAATTCACATTGTTCATCTCCATCTGTACAGAGTCCAAGAAACATTATTCTGTGCAATGCTCAGACTGCTTCTTCTGTCCTTTATGGACGTTCATTATAAAAGGCATATTTGACTCATTAGAACATGAGTATATACATCAGACACTTTGGATTCAATAGAATTAAAGTAGTACATTTTTTTCCTTCTTTTTATTCTTTAATTAAGAATTCACTGATATCAAAAGAAACAAAATTAAACTGACCAATATTCAGGAAAGTGTCTTCCACAGAAATTCAGTTCACTCCCTATTTCAACTGTAGTCACCAGTAGTCTTTAGCTGACTACAGTTCCTCAACAATGTTTTTTATTGCTTTCTTATAGATTCATAGAATAGTTTAGGTTGGAAAAGACCTTTAAGATCACCGAGTCCAGCTGTTAACCACCACTAAACCATGTCCCTAAGTGCCACAGCTACACAACTTTTAAATACCTCTTGGGATCTATGAAGCCAGGCTTCAAATATACTTGCTTACTTGTCTTATCGTGCGCAGCTTTCACATCCACCTTCAGTAATGCAAAGGTAAGTGTTTAAAACACAATTTGCCATAAATTTTTCTATATGCTGTTGACAGAGATGGATGTGATACCATAGAGTGTGATTTAGACAGAAAACATGACTTTCAAAAGGGTTAAGCTACATGGGAAATTACCCGCTTCTTCACCTCTTCCTAATGTACTTTGATTTCTTCAGATTCCCATCTGGAAGAAATGCAAAATGCTGATTGCTTTTTCAAATAATCTGAAATCCATGAAAAAAAGAAGAATTATGTCCCCCAGTGTTGCATTTAGACTCAGTGTGGGCTTCTGCCATCACCTTGTTAAGAAATATGGAAGTACCTCCTCATCAAGATATATCAGAAAGCGATGTTTAAATCAATATTAGTATTTAAGCCTTTTGAGAATGAAAGATAAAGTACATCTGTGTATAGATAAGGATATTCAAATGTATCTTTTTGCTCCTAGTGAAAGGGAAAAACACATACAATACAGAGGAAGGATGCATCTTGATTAAAAAAACCAAAACCAACAACAAGCAAACAAACAAAAAACTGCCACAATAAAAAAGGAAGGTAGCAAAAGCAGGAAAGTAAACCCTCCTAACAGTTCAGGGAAGCCACAAAAAAGTGTCAGCCGCTAGAAACCAATTAATTGAAAACTGGGTGACCTTTAGATTCCCTGCAGAGTGTTAAGAGGGTTTGGCTTACTGCCATGATTATGAGTCACTCCAGTCCTATTGGTATAATTACTGCTACCAACAGGCAAATAATCTCAACCTTTTACTGATCTCTTGCCTGAAACAATAATCTTCCAGTCGCCCACCAGCAGCAGATTTTGAGATATGTATCACCAGTCTCCAGCTTTCATCTAAATTGGTTCTGTAGTTTGACATCTGACTGCAGCCTTCTCACCATTCCCTAGTGAACCAGTAATAATAGGCAATTTTAACCCCAGCAAATTAATTACTTTCAACCAGATGAAAATTCAGCATTGTCATGACTCAAAGAAATGTAGGCTCAGCAGTTCTGTAGGGAGATGTTGGTTATGATGCCTTTTGCTCTAGGACATTTGCTATCCCAGTTGGGTTTCCACTTGGAAAGAAGGAAGGACTAGCAAATTCATCCTCACAGGACCACTGTGTATATCCACTGTTTGCCAACCATCCCTGCCTACAGGCAGAAATACTTGCTATAGCCTGGTCCACTGCTGAACAAGATATACTGGTTCTGGGTACAGTTACTGTTTCCAGAAATGGAAAACAATCTGTCCATACCAGTAGATTGGGGGGGGGGGGGGGGGGGGGGGGGGGGGGAGTACAATAGTTGACTGGCCTCTCCACTGATTATTCAGTGGCCTAAACTGTCCCTACACGTTCACCTAAACCATAAGCTCACTTGGCTGTAACTTTGGGATACAATTAATGATGGGTAACAGAATAATAGTATTTTAATCTAATTGTTAAGTGCCAACACTCAAGTATTTGTGGTAGAATAAAACTTGCCTCTCAAACACATCTTGTATGAACAAGAAAATCAGGGGGTATGACAGGTGTCTCATCCTTCCTCCTTACCTCTCCCAGGAAAAATCTCCCCAAAACTGAGAATCTCCAAGGTGCTCAACTACCTTACTTAATGGTTGTTATTAATTAGGCAGTTGCTTTGAAAGGAATGAGTGGCTACCCGAATATAATATAATTAATACAGTCAATTTGTGTACTGCTTCCAAATTTGACATTATACCTGCTGAAATGGGAGCATAGTGGTGAGAACTACTCTGTGCCACAGGATGTAAACCCATCTATATCTCATACAGAGCAAAGGGACTGAGTTTCTCTCCTTCAGCATCAATGGGGTTTCAATGATCTCAATTTCAGCATGCTTCTGGCCTTTGTAGAATAAGGACTTAGATGGTTTCTAATTTGGAGCACACAAACCCATAATAATAATAATAATAAAATATTTCCATCCCTGTAGGGTTTTGCATATAAAAGATAGAAAAAACTTATTTATTAGAGAATTGGAGATAAATCTTAGTCCCAAACAGTGAATCGTTACCCCAGGTTCTGGTAAACAAATCACAAAGCCAGCAAAACCTGACCATTCAGGTTAATGAAAATGGTTTTACTGTTATTTTCAAATAGAAACAAAATCAGAACAAACAAATCTTGGGGTTTTTTTGGTGTGTTTAGAGCCTCTTGAATTCAGAAACAAACAAACCCAAAGCTCTCAAGGCTGAGGCATGTGCAATTTATTCTGCTCCTTCAACCACAAAAGGATACTTTTCTGCCTTCCGGCTTGAAAACCTTCTGGTCATGAGTCTCGGCACATCTTTTTCTTCAGTCTTGACATTTTCTGTTTTTGCCTGAGGAACTAGAGCAGGGTGAAGTCATTTAGGGTTTGCACTAGAGAACCAGATAAATGGGTAGTTTCATTTGTTTTCTTCTAAATTGACAGGGACTTCAGGCACTTTAAAGCAGACAGCACTGTTGCCTGACAGTCACTTCTAATATGCTGGGTGTACCTTCTTATTATTTATTTCTTTTCCTCCAGCAGTGTCATCTACTTTATGTTATACCCCAAATTCACACTTGTACACATCTTTGAAAAAAGGCACAAGGCGATTTGGTACTTTTGGGGGAGGGGCAGGTGGATCACATCCTCTGACGGGGATTATCTTATTTATATATGCAAATACACATTCATGTACAACCACATACATGCATTTAATTTAAAACCAGAACTGGAAGTATAAACTGCTTGTCTTAATACAGTTTAAGAACAGACCACCTAATTATCCATGGCAACCATTGTCTGGAAATTGCAAGAAGAATAAAGCATGTATCTAAAATGAAATCTCTTAATAGAATATTTTTTTTTACATTTTACTTAGAAGAAACTAAAGAAAAAGTGACCCATTTTGATACAGTGAAAAATAAAGGCAACATCAATAAAATTGTCAGAGACCTTGACTCTATTAAATTATTTCACTGAAAATAGTCAGGACTAATTTTTTCTTATTCTGCCATGGCCCAAGTGTGTAAACAATATATGACCAAGATCCAAAATTAACATCTTCTACATGCAGCATCTATTTTGCTGCTGATGTTTTTTTCTGGCAATGTGAACAAAGCCATTTGCAAACAGTACTGCCTGGGACATGTTTTTCTGAAGCACAAACTAAATGAGCCACATCAGCAAATGGGTTATATGAGGGCGGTGGGGGAATTCACTTCTCCCCTGCCTGGTGATGTGGCCTAGAAAGCAAAAGCTGGTGAGGCAGGAATGTGTATGAACAGAACACACAAATTTGTTTAAGTTTTTTGCCCCCAAATGGCTAATGCTAAAAGGGAAGAAAACCATCAGCCAGATTAAACAGAAATTAAATTATGAAGACACTTTTAGGAAAAGGAGTCATCAGCTTGAAAAGAGGAATTAAAGATGGAGCAGCCTGCCCTGTCTTGTGGCATGCAGCATGTAGGTATCCCACTTTAATGAGCAGATGTGACTCCAAGGGTGTTTTCTCACTGTTTAGAAATTTATAGATAATCATTAACATTTTGTAAGTGACTAGGACTGTGGTTTATCTGCTGTATTGCTGATATTGATGCCAGATGTATAATTTATTGATTGCCTGTTAATTCTGTGTTGTTCATCAATCACACCACTTCGATCCTGATTTGCTTGAATTCATACAAGTGAGCAGCTCTTTCCTGTGACCCTGACCCATAAAAGAGGAATCATTACATCTAAGTTTTAATATTTAACTGGGATGTTAACTGAGGAAATTAGTCTCTCTCCCAGTAGTGAATGAGGCATCATGCTTCTAGGTGGAGATTCACATCCCATACGGCTTTGTGACCCCTATGGCTATGGGAAGAGTCTACAGAACCAAAACCTTTAGGAAAGTGCCTAAAAACAGGTGGCTGAACAAGTAGGAGTGTATGTCTTAGGGTGGCCTTTTTCTGGGCTGGAGGAAGGTGTTACCCTCTAAATGGGATCCACTACATTTAGTTTAGAAAGGCCATCTATTTGAAGACAACTACAGGTGGTTTTCATTTGTTGAATAGCTTGGTAGTCAAAGGCTTTGATCAGAAATTCAGAAGACTTGGATCCAAACTCTACTTCAGAGTATTGGACATATTATTTTATGGAAATTTCTTGATTACCAATACTGTGGAGCCCCCTATGGCTGGTAGACACTTCATTAACATCCACACAAACGAATTAAACAATACTTGGGAATATTCCTGACATTGGAATCTGACTCTACATATGTTTAATTGTTACTCTCTGGCACTGTTTGGACCCGTATGTAGTTTGCATGGAAATGTGCAGTTTGGGAGGAGTAAGAGGATTTATTAACATGGTTTATTGTGAGACAATAATGTGAAGTACAGCATGCCCATAACCTGTCTGCCCAATCTGAGCTATCATCTCATTTGCAAGGAATGATCAATTGTTTGTTGGAGTAAACTAAAGGAAAATTGGGCATTTTTTGCATCATTGAATAATAACAACCTACCACAGTTATGGCTCTACTAAACAGATCAGTATTATATAACAAGTACTCCATGTCCCAGGCTCTGCAGGTGCATATTCAATTATACCAGATCACCTTCATGAGCAAGCTAATGCTTACTAAAAAAATAACAAGATTAGAAAATTATCTCTGTACAGAGGTAAAGAAGTGAGACAGGCACGATCAGTGTGGTCAAAGCCACCAAAGATAGACATATCTTCTGTTGAAAATGAACAAATGATACCTGCTAGACACATCTGCTGAGGCTAAGAGCAACACAAATACAGCATTGTGACAGCACAAAAAAAAAGTAGTTAAGCAGGGGCTAACTTATTGATATTTCTACTCTGGTAAAGGTAATTTGTACCTGTGAGTGAGATGAAGGAGATTTGTTGGTTTTGTTTTTTTTTTGCTTAAAAGAGATCCTGTGATAAGCTTGGCACTTTGCACATATATAGGTAGAGTCATCCCTGCCTTGGCCGTTTTCCCAAGGGACAGGAATATTAAGGGACCAGGGGAAGATAGCAAATCAACTAGATACAAATCAGTGAGATAACCTGCAAACGGCATGGCAGCAGTGGGGGATTTGAACTGAGAATTAAACCTGAAGATCCACAACACCCCAAAAAAGTCAGCAGCGTGTTTAGCAATAACTGGCAATCCTGCTGACATTTAACTGACCCCCCCCCGTTGGGACCACAAATGATGAGAACTGAATGTGCATAGTGACTAAATGATCTTTTGTCTTCTGGCAAATCAGCAGGGGATTGAAAAGGAAATTTGCTGACTGCTTGTTATTCTTTGTGGCTAAATCCAGGGCTTCTCGTGCTGTCTCCCACCGTGAACATAAATTCATTTGAAAAACAAAATAAGAGGGAAAAATAGGCTCTTAATGCAAATTGCATAGTACTAAGCAAATAAAGGGGCTAATAATAAGTGATAGCAATACAGACTCATCCCTTCGTCAAGAGAAATGAGAGTCTTACATGGTATCATTCACAGTTACAAATTAAGGCATTACTGGCATTTCTTTCTCTTTTGTGTGACTGTGGATTATTAAACTTCAGTCTTTTATGTTCATTTTCAGGTCAGCAAATTCCTTCATATTCTTTGGATAGCATATAATAAGGTCATCTACTGACTTGGAGTTTTTGAAGTGTCTGGTTTTCATCTCACCTTCTTCCCTCCACCCAAGTTCCTTCTCACGGTCCCCACATCTTTGGCAAAGATTAATGAACTAAGGTAAAGCTGCTTTTATTTTTAGTAAGTGAAAATTCCTCTAAGGTCTCTGGGACCTTCAAGCTTGTAACACAGATCCTATTGTGCACCTGAGAGGTCCTCTGTTGGTGAACCATCATCCTATTAATCACAAGACACAAAATGCTCCTGTCCCACAAACATAAAAATGAGATGGAAAGTAGTCTTAGAGTGATCACCAAATTACAGCTCTTTAATGAGTTACCATTCATCGGCAGAGCTGTGGCAAATGATTGTGTGTGCATGTATTCTTAGGCCATAAGATATGTGAGCTAGTATATATTATTTCTTGTTTTAGGACACAAAAGCAACTTCTGAGCAGGCTACCATAGCTCAGCTGAGGCATGATAACTTACTCAATAGCAGTAATTAATAGTTACCATTAGCCTGGTTTAGATAGCTAAGGTACTACAAAGACATACATCAAAGAACGTGAGGATTCATGAAGGAATAGTAGGCAGCCACACATGGAAATCTATAGCAGTCTGTTGCAGCACAATCAAGCTGCAACAAGGTCTTTTACCATCTCATACCAGCATACTCTTCATACCAGTCCCTCTGCTGCCTTCTCCTTGTCTCACCTCATCCAGGGTGCATAAGCTTTTTCTTCTCTCTGCTTCTTCCTCGGCTGCTCTCTCTTCATTGGCTCTCAACCACTTAACTTAACCAGCCACACCTGCACCTTATCTACATCAGCCAACTCGTGACCCCTGAAGCCAACACACAGTTGTATATTATCAATGCTAATTAACCCAGCTTCATTCCTCTACGGCAGTCCTGTGTTAGACACTGGGACAAGCAGTATGTTAACATATTGAATCAATTTATTTCCTGTGTTAGATACAGTGTATTTGGATATTAATTGGGTTAATTTATATTGCTATGAATGGCAAGTAATGCTGAGAAGTACAGATAGAAAAATAGTAAGTTATTCCATAATTTTTCTGTGCAATGCCATATAAGTTAATGGATATGGCTTAGTTTTTCTCAGGTCAGATATATTGGTGAGATGTAGAGTAAAATTTACATTTGAAAACTCTGTTTTGCAACAACAGCAATTTCTATATAGAGGCTTATGAACTGTTTTCTCTTGTTTGTCTGTGAATAGGTACATTAGAGTCCAAGTGCCCAGATAATCTGTTGGTCACACCACATGCACGAGAGAAAATATTTCTGGCTGATGAAGTAATCCTAGCTGTGATTTGTCTATAGTAGTGTTTTACTCAAAAAGCCAAAGGGCTATTTCAGAGAACAGCATTTTCTCTTTCAAAGGTACATCAATTTAAGTACTTCATCTGAGTATAAACAAGCCAGAAATGCATGAGTTATCTATTTCTGCCCCAAATCTGTTAAAAATTAAAAGCACAGAAGAAAATAGATGAATCCCATCAGTAAGACCAGTGGCAGCAGACAAGGCTTAGAAAGTGCTGTGGTTCCGGGGTCAGACAAGTTCCTTTTGAAATGCATAGTGTTTTATGTATTATGTTCAGGTCTTGGATAGTCAGACATTTTGTAGAAATTTAATATTTAAATGGGCATCAACTCAGGAAGCACAAGCAGGAACACAAAGGAAATATAAAACTATACTTGCCTCATTAGCCCAGAGGACAAAGTATGTTTTTCAACATGTATCTTTGGGGATACTAAGTAACCAGTTTTTAACAAGAGTCCTAAGATGTTTTCTTAATGATCAGTAGAGGCAACCCCATGACTGTTCACATCTTCAGATACTTTCACTGTGTTTCACTGGAGCTTTCCATATTAGCAAGGCCTTACTCTGTTTCAAGCAGTTATTCTGTATGTAAATCCTAGATTCTAACAAATGTCAGGTCATTTGATCTGCAAAGCTGACAAAGCTCAACATTATGGAGATATCTGAATGATTATAATTTGCCAGTTATGGGCAGTGTAACTCATCACTATATTCCAAATTATTATTTACTATGCTAGTGTGTAAAGGAACAACAAAGCACAATTACCGAGTGCTGTCACAAGTGCTTATCACCTAAATAATCAAAGCAAGTTTCATGAAGGGAGTAACTGACAAGCTCAGGACAGAAATCACCTGGGGCCTGGGTACAGGTTTGTACACCATCAGACAATCCTTCAATGTATTGGCACACTCACAGGCAAGATTATGGCCCATGACAACAAACACATTTTTGGAAATGCATGGGATAGAAGAAATTCCTGTGCGCTGTATGGACATGCCACCCTGAAGGGATTTGGGTTTCTTGTTTTTGGGGAGGAAAAGAGGGTTTAGCCAAATGGGTATCAGCTCAGCCCTGCATCTTGGCAGCAGAACCAGGCAACATGTCTAATCCTTTGCCAAACAGCAAAGGCACAGCTATAAACTCTGGCCGAAATAAATTCTGAGACTGCTAAAAGGTCTTAGCTTTAGGTGTGCTTTGGCTTTTTGGGCTGTTCTGAAATCTTTAAGATTATTTTTCTCAAGGCTGTGTGATCTGAGAGAAAAGGGACCACAGCGCCCTTTCTGCCCCCACGCTGGACAGGAAGAAAGGGAAACAAAGGGAGTTCTAGGTCTTTCTTTAGGTTTTGGATACCCTGATTTTTGAAACTCACATGCAGTCTGAAATCGGATTAAACTGAATTGAAGAAAGAGAGAACCTGAAAATTTTGGTAATACAACTCCTTGGTAATACAACTACTAAAATAAAGCTGATCTGGCCCTGGGGTGTGGCTGCCAATATCTAAGGCCATGGCAAATGATGGATCCCTCACAAAGGAAGAGAGTGCCTCCTTGAACGCAACTGGCACGTCACACTCAGCCCAGGGAGCACTCACTGCCTCCATTGAGAGTGGCTGACTACACAAAAACAAACACTTCTCAGCATTAAAATAGAGAAAATAAGTTAGAGGTAGCCTGAGTGGAGAGCTGCCTTGCAGTGAAGAGGAACTATTTCTGAAAGACTATTCTGTCAGTACTTTCTCAAGGTCCTGTTGACTTTGCATTTCTTTTCATAGATATTCTTATTCCTACATGTACAAATAGGACATGGCTCAGTCCTTATGCCTTTCACAAACAGAGGTTTAAAAGCATGTTAACAATTCACTTTATCAAAAATTGTTTTTCTATTTTGCAGTCCATGCTTTATAATTAAAATCCTTGTGTCATGTAGACTAATCTCTTGAAGAAAATAAAAAATGTCTTGACCATAATGACCTACTATTTGCAACATTCACCTTTGTAATTCAAAGCTTGCTTTCTTTCCTTTAATGAAAATACTCAGTGTATTTGAAGATATCTCCAGAATAAATTTAAATAGTGAAGAAATTATTAACAGTCCAATTTCCTTAATAACAAGAGGAAGAAAGTAGTGTTATCTGACATTAATTTCCAACTTAACTGATTAAAAGAACACTTGCAAATTTTATGAGCTTTACTTTAAAACAAAACAGGTAGATTTTAATGAGGCATCACCTTCAGTAATAGCTATGCATTCAAAACATTAAAGAAGAAAGTAGTTCTGTAACCAAATTAAGTTAGTTTTCACTTAAAAATTAAATTGAAAGAAAATGAAGGATACCTTTCTCCTATAGTCTACTGAAACTTCAGTAGGCTGACATTACTTAACTGATATATTTGCAAACATCTTAGCATGCAATACTGGAATCATGAATGCTTGAATCAACAGTGCAATTTTATTTTCTAATATATAAATATTTAACTTTGGTTACACATACATCAGTGGCAGCTCGCAACCATGTCATTCCTGGCCAGTATCTGTCAAACTGTTAGGTAAAGCTCTCCTATAACACACATTTTTCAGCATTCTCATGCAACCTCTTCTCATGCTTCAGTAACCATATCAATAGAAATTTTATCTGAATTTCTAGATCTCCTCCTTTCATATTATACCATTATTGCTTGCCTTATACACTACAGTATAGTGAACATTTTTTTTTTTAGATGCTTTTATACATGTCTATAGTTATCTTGTTTCTCCTGGGTTTTGTATTCTCTTTTTCTCAATATTCAAAAATGATATTCTGTTCAGTCTTTTTTGTGGGTGATATTTCCTAGATTTCTAAAATAATTTTTGCTTCTCTTCTCTGGCCTCTTTCCAGCTGTTCACAACTATTTTAAAGTATGTTGTGCATCACTGAGAAGAGCATTTCAGCTAAAGCCACTGAGTAGATTAGAAGGATTACTAAGATTACTACATATGTCTTGCGAGATACAATTTTTCCTTTCATCTGACCTAAATTTCTTTGGCTCTCATCCCTTCTTTTTCATTTTACAGATGGAAAACTCAGATACAGATAGATTATGTGAATCACCTCATTTCACATAGGAAATTCTGAGATCTGGGAACGGACTACACAGCTGATGAGTTTGGAGTTCAGCTCACAGAGAAATTGTATATTCCATAAGCCATTTTGAGGGTTTCACACAGTATTGTTTCTCCTGAGCTCTCTGTCATTCAATAGGTTCAGTGCTCTTTCTAGCCTTTTCACTACTGCCAAACACTTTCTCCATGCCTTGGCTTCAGCTCTAAAATCTCCCTTTTATCTCTATTAAAATTCTTGGAAGGATCCATTTCTCCCACTGGTTACAGGAACCTCACACAAAATGGTCTCACACATTAGCTGTTTGATCTCTTTCTTTAACTTTTGCATATCTTAGGTGTTATACTTTAAACGTAGATTCTCCTTTTTGGCTCTTTGGGAAGTACCTGCCACGTGCTGAATGTTACTGCACAGAGCAGAAGACATTTTTCCCATTTCATTGCCACCGTCTGCCATTGTACAGGCATTGTCTGTAGTGGAGTTATTTTTACTTCACATCAGTGCAAAAAATTTTAGAAAACTTTATCAGTCACTATCAACAAAAGGAAGCATCTGCTGAAAAATCTGTGATACAAGGTGGGCCTGAAAGACAGAGTCAGTGATTGTTATTAATCAGGTTATTTTACCTGCAAAAGCAAACAAGCAACTGGACTAAATCTGGGGTATTTTTTCAGCTTCAGAAATGCTTTCAGAACATTGACAACTGATGAAATTTCACAACACACAGATATGTTGATAAGCTGTGAGGAAAAGATACTATGGAAAACATGAAAAATTTTATTATATGATTAGGTCATAAGAGAAGTCCTTAAATTGGTAACACAGGACCAGCCCGCAATGAGAGATATGGGAAATTTGCTGTAATACAGAGGTCTCTTATCTGCTACTCCTGCTACACAGGCCACAAGAGCACAGCACTGTTTATATAAACAGGTACCTGGCAGCGTGCTTAAGAAGCCAGTGATCAAAAACAAGGGTTTTAGAGAAGAAAAACACCTTCCTCCTGCTCTGAATACTGACCTTCAAACTCTGCTCCTAATTCAGTGCATTTTTTTTCAGTTGGTGGAGAAGCTTTGAACCTATTAGACTCATTTGACTTCTTCCAGATTATTTTTATTCTAAGCATGTAGCACTGTCATTTCCAGAGTGTTTGGCTCCTTGCAAGGCAAGGAACTGCCTTAACTGACCAGGTGGTTCTGACCTAAATGGGATTTTAGGACATGGTACTGGAGAGGCAACAATATGAAATATCTCAAGTACTTATGGTTGGGGATTTTTTTGTAAATAGTCACAAAATCAAATTAAGTACCAGCCTTTTTAAAAAAATAAATCTACTTTTCATTTTCAGTCTAATCATCATAATTGGAGGTTACCCTTCTTTCCTTTTGTATTTTCCTAGTCTGTAATCCATTTAATGATTCTGTTAGGGCACATGAAATGTATCATCTGCACTAAAATGGAGGCTGTGGTGATGAAGTGCCTTCCATTTTCCCCATAATGTTCTCATAGAAGACTGATGACTAAAATCCTCAAAAACAATTACAAAGAGGGAGATCCATCAACAGTCAAGACTGACCTTTTTTTTTTTTTTTTTTTTTCTCACAGAAGTTTTTTCTGGGTCAGTTTGACTTCATTTCTAGAGTTCTGAGCATCTTCCCCTTATGAAAACTACATAAAATAGAATCTTAGAATAGTTTAGGTTGGAAAAGATCTTTAAGATCACTGAATCCAACCATTAACCCAGCACTGCCAAGTCCGCCATTAAGCCATGCCCCTAAGGGCCACATCTACACATCTTTGAAATATCACCAGGATGGTGACTCAATCACCTCCCTGGGCAGCCTGTTCCAGTGCTTGACCACCCTTTTGGTGAAGAGGTTTTTCCTAATGCCCAGTCTAAACCTTCCCTGGCACCACTTCATGCCATTCCCTCTTGTCCTGTCACTGGTTCCTTGGGAGAAGAGATCAACACCCACCTGCTTACAACCTTCTTTCAGGCAATTGTAGAGGGTGATTGGTCTTCCTTCAGCCTCCTTTCACGAGGCTAAACAACCTCAGTTCCCTCAGCAGCTCCTCATCAGACTTGTGATCCAGACCCTTTACCAACTTCATTGCCCCTCCTTGGCCACCCTCCAGCACCTCAATATCTTTCTTGCAGTACCTCAATATCTTTCTTGCAGTGATTAGGCCAAAATTGAACCCCGGATTCAAGGTGCAGCCCCACCAGTGCCCAGGGCAAGGGGACTATCAATGCCCTGGCCCTGCTGGCCACACCGTTTTGGACACAAGCCAGGATGCCTTTGGCCTCCTGGGACACCTGGGCACGCTGGGGGCTCATGCCCAGCTGCTGCTGCCCAGCCCCCCTGGGCCCTGTCCCGCCGGGCAGTTCCCAGCCCCCTGCCCCCAGCCCGCAGCTGCTGGGGGCTGGTGTGACCCATGGGCAGGACTGGAACTCAGCCTTGGTAAACATCATAAAGTTGGCCTCAGCCCATCAATCCAACTTGTCCAGATCCCTCTGCAAAGCCTACGGCCCTCAAGCATGTTAACACTCCCGCCAAACTTAGTGTCATCTGCAAACTTACTGAGGGTGAACTCAATGCCCTTGTCCAGATCAACAATAAAGACATTAAACAGGACTGGCCCCGGTTCTGAGCCCGGGGGAACACCACCTGTGACCAGCCACCAATGGGACTTAACCCCACTCACCACCACCCTTTGGGCCCAGCCAACCAGCCAGTTTTTTCTCCAGCAAAGAGTATGCCCATTCAAACCATGAGCAGCCAGTTTCTCCAGGAGAATGCCATGCAAAATGGTGTCAAAGGCTTCACTAAACTCTAAGTAGGTCAATGCCCACAGCCTTTCCCTCATCCACTAGGTGGGTCACCTTGTCATGGTGGGTTAGTCAAGCAGGACTTGCCTTTCATAAACCCATGGTGACTGGTTCTGATCGCTGGGTTGTCCTGGTATTGTTGCACGATGGCACTCAAGATGATCTACTCCATAACATTTCCTAGCACCGAAATGCCTTATTTGCAGAGGCTGCAGTAAAGCCAAATTATTCAAGACAGAAAATTATGAAGACATTTTTTGACATGGATTAAGAAATGTCAAATTCCAATTGATGACTTGTTACATCGGTCTTCTCTTAATTGCTAAAAAAGGGTAAATCCTTCTTATCTTACAAGAATGGAGTTGCTCTCATTTTGATGTGACAAAAAAAAAAAAAAAAAAGTTTTGAGGAAGAGGTTTGAGGCCTTTTCATTTTTATAGAAGAAGAGTTTCAGGCTGCTTTATATCTATGATAGTCTGAAAACCTTAATTTTTGAAAGGAGATTGCTCTTCCAGAAGTACCTAATGTTTTGGAAAATTTCTTTCACAGTTTCAAATACAATCCTGCCAGAAGCCAGGATTATGAGTTGTACCAATATTATTGTTATTGTTATTATTATAATCATCATAATTATTATGAACATTTATTTATTTACATAATTGCATCCTTTTTTGCTCTCTTTTGCCCACAACACCTAAATAAGGCCCGAGTCTTCTTTCTTTTCAATAGTATATGGAACAAGGAAATCCATATTGAGGTATTCCCCTATTTGCATATGTGCCTTGAAAGAAGACAAATCCTAGTGAAATAAGTGTAATATATTCTAGTGATAACTCACATCAATGTAATGCACGCAAACAGTGCTATGATAATTATTAGTTCTTAGAAATTTCTTAGAATTTTCAGGAAAAAATAAAAGAAAACTGCGTTAAACTGCAGAAAAAAATTCCTCATGTGGAAGGTGCTTTGGCAGGCTGGCAGATGGCAGGTAAATATTATTGAAAGAAATGCAGTGGCATGATGTAGGGGAATAAGTAGGCAAGGATTATTTTTCTCTTTCTTCAGCTCAGTAAGGAATCTTCTGTAATGCAAGCTAAATTTTGATTTCTTATTTCATGTGTTTGGAAAACCAACTAACATTACAGGTAATGTACTTTCCAAATTTAGGGCGTCAAGTGATATAACTAAAATCATAGAAAACATTAATATAGGCCAAATCTCCCCAAATGACATTGAGAACTGAAGAATAAAGTTCTTTAACAGTTTCAATTTGCCTGGAATACAGAATGAGAAGAGATTGTATCTTTAATACCGATTTGTCTTTGGCCAGGATAATGATATTTTCTCCAAAATACTTGGCACTAGGAATCAAGACTAGTATTTTCTATAGTTGTTTTAATCTGTATTTTCTTAGCGTATGACATATTGTGATGAATCTTAGTATAGCACTGCCAAGAGCACTTGTGGCTTCAAGAAAGTGAATCATTATCAACACTGTAAATATAAAATTCATGTATATACACAGACATATAAACAGATTGTGTTTTGGAACTGTTTCTCAATACAATAAGAAAAGGTTGGCTAAGGTCAAATATTGGAAACTGGTCAAATAATGAACAAACCTTTTATGTTCTATGAAGTGAAAAAAATATTGTACCTGGCATCTGCAGAAAGGGAAGATGCCATCCTTAATAGACACAATATACACATTCGACTTTTTGCAGTACTGAGAATGTGATCGAGTCAATTAAACAGGGGTATGGCTAATACCGTGCTCGACTGACTCAATCTTCATGAGTTTTCTGGCTACACAGCTGCAAGGCAATAGCAAGACACAGAAGCAAAGCTACTGATACCAGCAACAGAGTTGAGATCAGTGATGCAGCATTTTGACATGTGCTCAGGGTTGTCAAGCTGGGAGGAAGTTGTTCCTTTTCCAAATGATATTAACTCTTGTCTTTCTGAAACAAGACAATCACTTATGTTGCTAAAAGCCCTTAGAGAAAGCAGAAGTAGGGTGTGGCAGCAGGTAACATGTTCCTCTGGAAGACCTCTTTTAAAAAAAGATGTCATTGGATAGCTGCCTTCTGTTTTAGACATCCAGAATAGTATTTCAGCTACTTCTGCAGATGTTGTTCACAGCCAATGAAGAAAAGACAGCAGAACTATGACAACCTGTTTTATTTGCCTATGTCAGAAGGAGAAGAAAGTATTAAAAGTCATTCTTTATTCCATTGTTTAGAAAGATAACCTAAACAAGTATTTCTCTGTCAGCTAAGGTCTTGAGAGTTTAGAATTAGATCACTCTGCTCTAACCTTGAAAAAGGATAGAAATAAAATATGAGCAACTCCTAGATATTTCTGGAACTATTGTTTGTGTGGCAATGTCTCTCATTCAAACTCTTTAGAAGGTGTGTCCACAGATCAGTTTTAGTTTGTATCTATACATGTGGTTTTACCCTCTCTACCATTTGTGTGGAAAAGTGCTTAATAATTTAAGTCTTTCTGTGGTGATGCAGTTAAAACTCGAAACACAGTTTAGGTCACACTGCAAGTTGAGCAAACTAATCACTAAATACCCATCCCATTACTCCCTCTGACAGGTCATTTAATAAAACTATCAGAGAAAGAAATCTTTTACAAGTAAGTAAAATTAATGAAGGAATACATCCCGGAATTCCCTGGGCAAGCATAGAGTAGTACATTTAGCACTTTTCTGTAGGGAATTTAACTTATAACTGACTAAAGTTGTTTCAATCTGTTAGACCAACTTTGGATCATCACCATTAGCCCCTATCTTATAAATGTGACCCAACTCAGAAAAGCATATTTTTTAGTATCAGTTAAGTTCCCAAGAGGATATAACTGGATCTAAATGAAGCTGAATTCATTCTTCTGTGTGCTTAATTATCAACTATAAATGCCTTGCAGCCTAAATTAAATACCTGTCTACTGTTGTCCATCTATTTCAGTTTAATACTCTGTGGGTATTCCTCTCATGCTATCATATTGGCAGACCTCAACTTTCAGGCAGATCTTTCCAAAATCTAATATTTCTTAGCATAGTTTCATCCTAAACAGCTCAGTCCATGTTCACAGAATTGCTATGATACAGACACACACACAGTTGCTCAGCTCTGAGACTGTAATTTATACTGCTGAGCTGGTGCCTAGGTTAACTGCATACTGCTTGAGGAGAATTAAGGCTTTCAGGAGAGTTTACTGCATCTACACACAGAGCAGAAAGCTGCCAAAAGTATCCTATGGGAAATAGTTGGGAGGAAGAGTACGTTTTAAATCTTGTTTCTATCACTGCTATGTTTGTTGACTTGCAACCAGGAATAAGATGTTTGTGTGAAAATAGGAGTCACAGGTTTAAACTCTCATCTCTATTAACTACCTAACTCACCCTCTTTGGGAGTGAGGCAATGGGTCTGACTATATAGTAGCTGGAGGAGGATGTGGTAAAAGCATTGTCCGCTTTTTGCATACCAGCTCAATGATGGGGAAACCTGCCTAAGAATTTGTAGACCAAGACTCAGGGTGACAAAAGGATTCAAAGCAACAGGAGTTGCCAAAATAGTGACCTAAAGCCCAGGAACTGGCTGGGAAGACACCCTGGTTCAGGACAGCAGAGGCAGAGAAAATATAATTTGATGTGAAATCTCCTTGAGAAATCTATTATCCTGGAATAAGGAAGCCTGGGATTTGGAACACTTCCCAAAACTGTTTCTACATAGGTCTTGAGAATTCTTAGTGCATGATCCAATGAATCTTGTTGAACTTGATATTTATTCCTTCTGTTACTACCACCTCCTACCACTAATAAGTAGATCTTGAAATACAATGTTAGTGATTGTCTTTCAGAAATAATTCAACAAACACAGATTTGATGTATGTTTTTCAGTTAAAAGTTGTTATGTAGGTCTGGGCAGTTACATCTGAAGAGATTTATGACATATTTGGATGCCAGAAAAGAGAAGCAGGAAACAGAATAATAAGACAACAAAAGCAAAACCAAAAAAAGCCCCTCCCAGATGTTAGCAATTTTATACTTTTAAAACAAATATTTGTCTGCATTTAACTGACACTGTTTGCTATAAGAATACTGTTCCTTTTGTAACTTCTGCCATTAATAATTTCTTTGGTGTATTCCTGAAGTGAAAACTGTACAGGCTTCATGGGAAGAACAATTGCTCTTTGTAGATGAAGGTTAAACTACTGGTGTAGAATTGCTTCCTACACAATGGGAGAAGGGAAAGACTATAAAATATGCTTCCTGTCAACAAGACAGCTTTAAAGCTTCTTGGCTCTAAATGAATCCCTTGAATTGATAGTTTGGGAGCACGGCTTGTGCTTCTTAGGACTCAGTTTGGTTATAAAACAAGCAGATCCCTCTTATTTATGCAGAAAATCTGGAGAATGCAATTTTTCAAAGCATTTCTGAATAAATGATACCACACTTGTGATACACTGAAGCTTGATTTTCACATAGTAGTAAATACCTATCCCAAAAGAGCATCCTTGTTTTGGTTTGCTTATGTTTTAGAGCAGGTGGAAGGAGGAAAATCAGGAAAAAAAACCCTCAGAACAAGAGACAAACTGTAATGCTTCAAGCCTGAATAGAAAAGTTAAAGGACTTTTTTGACTTGCCATCATGTGCAATTAGCAGGCTCACATCTTTCACTTGCTAGCACTTTTATTGATGTTACTGGAGTGTCTTCTCATTTCCACTGATCATACATTGTTTGTAGTTGGAAAATAGAAAAGAAACAAACAAAATAACTGTATGTCACAAAGAAGTTTTAAACTAATTGTTGCTCGTAATTTGAAATGAAACTATTTCTTCCAGAAGCATAAATATTTTTAAATGAGATTTTTCATTGTAAGTAATCTGAAGTCTTTACTGGACATTTTTAAAAATTATTACTTATTGGCTGCCTGCTTCAATCTGGGGAAAACTGAATCTACATATTTAGCACCAGAGGCTCTAATCCCTCAATTTTACATCTTCTGTGTCAGAGACTGATGAAAACCAAATATAGGGCCTGTACTTACAGCACAATCTGAAAAGCATAGAAGTACACTTGAATTTCTGCTGACTTTGATTATGTAGTTAGTAGATTCTCAGATCCTCATTGTCTGTCACCTTCTGCTTTGTTGTAAATCTATAAAACTATTATTATTTATCACTATTATTATTATTGTTATTTAGATTACATTATCAGTGCTGCTGAGTACGTCCAATTTTAACCAAGAACCCTTTCTACTAGCCATGTACACTGTGAAAGACTGTGCTTGCCCTGAAGATTTTATTGCATGGACAGAAGTAATTAGCAGAACATATGATGTGTATGTTATTGAGCTCATTTTCAGAAGACTGTGAGATTCAATTTATTGATGCAAATTGCATGTTTTCCTCAAGGTAAGCCAAGAGGAAGAACTGTAATATTTAAGGGACAGAAAAAAATAAATGTTTACTAAACTAATGCCCCATCAGTTTAGAGAAATGACTATCACTGCTTCACTCTTTCTGAGGGGAGGCTACCTCAGTGAAGCCTGCCTTTGGGACTGATATGTCTTTACAAGAACTGTGACTCGAAGACCAGATTGTCATTTTATTCTCCCTGTGTGTGTTGTGCTAAACATAACGAGGCTAAAGCTGCTAAGTCACATTATGTAAGTCATAAATAATAAGAGTAATCAGGAGCAGATGCAGCCCCAGTCTATATGGAAGTGAGGGTTTCACCTTACTAGTCCCAACTTTAAATAAAAAAGCCAAGGTCCTACCCTGTGCAGCACTCTCTACTCAATAAATCCCAGAATGCTCAATGTAATGGAAATTCTCCATAGTCTAAGCCACAGTGAAACTGAGTGCAGAAAGCATCCTTCAAATAAAACTGGTTCATAAAACAGAATAACCAGACAGATAAGAAAACACCCTGCAACATGAGTTCATAGTGTTCTAGGACTTGATGCTTTAAAAAGATCTGTACCAGTGAATCCCTTCTTCCAGATAATTGGGGGGTTATAACACTGAACTACGTTCTGAAATAGAGGTAATGCATAGTACTACACTATACATTTCTTTGAAATAGCAGTTCGTGCTTGCTCACCCCTCCATAAGTTTTATTTTTCCTTCTGAGTTTATCAGTATGTATTTTGTTTGACTTACAACTGTGTTTCAAAGTTTTCCAGTTGCTCAGCATTTATTATATAGGTTTCTCTTAAAAGAAAAGAAAGTGAAAAAATATATGCACAGGAAAGACCATGATTTGATTCCTCTATTAAATTACTAGATTATGTCTACAGACTTCTGTGAAGTCCCTTCTCATGTGGCTCAAGGAAAGAGTCTCAAAATCAAGCCCAGTACATTTAATACTCAGTGTATAGCCTTTATCCATAGCAGAATATGAAAAGAAATCAAAACAAGTTCTGACAGAAAGAGCATGATGAAAGCAGTGCTGTGAACAGATATTTGCTGCCTTTAGCTATCACAGTGATTCCTTTCTTCTAGCCTGGATTGAAAACACACGTTTGGCAGACTTGTTCTGAATTTTTTGTTTCATGAGTCCCAGCTGTGGTTTCACTTTAGGTAATGAAATATAAAAATTACAGATAAAGATATTAGATACTCAGCATGTGTCAATAGATGAAACAAGGAAAGGGAATTTACAAGCATGGCCCATATGTTGCTGCTGCCTTTGGTCTCCATGAGAGAGCACATAAGTTTCTTTACTTCTGCATCTGCACAATGATCTGAGAAAGGCCATGACCTTAGGCTCAGGTTCAAACTTGACAAACTTGTGCAGTTCTGAAACTCAGAAAACTTGTGTCTTGCAATCAAGGAGCAAAATACTAGTTTGGTTTGGTTTGGAATGGTTGGGTTGGTTTTGGGTTTTTTTGGGGTTTTTTTTTTTTTTTTGGTTGTTGGTGTTTTGGGGTTCTGTTTTTGTTTTGGGATTTTTTTGTGTGTGGTTTTTGTGTGTGTGTGGTTTGGGTTGTTTTTTTGTTTTTGCTTTTGTTTTTGTTTTTGTTTTTGTTTTTGTTTTGTCAGGGGACCACCATATCCTCCCAGAAGGCCTATCATATTGTCATATTGTCTCTTGAAAGTCAACAGACTTTGGAAACACCCAACTGGAAATTATTTCTTATTGGTTTATACAGGAATAAAGTTCTCTGCAGGAAAAAGGACTTGCCCACCTTTAGTTTCTCTTTCTTTCACTCTTCCCAGGAACTGAGAATTATTTTGGGGTACCATTGATATCATTAAGGAAGGTATCCTCAGTGTTGAATTTTCCTTAAGATGTGATTTTTCCCTTTTGTGTTTCCAATGGCAATAAAAAAGACAAATGAAAAAGTGAACAGATATGAAAGAACAACTAAGCAAATGAATGAACTTATTCAAGATTCAAAGAAAAACTGCAAAGATAACTGTGGTGAGCTCATGACAATGTGGTGATCAAAAGAGTTTGGAAAAGCTTTTCTTTGCTTTAATACATGAAAGTTAAGCATAATAGCAATTAGACTTCAGTTGCAGTAAGACCAGTGACTTCTATGGTATCCAGTGCTCTCATTATGATCTCCTTAGATGTCTAGACTCACCTATGGCTCTTTGAAACCACCTTCATTTAGTGTTACTCAGGTTTTTGACTGAACTTGAATCCTATGGAAATTCACACAGTAAAGTGGTGTAAATAAAGAGTGCACTCTCACAGCTGTTGTCTGCAAATGTGAATTCAGAATATTAAGAAATATTTTGCCATTATGACAGTTAAAAACATGATAACAACAACAACAACCCAAAATGACAAGGATCTTCAGCTGGTTTTCCTACTCCTATAGCAACACCTCTCTATTAAGTTGATGGACTTTCTAAGACTGAGGACAGAGGATTTACTTCCTTATGTTTTAGGAAAGGTACGAAATGGAGGAAAGAATCATGGTAATAACTGCTATCTTAGCTTTTAAACACAGAAGACCAACAGTTTCTAAATTAGTTTCTTCATGCTTCCTTCTAACAGACAGAAACTAACTACACAGCTCTTATTAGCTTGGAATTACTTCGCAAGGAAGTCGTTACTGTTTTCTGAACAATAGTGCTAAGGACTGGTATGATCTGTTTCTAGAGATACCAAACTATTGGCATCTAGGTATTTTGTATCTACCTGTTGCTCCTGCTCAGGACCGCCTGAGCCAGACAGACTCAATGTCATACCTTGCGTGAGGGAAAGGCGCAAATGAGGTCAAATGACGCCAGTCAGGGAGGGATACTGGCGCAGGGTGTTCAGACGAAAACAGCGACAAGAAAGGGAAGGAAGGACAGGAAAGGAGGGGACCCAGTGCGCATCGGGACAGAGCCGCAAGAGACAGTGGTCGCCATGGACCCGTTGGCGGCCCGGCGACGCGCAGTTTCCCCCCCACCCCAGAGGCAGCAGAGTCCCCTGATGGCCCCCCCCGCCCGGCGGCGCGGCCCGCCAGCGACTGCTCAGGGAGCTGTTTCCTTCACAGTGGCTCGTGCCCCCCGCCCGTGCCCCGCCCCGCCCCGCCCCACCGCGCTGGTGGCTGGGGGTGCACGCGGTGGCGGCATGGCCCGTTGTGGTGGGCTGCGCGTGGCTGGGCGGGCAGAGGCGAGCGGGCGTGGCCGGGTGTGGCCCTGAAACACCATGGTGGTGCCTGCGCCCGGCCGGTGCCTGGGCTTGGGTGACAGTTGGCTCCTTGCCCTGCCTGTGGCTGCCGGGAGCCTCGTACCAAGCCCAGCGGGCTGTGAACTAGCTGTGAGACAGCCCGCTCGCAGCATGGGCTCTCACACCTGTAATCTCAGAAAATCATGCAATAATTTATATATAAAATGGCTGCCTATTCTTTAAAGTAGCCCGGTATGGCAGGCAAGAATTATCATCCCGGCAGACTGGCAGAGTAATACGGAAGAAAAGTGATGTGCCCAGAATCTCCAGCCCAGTCTGTGACAGTTACAACTCAAACTAATCCAGGATTTTTCAAGCTACAAAATCAATTCACAAACCGATAGTGACTGAACTAGGAGCCGAACACCATGAAGGCTAGGCGTCCCACACTATACTGCTGCCACCAGTTTGACAACAGATCAGCATTGTTACGTATGATACAGTAACACTTGGGTAACTCCGTATTTTGTCATAGAAATTTTAGTTGTTACAAAGAAATGTTTCTCTCTACTTTGTACTAGGCGGATTAAGGGACATAGAGGATAACAGGGTCACTAAGGCATAACTACACTTTCTGTGTTTTTACTGAAGGCAATTTAATTTGGGGTTACCTAGAGGGAAGAAAAAAGGACCAACAATTAGTCATGCAGCATAGCTAAGATCATGCAGCTTTCTGTTCTGCATGGTGAAAGCTCAGTTGGTCTGTGAGAAATCACATTTCTCTGTGACCTAAAGGACATTATAAAGAAAACTATGAGGTTAGTTCCTGTTGTCGAATAACCATCACAACGATAAAGGAGGAGAGAAACCAAGATAGCAGGATTTTTCACTCAGTTACAATTTCTGATGTTGCTTTTGTCCAGATACATTCAATAAGAATAAATATTGAGATATGATGTACAAGAAGAAAAGGGAGGAGAATGAGGGTGGCAAGGTTTATTTAAAACAGCTGAAGAAATGTAATTTCCATTAAGTTTAAATAAATGAACAATGTGTGAGAACTGAATAGCTGCCATGAGTGAAAGCAGAGAAAGGATGGACACAGCCACCTTTCCCTGTATTGAAGAGTTAACATTGTCAAAGTTAATTTTGTGCTTTTCAGATTGCAGGGATGTAAAGCTGGAGCTGGGAAGGACAGATAATTTTTTATGCCAAATTAAGGATGGCTCTAAAACCTAGTGACCTTTAAATCGGATGTGAAAATCAAGGATAATTGAATGGCATGCCTGCTAATTATTTAAAGGAATTAATAATTCAGAAACAGAGAACTAGCTCTGACCTGGTCTACAACTTGAGGGGCATATATCCAATTTTGAGAATCCATCATCTGCCTTGTGACCTCTACTTGAGGTTTTCTAAGTTCAGCCTAAGATATATGGGATAAATTAGAGTACTGGAAAATATGGCAAAGGTCAACTTGTAATTTTTGTTCCTGTAACACAGAGAAGCTCAGAGCTGTCACTGCAATTAGACATGCAGAAACTGGAGATAGGGAAGATACTACTTCAGCTGTGCATTGAAGGTACCCTGACCACAGAATAATGGGGCAGGTGGAGATCTCTGGGATGTATCTTAGTGATTGCTCATCATAGCAGTCTGCAGTTTGCTGGTTTGCTAGGGCCAGCCGCTTGCCTACAGGTGGATGTGAGATAGGAGGAGGAGGAGGTAGATCTGTATTGATGGGTGAGGACTCATCTGAGCAGATGTTTGTCTTGATTGTATATACATATATGAGTTTGACATCCAAGGCTCCTTTTATAAGTAATACAGTGAAGGGGTCATTCTGTGCACAGTTAACATGGTCTCAATGTAGATGCAGAAATAGTTTAGACTGATGAATTCAAACCAAGGCAAATTTATCTCTATAGGTGTAAAACAAAAAACCTGAGGTGATCAGTGATTTGAAGATATTTAACTGTGGATGAGATTAATTTTACAGAAGTCACAGAGATCCTATAAGAACCTTGCTAACATGCATAGATATTTTCCTGGGGCATGCAGAAAAAATTCTGCAGACTACAGAAAATATTAAGCCTTCCCTGCCTTTTTTAATTTCAAACATAGCATTTTTCTTGTCTTCTATATGTTAGTGTGGGAACTGAATAAAATGGTTTGGGAATGTCAAAGCAAGTTCAATTGTTATTTTAAGTAACCTTGAATGACGTATTATGCCTGGTTCCATTTCAGTCCTCTGCATGATCTAAGTATCCTTGGGAAAAGTCAGACAAGATGTTACACACATGCAAAACAGTAGGCATGAATTTCAATACTTTTGATGCCAATGATGTTTAACATGTCTTAAAAGCTGAGAAATTGTTTTCTGAATAGGATATTCCTTGAAGAAAGGTTTGCCAGCTGTAGCATTGAAGAGGTCTACCTTTAGCTGAATTAGCTGGGCTGAATAGTGGAATTAGCATAGTTCTATATTAGTGAGATATTTAGGCTAATTAATGTTGATATTTCTGCACAGGTCTGCCCCATGCCAGGTATACATGTCCTGTAAGATGCTAATTTGGCGGGATTCAAATCACAGGTTAAAGCTTCTAAAGGTAGGTGTCTACTTCTAGGTCCCTGTGTGTGAAATATGTATCTAAGCTGTTACAGTTGTGGAGATCTAGTCAACACAGTGGAATTTAAGGAAGTATTTTAAGCAATGTGGATGCTTCCATTTGATCATCCAAACAGTTCTTAGACCCAGCTGTCTGTACTGGCTAGATGGATATGGACTATAATTAGAGTTTAGACACTTAGATGCAGACATACACATTTCAACACCTACATTTAAATGTCTTAATCTGGAAGTTGAACTGCATCCATGATGTGCATATGCCTTAATTTACCCGTTTGGAAAAATGGTCAACATAATTTCTTGTCCTTACAAACACATATGAAAGGAATGAGAAGGAACATTCATGTTCTTTAAGAGGGGATCCATGTAACAGTAACAGTTACAAAGACACAGAAAATTTCACCATATATTCATTAAAATTGCAACTTCTACCCCTCTAAAGCTATTCGCAGATCACACATGTAACATAAAATCCAAAGAATAAAGAGCTTTTGCATCTCAAGAGAATTTTTCATGCCTGTTAACATGGTGGATACCCCTGGGGGAGCATATGAAGCAACTAGTGTACTCCAGGAAAGTGGTACATTGCAAGGAAGTTACATGGCATGAAGCAGTGTACAAAACTGAATAGTATAATTTGATCCCTGTACCCAAAACACAAAAGATCGATATGTACGCTGTATGGAAAAGTTACAAGTCTCTTTCATCTAATACTAGTAAACCTTTCTGTCTATAAAAGCAAAAGAACACAAAGAGCTCTGATGAATAACTGCAGAGTGTGGATCTGTCTTTTGTTATCAGCTACTGTCACAGAGGACTGTAATATTTTTTTCTCTCTCCAAGGCCCAGAAGTCATATTTCAGTTTCAAGTTTCTTTTATCTTTAAGCTTCCAAGTAGATATATTTGATTCATAAATTCATTCAGAAAAGACTTTTGTTAGCTCATGCTTCAGCAGCAGTATGTGTTATTCGTTCAGCAGGAACAAAAAGTTCTTGTAGACTAAAATTCAGTAACTCTCCATAAGGACTTAAAAATATTGAAGTTAGACTGAGGAACTGTTGCACCTGAGGTGGGATTTGTCTGCCTCTGCTCATATACAGCATTTTCTTGCTCTGAATGCTACATGCATGGTGTAGATGTGAAACAGGTAGAACGCTAAAGAGAAGAGAATGGGAAGAAATAAATCTGTTGTAATGATATTCACAACTGTTGTATGACTATGCCACCAGGGACATAT
Organism: Falco peregrinus; assembly: GCF_023634155.1. Taxonomy (NCBI): domain Eukaryota; kingdom Metazoa; phylum Chordata; class Aves; order Falconiformes; family Falconidae; genus Falco; species Falco peregrinus. Next base: position 43,046,847 of record NC_073722.1, read on the forward strand.
TGCTCTGTTATTGCTGCCCTCTATCCTATCTCTGAGTTTGAATGAGAGATCAGTTTTGTTATAAATGGTAGGGTAGATTTGCTCATAAGCCTCTCTATCCATCCTTCTGAAATAGTTCCAAAGACATTTTTATCAGTGAATCGAAATTGTTAATGGCTGTTGTGGGTGCAAGCAAGCACTAAGAGTAGGGAAAACAGGGAGTTGTCTCATATTGGTTGCAGTATGCCTATACCATGGGCAGGTCAGGTAAAGGCGTTTAAATGCCTTGGGTTTTGTCCCAGACAAGATGTCCCCAAAAGTCCTATCCCCCAAATTTTGCTAAATCCCTGGGATATGCAGCTCAGGTTAGAGTTACTTTATTACATATCAACGTATCTTTTTTTTTTTTTTTTTAGAACAAGTGAAGCACATGTCCTTGGGTAAGGGTAAAGCAGACCAATTTTACAGCCGATCAGTAGGAACTGCTATCTGTTAAAGCTGTGTTGACTTCATCACTGAACAAACATGATTATGTAGTGGGAACAGATCTAAGTGAAATCTCCCATTCCGCAAATAAGTTCTTTTTATCCATAGCAAGCACAGAGGACCATTTACACCCTTAGCTTCCTCCAATCACTCACCCTCAAATTTCTTTTTTCTCCCTCTCCACATGCTTCCCATTTTGCTGCTTCTATTTTTTTTCTGTTTTCCTTAGCTATTAAACACATTCATCTTAAAAGAATTATTGTGATAGGGACTTAAAGCCCTGAAAGTGGTTTCTATTGTTTATTAAATACCCTTGTTTTCACCTCCAAAGAAATATTAAGCATAGTTTGATATAAGCAAAAGACTCTATCTAGTGAGATTTTTTTTTTATTTTTTTTTTTTCCCAGGCAATCAAGAGGAAAATGTTCCTTTAGTTATCCTGCCTCTCTGGGATTGTTTCAAAAGATGGAGTATGACTAGGACTCAAAAATTATGTTGTGAAATTTGGCATTTTTCCACCAGAAAGAACCAAAACAAAACAATGGCATCACTATATAGATATTATATGTGTATTTAAAGGCCCTAGGGACATCTTCTCTTTGAATTTCTTCTGCCTTGTCCTTCACATGCACCCAGAGAGAATTACACCACATATTGCAATGTAATGTCAGTGATCCCCAGAATGGGATGCCCCCTCCCCTTCTAATGCAATATTGATATTTCTCAATGAAATATTAATATTAAATGTCCAAGCAGACCATATGAGATGGAATTTGCCGAAGTGACTGTCTCTTGAGCTATTTATTTAGATTCTGCAAACCAAGGAAGCTCCTGCTGCATTGGATATACTTACTTCCCCTTGCTTCCCAGTCCAAAGATTCACAGCAGCAAAGGATGAAAAATGACAACAGTTATTGCTTTAAATTGAAACTGAGATTTAGAACAACAATTGAGAGTTTGGACAGAGCTCTCAATTGTCCTAAATCTCAGTTTCAATTTAAATTGAAAAAAACTATTCAAACTGTCAATATGGTGTTTTGTTTTTGTTTTTTTTTTTTTTAACTATAGAACATATTCTTAAGCAGTTATTTCTTCAGTGATGGAACAAGAAATTTTAGTTTACATATTAGCAATGATGTAACTCTTATCAGGAAAAATGTTCCTTTATTGCAGTGAATTTCACCGAATGAGAACCACAGAATCTCTCTGACTTTAAGGGTATGTATACAGGGCTTAAGGAAACATCTATTGATTAGTTTATTGCAGCTGAGCTACTGAAAGGTTATGTATTATTTACTAATTTGAATTTTTAGTATCTATGAACAGATTTTGTTCCTTTTTTTTTTTAAAGTTATTCTGAATGTAGTTGTATTTGAGCAACCTCTAGAGAAGTAATGACTGAGGAAGGTAATCCTTAAAGGACTTCGTTCTGCAGGTAGTAAAATGTGTTCCAATATTAAAATTGTCACAATGATAATTAACATGACAAAATGTTTTAATGAAGGGAAAAAAAATGAAGAGCTGTGCTACAAAATACTGCTCCAACAAGATGGATATTGCTGATATTGTCAAAGATTTGTTTTATAATAGTAATCTACATGTCTTCTTTCATTAGCACAAAATAAATAGTGGTTTAAAATGACAGATGCTCTCCAATAGTATTTCATATGAAACAGCATCAAGTTAAAAGGATTAAATTTAATTTTGGTCTAGTTTCTTGAAGCAGACTGAAAAGGGGTGTGACTGGTGTACTTAAAGCCTCAGGGGCAAACACTTAGAGGTCTGTTTCAAAATGTGGCTTTTGCACAGGCTTACCATGTAACACTAGTAAGTCTATTTCTTTTGGAATTTCTTCTTTTTCTGTATTGATCTGTTATGTGAAAAGGATATTTTTTGCCTCCATTGCTTGTCCATATGGCCTATAAATATATCATAGCAGGTCTTTCTCTCAGTTCAATATTCTCTCAGTTCAATATTCTCTCAGTTCAATATTTAAGATAACAGGGTTAATAATTACAATTATGGGCACACATTAAACTTGGTAAAAGGAATATTTTTCAGGTTGTGAATATCAGCATTCAAAATCAATGTTTGCCAGTATCACTTTGCTCTTCATGTATGCCTGTGTAATAATTTGTCTTTAGCATGTGATCTTTCCTGAATAGTGGGCATCACCTTCAAGCAATCTGAATCTTTAAATTCTTCATGGAAATAAATCCTGCAACAAAACTCATTTAACAACGGTGTTGGGCACTTAGGCCAAGAGATTATGAAACAAATGCACTGAGTGCATTTTATCTGGCCAGATTTGGCATGGATCTGAATGAGTACATCCTATGCTCTACTTCGATTAAATAGAGGGAAACTGATGCTCTTAAGGTGCAAATCATCCTTCCCCAAAAGTAGATGTTTATATTAGCACTCCAAAAATTGCTGTATCTCTCCTTTCAAAAATAAAACCCTTGAGCGACAAGTTCAAGTGTAAATGTGTGTATTGTATGCTTTTTGGTCAGGTGAGTGCTATTGCAAACGGCAACTGCAGCCCTGTGTCAGTGGATAAGGCAAAAAATGTTATGAATTCTGGGGTCATCCTCATCCCTCCCAAGTCAGTGGCTTAACAGAAAAATTCAAGGAGCCTTTCACTCTCATTTGCTTTGGATCAGGCCTTCTTCAGAATGAGTCAGTCTTTAGTCAGTTCTGATCCTTATATTATTAAGACATGATGATACAGCTTTAAATGTAAAGGCTATGAACAATTACATCTAAAGGATTGTGCAGCTAAGCAGCTGGCTGGAAGCTAAAGATGCAATCTTTAGTAGAGGAATACAAAACATAAACATTATGCTGTAAATCATTCACAAAAAAAATCTGGCATAAAATTTGACATAAGTAGATTTTTGGAATAATAATTATAAAATATATATCTTCTAGAGCTGAGACTTTACTATGTACTGAAACTAGAGATTTTTCTCTCCTGTGTAAAAACTAACAGCATCTCTGAAGTTCAACAAAAATAATTGAAAGTCAAAATTAAATTGCAGAGCTAGAAACAGTCATAAACAGCTCTATTTTAATAGTAAATCTAAATTAAGTTGGGACAAATCATAGATGTCTTCGGTTAAAAAAAGAGATTGAAAATTTTATTGCTAAAGGAGAATTTATTAATCAAAACAAAAAGTAAAAAGATCTACAGTAGCAGACTAAAGAATTTGATCTGGAGGGAAAAAGAGAGAGATATCATCTAGGTCATAATATTAATCTAGATAATGGAGAATTTAAAAAGTTAAAAAAGGAACCTTGAATGCGAACTATACTTAATTCAAAATATTGAAGGAAGTCATGTGCATGGGTAATGCAGCAGTAATGATTTCTGGAATGTGCGAAGACACTAATCATAGTAGTCTTTGCTAATTAAAGAACCTATAATTATAGCACAGGGATGTTGAAACCTGTGTTGTTACAGTACTAGGACAATGTCATGTAAATTACTTCTTCCGTGCACACAAAGGTGGAGCTTCATTTCCACCTGCACCAATCACAGATGTCAGGACCTTTGCTAATTAAATAAGTAGACATATAAGCTGGTGATCAAATGAATTTATACAGAGGGAGACAGGAACAGATTTTGTCACTTCTCCATTCCCTTGTGATCACTATGCCATTTGAACTGAAAGAGCAGTCCTCCTGGCCCTGACTCACAGATATGTGCCTGTAGGTTTTTTCCCATCTATTTATAACACACATTTGCTTCTGAATTGCTGTGGAGAAAGGGTCAGGAACCAGCTTTTGCAAATTTTCATACATTTTCTCACTGCTTCTTCCTCAAATCCCTTTCCTTCACAGTGATCCACGTCTCTGTTGTCATTTTCAACTGCTTCCTTCTATGTTGCTGGAATTAAATCAGCATCATGTAGTTTTGTTATTCATTGCTACTATCAGCAGAATCATCCAGAAAAAATTAGGTTTGGGGAAAAAAGTTTTCATTCTTGCTTTCACATGAAGGTCTGTGTTTAGATCAGTATATTGAATCTTTGTGATTGACACAGGATATGCCCAGATCCCTTATAATTAGTTGATAGAGGCCAGGTGATGTAAAGGTCATTTGTGGGACATAGCATTAATGTCATTCTCTTCCATGGACTGAGTGACAAACAATTATCTCTATGCTATGATTTAATTGGATTGATATCTAGTGTTCCAGTACTGACAGCTGCCCCGAGGATGAATATTTTTTTGTTATATGCAATTACATGCCATCATGAGATTGCTGGTGATTAATGTCAGCCCTTCAGAACTGTCACCCAGAAAAGGAAATAAAGACAGAGACCAGTATTCAGGCCTGAAAAGATAACGATGATCCTGGAGCCTTCAACATAGCTTTTTGATAAAGGCATAGTTTCTTGAACTACCTCAGGGCAATGGTGTTGTAGGTTTAAAAGCAGCTTGTTAATTCAGTTTGATTAGGTCTCCATTTGTTATATTAGTAATCTCAGTAGGAAACACCTAAGTCCTTTTGAAGAAGGTGTCAGAGGAACTAAGAAGAAGTAAACAAGAACTTAATTGGACACCTGAGAGTCAGTTATAAGCTTAGCAACGAAAGAAAGATAATCATATCCAGCAAGAGAAATGCTTTGTCTGCAGAGTTTACGTGAGAGAGATTATAGTGAAGGTGGGTATCATTAACTAATGATGTGCAACCACAGTGCAGTGAGCAGTTGATTACCTTGCCTGGGAATGTAATCTGTGTCACAGATCAATCAATGTTGATCTTTTAAAGGAATCAGTCTAGAGACTTAGTTTTAGAAAAATCTCAGTGATCACCCTGGCCATGGGAAACATTTGCCCATGTGACTCTTACAGACCAGGCTTGAATGGCTGACACTTCTGTTGGCCTGAGAAGAACATAGCTTGTCTTTTGCTTTGGTATCTGGCACTTCCTGAGTGCAAGTTCTCTGCTGTCCTTGGAAAGAGAGGATAGTCCTGACAAACCGATGTGCACACAATTTTCAGTAGATGCCTTCTAATCCTATACCATCCTCTTTTTTCTCTTCTGTAGAAGAAAGCCACAACAGCAGATCCCTACCACGTTTCTTGCAGATTCAGAAAAATTTATTAAGTTTACTGCTGGCATTGCTATTTCCTCCTCCAGAGAAAAGGTGGAAGGTTTCTATGAATCAGATTTGGTCTTCCAGTTACCAAATATACATAGAGTATTTTACTGTCATGTTGCACATTTGCACTTCATTCTTTTTGAGACTGTGTTCATACAACTGTTCATTCTTTCTTTTCATTATAATTTAAACATGGGTCTACCTATGTTTTTCAATGTATTCTCTAACCTTCCCATTTATTCTCAAGGCTCTTCTCTGGGTTGTCTCAGTTTTTCAGTATTTTTCAGCTGTTGATTGCAGATTAGAAATGTGAATTCTAGAAGCATTCTTGTTAATAGAAATGGAGGTAGTATCATGTCTTTCTTCTCAGTTGGCCCTTCTCTGTGAATTCAACAGTTATATTAAACCTTTGATTACTGGAATTTCATGTTTATCTGACAATTTGAAATGATCTTTAATTCTTTTTCAAAATTATTTTTCTCAGGGACAAATTTACCTATCCTGTAGCAATGGCTAATAACCATGTAACAAGTGACTTTACCTTTGACTATATTAAAATGTGTTTGCTTACCCACTGATGCAAGTATCTCTGTAGAAGTGGCCTGTCTCTGTGCTATTTATCATTTCACCGAAATCTTACCAGAGTTCAAAATCTGCTTTTAATCATCATAGACTTAGATTATTGGCCTAGGTCACTGTTAATGGTACAATGTACGGGCAAGAACTAGTATATTTGGAACCAAAGGAAATATGCACCCACTATGGATGAGTCCTCTCACACTTTCCTTATGAAACCTGAGGCGTAATTAATTTTCTATTTTAATATTTGTATTTTAACTGTGTGTTACAACAGTCTGTTGCAAGGCTGCTGTTTCCTTCATCAAGCAAAACAAACTTTTTCATCTTGTCAGTCAAGATACGAAGTTAGTTTGATGACCTTTTTTCATGTTGATTGATGTTAATTATTTTACCTTTCTTTAATTTTTTTATTAGTTGAACCCCTGTCAGCTGCTTCATTATTTTGCCCAGGATCAGTATCAGGCTGTCAAGAATATAATTGCCTAAGTCCTTTACCTTTTTTTAAAGAGTTGGTATCTTCAGTTCTTTCTAGTCTACAACTCCATCTCCCTGTTAAGAAAAAGATCTGTCTCCTAATATTATTATTTATCATTGTTTGATACATCATGCTAGAAAGACACTGAAGATCATGTCACTACTGGAATAGGTGAACAAACTTACATTGAAAAAAGAGAGATTTTTTAAAAATTAGAGTAAGCCCTGTACCTTTTACAAAAGTGAAACAAAGCAAACTGTATACATTCCTTGCTATCCGTTGCTGTTACATCAAAAGGGATCATGAAGAAGACAGCAAATTTTTACAAACACTCAAGAAATTTCAATATTTCTGTTACACTAAGATGGTCAATGAGTCATTGTACAGCAGAAACAATGAACAAATAACAACTGAAGAGAGGTGATAAAAAACACTCACAATTAGACTGAATTACAGTCAAATTAAATGTTTGAATTCTTACAAATCACAAATACATTTAAAAAGAGACAAATGTTATTTGTGAACCCTTTTCAAATGAAAAAACCAAACTAAAGTTTTTTTTAAAAAATAATATAATGAGCATTTTACCCAACATTAATCAAACTCTCCATGAGTAAACTCATTTATGTTTTTCCATAAGCATTCTGAGCCAAGAAAGCAGATAGAAATATGCCTCATTGATTGTCTGTATTCTAATTAATCGCCGTTGCGTGACACAATTGTATTGGCATAATGTAACAGCTGTGCTTTCTGTCTTCCTGAGCTTCTTGAAGATACCAGGCTTCACTGGAATGACAGGAGTAAATTTTGGCTTAAGGATTAAGGATTAGAGATGAAGAACTATTGGTATGATTTAAGTCTCTGAAATACATGAAGCACCTGAGGCTGATGGTGGTGGTAAGGGTATAATCTGACATGCTGTAGAGAGAAAATTACTTTAAGTGCTGTATAACTTACTTGTATCTCTTTATGTATAAGAAGCCAAGGAAAGTCACATTTTCAATGTGTTTAAAAAATTCACTGTACACTGTAATTCCTAGGAATTTGCATAACTAAATCATGTAACAGATGTCCTGGGAATTTTTCAGACATCATTTAATTTTCCACACATCTATTCAGCATTCTGTTGTCCGCAGTATTAGAGCAAGAGATCTAATATTCTATGATAAAAATAGACAGAACTTAAAAGACAAACTGTTTTACTGACTTTTGAAGCCATAATGTAATTCAGATTCCTATTTCAAAACAAAAGATGGCCCTTCAAATCTAAAATTAGTTAGCATTTTTATTTTAATTATTTTATGTTATCTTTTTTTATTTGCTTTTTAGAATAAGAGACACAGCAAATACAGGAATGATAATCTGCAGTTAACAATCTCATTATTTATTAATTATACTTGTAAAGTTATTCAGTACAATATATACATAGTGGCCAAGCAATTTGGCTGCACAATTATTTATTTATGGAGTCAGCATAGCTAGCCCATAAGTATGCAGCATTATGGTTTCCATTCTTAATACCATGTTACTAGGAAAGTACATCACTATGTAAACAACAGTGTGTAATTAGTTTGAGTGCAATCCACAGGTTTCTTAGAGTATATCTATATCACACCCACGTACTAACTGCAGATTGAGATCCCTAAGTAGAGAAGTGTGAGGAGAGAAATGTGATGCAGATACACCAGCTTGGCCTCTCCTGCCCAAAAGTACTTGGAGCAGGAGTCAAGCTGTGCTGTGCCTGGCTGCATAGAGGAGGAGCATTCAATGCTTCAGGCACAGGGTAAGAAATAACAAGGCGGCTTTCTTGCTGTCTAGCCTGGACTCTAAGTGCATACTGTACTAGATGAGCAGGTGTGCTGGACCTCCATACCCTACTGCAGGAAAAATAACTGGAGTGTACCTTTCTCTTCAGCTTGATGTTAATTTTAATATGCCACCACCTTATTTTCCTTTCCACCCAGATGAACCTCAAGATATATGTAAACACTGCCAAGGAAATCAATGGATACTGTATTTTTACAGTTGGAGACAAGACAGAAACCTTGTCTTTTACTTGTAGTTGAAAAAAATGTCAGGGTTTCTGAAGTTGTTTCTGCATATACATACAGTTTAGATCTCACGTTATTTGCAGTAAGGTTTGGTTTGTATGAGTAAGACAAGAAGTCAGAGAATCACATTACTTTCCAGAAAATACAGACATTCCAATAGATCTCCCTCGTTTGCACCATCAGAGAACCTGGCCTACTAGTAATGATATCTGTGTGCATAAGGTGCCTGATTTTCAAGAGAAGATGTTCTCATCCATTTTTAGATATTGGAAAAAAATAAACCCCTCCAGTGAAAAAGAAAGAATTATGAACTCAAGTTGTGTAATTACACATAACTGCTTTGACTCCAAGTTAGGTACATTGATTCACACTGGCTCAAGACCTATCCACTAATTTTTATGTTAATGTGTCTAATACAGACCCTGAAGACTTTTTTTTTGGTAGCATTTGCCAGTATTTCAAAGTGTTTGCATGAATTTTAATGCTTATTTAAACCAGGTATTAATAATAATAGCTAGCTACACTATGGGAAGCAGCTTTGATACTTTTAATCCACAATTCTACTAATGTATAACAGTCACCTCAAGTTACCCCTTCTTAATCAATGTTTTGTGTATTTTTGACAATATAATGATATTTATATTGACAATGCATATCTGAGGCTTTATGTCATCTTTATTTTATACATCTTCTACTCACAGCTCTCTTATTTCATGTAATTTGCTTTCAAAATATGTGTGCAAGAGGAAAGTATGAACTCTTCATGCTGGTAAAACACATATATTTTTAGTAACCACTATAAAGCATGATGTAGAAAAATATCTCTATATACTCACAGACTAACTTTAAGCCTTATGAACAGTTTTTCATGTATTTATTCTTAAAGTAACTTTTACCAGTCTTTTCTTTATGCTTCAGTTGTTCTCAGGTTGGTTGCACATTTTCTGCCTCTCAGTCTTTGCAAAGGGATAGCATCCTGCTGCTTGAACTTTTCCTCCTCAAAACAACACCTGATGAAAAACTAATGTTACATTAAATAAAGAAATAACACAAAATAAATCACAGTCCATCCCAGAATATGTTTGTTTTTTCTCCTGGGAAAAAAAGATTTCATATCTCTTAGGTATCTGTGACACAGGTGTTGCATGCTGGTCCAAGACCAGAGCAAAGTTGTATTTTTGGGATCAGAATTAAGACTCAAAATTGAGTCAAGAGCCAAGGAACTTTATTTGCCTGACAACAGGTTTGCAAATGGAAAGGAGACAGCAAGAGATAAAGAGAGAAAGGAAGGAGAGAAGGAAAGAATGAAGGAGTTCACAGCTGTAGCTGACACCCTGGGGCTGCAGCATCCTGACAGTCCAATTTGTTTCCAGATATGATGGGGGAACGTTCTGTCTGATGTCGGTTGGTTCTATTCTTTCATAGGGTTGTCATGAGCTGTTCTGCTTAACCACACACTCCACCCGGCGGTGGTGTGCATGCCTAATACCTTCAGGTGGTCCTCAGAGGTCTCCAGGCCCCTCAATCCCCCTGACCCCGGGTCTGGGCACATGCTCAGGGGTTTGGTTAAGCTTCTCAGGATTAGCTCCTCCTGTTGCTCCATGGTGTCAGTCGGTGGGTTTCCTGCCATAACAATGTTGAGATAAACCTCTGCTATGGCAACGGTGGTTCTCACTGAAGTGTCTCTTACAACAGGTAAATAAGATGAGTTATGACATGAAAGTCATAAAATGGAGCAAACTCCCTGTTTTCTAATTAACAATGTTTGAGTGGCCTTCTTTGCAAATAGGAGAATAAGCTTTACCAAACTGCTCGTGGTGACTCACATCCATACCTTTACGCCCTACTGAAAGGTTTGGATTGCTGTTCTTTTTTGCTATGTCTTGCAAGTTTACTTCAGTAAACTTGCAAGTTTACTGACAGTGAAAATGTGTAATGTATTGCAACAGACGATATGTGGCACGCTGAATCAACATGCTCAGCCTATAGCATACTCCTAAGAGGTCCTCAGAAAGAAAAGGATAACCAGAAACAGGCTGAACAAATTGTTCCACAGGACGGTGAATACTGTCCATTAGCATCAGCCAGGAGCATGAGGTGGCAGTGGAAGGACCATGTTTTGAGAAGCCAGTCTGAGCGTGGAAACCTTAATTGTCCAAAACCAGTTCGGCAAGTTGTATAGGCTGTAAATGGCAAGGTTTTGGTACTGGCAGGGTCTCTGTGAGAAAAGGTCAGGAGCTTCCCCCTCGATCCATAAGCTTTTCCATTTTTTTTTCTCCCCCATCCAGTTGGAGAGGGAAAGTGAAGTTGAGTGGGTGTATGGCAGCTGGTCAAAGTTAACTGCACAAGTTAAGCTACGTAGCAGAGGAAAAGCTGTTTAATTTTTTCTGGGAATACCAGTTATGGGATGCTTCAGTACTCATTCAGAAGTTGAGCACCTCTTCTTCACTCTCAGAAATGAAAGCACGACTTCCACAAAGAAATTGATGTTAATGACACAATCCTGATGGGTAGGATGGGAAGACAGTCACTCTAGAATTAAGAGAACTTTTCCCTAAAAGCAATTGATTAAGAAATGCAAAAAAATAACAGAGAATGAATGAAGGATGACAATGCACAGATTTTTTGTGGATTTCTCTGATCAATCACATTTTAAAAATAATATTTCTCAGTACATCAATCTGGAAAGAGAGTATAAATGCTAACTGTCCAAATGCCTGATGAAGCTGATTTATATTGACTAAGGCACTCAAACATCAAAATGAAAGGTGGTCTCAAAATGTAGACTGTTCATCTAATAAAAACCATAATATTATTCCTCTTCTGTTGGTAACAGAAGGCAGCACTGAAAAATAAAATGCTGTTTGATTGTTCTCTAGCTTTACTTAGGCTGTAAATTATGTACCTGAAGATATTTATTACTTACTGGATTAACTTGACTGTGAATAAGAAAAAAGTTCGTTTGTCTTTGGCAAAAGGAATTAAAGTTAAACTTTAAAAAGATTATGGAGCTTCAAGGTGCAGTGTAATGAGTATTTTGTCTAAGGCTGTGAAGAAATTCATGACTATCTTTCAGAAAGCATTCCAGAAGAATTAACTTGTAGCTTGTGATTGCAAGTATACATGAAAGTAGGAAATAAAAATAGCACTGACATTTCAAGCATGAGTTCTACTTCAGAGAGGAGCTGGGGATTTAAAAGAAAACAAAAAAAAAAACCAAAACAAAACAAAAAAAAGAAACAAAACCCAAAACAAAATAATAGTCAGGATTTGTATATATTAGATTTTCATCTGGCATGATTTTACAATAAAATTGTGACAGCTTAAATTATAATTAGTTCTTATGAGATCTAGATTTTCTCTGAACTACTGTAAAGTGTTCAGACTTTGGAATGAGTCTTTGGAACAGACAGAAGTTTGTTAATGATGAGTCAAAAGTTGGATGACATCCCAAAGGAACTAAGAACTCATGTAAACTTTCAATTTCAAGTGTAAACAGCAATATTTCAATCTTGGTATTTCTAAAGAGAGGAAAAAAAAAACAACCCCGAAACAAATCAACAATTACCAGTATGACTAATTAAAAGCAGGAAATACTTAAATTAATTTTATCTTGAGAGAGGATAACTAAAGAATAAAAATAAATCAATAATGTAAATAAAAACAAAAATCTCTGTGATGTAGTGAAGACATTGAATGTATTTGTCTTAAACTCATGTAGGATGAGTGAACTTGAATAAAACAGCATACTAAAGCATTTACTGATTTAATCGGTCATTGGATTAAATTTCAATATTCTCTTCCACTGCATTCTTGTTAATGTATGAATATGGTGAATTTAATGTTGTTTTTTGCTATTTTGCTTTTATTTAGCTCCATTATCTACATTCAAAAAACACAGCCGTGCGGCTTACCTAGAAATCGCTGCCTTGAAGCCAGGTTCCTGATGAAATCAAACACTTTTTCTTCTTTTTTTCTTTTCTTTGGTTTCTTATTTCTTTATTGCTCCATCTGCCATTCACAGTGTCATGCAAGACAGAGATGGGAACTACCTCACAGATCATCCAATCCATCTGGAAGTGCTTCAGGCTTCCTACAAGACGGTTTTGTCTTCATACCTGTTTTTGGTGTGTTAGGTCTACCCCTGAGTGACTTTTCTCCTCCAGACTTCTAGGAAAACAAAGAAATTGCATGATGATTTTGAATGGAACAAATATAGTAATAATGAGGTCATGAAAATACTTCACACTGAAGTCTTCATCCAGGGGTCAGAAAACAACAGAACTATGGCATAAAATACAGACAAAATAATGAACAACCCCCAAAAATATTCCTAGCCTTTCTTTACCAATAATAATGAAATGCATGTTTGCTACTTCTCTTTATATTTCATGTTTATTAGGACAGACTGCTAAAACCAAGTAGATTGAAATACTAGTGGAAAGTGAAGTTTCCATTTTAAATCTGAATTGAAGTTTTATATTAGGTACCTGCTTCCTAGAAGCTTGTTAATCAAATAAAGGTACTAAAATCTATTAATATCTGCTTACATTAAGCTCATCAATGTAGATGAAACTGACTGTCAGCAATTTCAAATTTAGATCATTTAGTCTTCCTGTAGGCATAGAAATGAGAATGTATTCTGCCTGTTCATTTCAGTGTTCAGACTGCTGTCCAGCTCAAGAAGATAAAATTAGCCCTCAGGTAGCCTACTAGCTAATGAACCAAGGTAGCCAAGTACCAGTATTACAAATCTTAAACCCATAAAATAGCTTAAACCCATAACATATTCAATCAATAATATGATTGAAGTGGCTTTTACTTGGGTTTGGCTTTTTTTAGGGCTATAAACTTTCATTTTCCCCCTCCACAGCTGGAAAAAATCTGCAATTAAAATTGTGACAGCAATTAAAAGTACATGAATTTGAGAAACTCTTGTATTTGTATTCCTCTACCTGCTACCACAGACTTTAACAACACTACATCTAAAATACAAGGAGTATTTCTAATACTCTGTGTCTCATGGTAAAATGGTAAAATCTGAGCTATAGTAATAGGATCGATTTAGTGATGGAAAAGGGGGGGAAACATAACAATTGTGGCTCCTAAATATCAACAACACTCCTGTTTGTCAGAGGAGGTTGAGTAAACATAAAGATATGCTGAGCAGTACAGCCTGATGCAGGAGCAGCAAGTTAAGTCTGATCAACCCATCTTTGGAACAGGAAGTCATATATTTGTGTTAGTGTGGTGCCAAAGACAAACTAATTATCCCTGGTGAAGAGGAATATTTATTAGCTCAAGCAGAGCAATGTTCCTGTGATTATATTGTTTTTAGGACATGAGAACATAAGAATGGCTGTATTTGACCGTAGCAAACCCCACTTAGCTCATCACCCTGCCTCCAACAGAGGCCAATAGTGGGTGTCCAGAAATGATAAAAGAATTAGAAACCATGTCATAGTCCTAGCATGTGCTCCTAGACACCAACTAACTGCGGTTCAGGGGCTTTGCGAGGCTTATGTCTTCATGTTTCAGATCCCAAATTGTACCTAGCCAGGAGCACAGCCATACATCCAGAGGTAAGCACCAAACCAAGTGCATGACATGTACATATCTGCAACATCCCAACCACAATCAAACAGGAAACATCAAACCTATTTAAATGCTTACTGAATTCACAAATTATCATAGCTGAATTTTGCTAAATGTAAACAGTGCTCCAGAAATGATCCTTAAATTAAAATGTTCATGTAAACTGTGGCCTGACTTAGAAAAACCTATTTAAATTAATAGGTTATACTGAAACAGCTTGTTTGTGTTTCTAATTGTATAATATATATTAATCAGAAGTGACTGTTTTCTGAATTAGCACAATCACAATTCCATGCGATTTACTTCAATTAAAATGGAATAATCAGCTAGTTATTCCTTTTTTCTCCTCTCTCCCTCTTTTTTGTCTTTTTTTTTTTAAAGCCAAAGTTAGACACTGACCTCCTTGCTCAGTGCATTAGTGGCACTACCACAAAACTTTCTGACACTAAAATGAAAGCATGAATCTGTCTGTCTTTGACCTCTGTGATACTTTGAGTAGCAAACAGAAACACTAATACCGGAGGATGACAAAGCAAAGCAGCTGTAATTTTGTATTGATCATTAAAAAGAATTAATCCTAAATAAAAATTTACTAAGCATATACGAAGATCATTAGGATAGGTACCCTCAAGTGTTATCTCCAGGGTAGACCGCTAAACCGCATAGCTGAATTGGCCCGGCTATTTGACGAAGTACATCTGCTAGAGATATGGTCACTAAATATACCTATACTAGTAAATAAAGTACGGCTCAAGGAATGACCCATAATTGCCTAGACTGTTCAGTTTTGACAGACTGTTTGCTTACATCCTATTTACAGCCAGTAGCAACTCTCAGGCAGTACTTGCAAATGATGTGAATAAAAGCAAATAGTAAAAACTGTTCATAACAGGCAGTGTGGCTATGGCCATCATATTTTGGGGAGAGAAGGGCAGATTGAAGCATGTGGATGTGAATTGTTCCATGCCTTTGGGCCCTGAATTAAAAAACAGATCCCGACCAATTTTATCTGTACCACAGTTGCAGACAGTTCTGGAATTTTTATTTGCTTGCTTGCTCTTGTGTTTTTTTGGTTTTTTTTTTTTTGTTTTCTGCCAAATTTTTGCATCATTTGTTCGAGTAACCCAAGGTAATTTGATAGAACTCTGTAAACACAACTGTGCCTAAAAAAGGTTTTTCTGGCACAAAAGTCAACTGGTGATGTGACTTTGTCATGCTTTGAAATGGCAATGCTTTGCTAACAGAACTTCTTCAATATAGATGTGGCAATTAGTGTTCTGATAAGGTTCTGGCAGCTCCTGAAAAACAGAGTACAGTGAACACTTCTAAAGAGTTTGTAGACTAGTTAAAGGGCTATTATGCTATCATTGTATATTGCAATTACACCACAAAATACTGACACAGTGCTTTTCTAGACAGAACTGTAAATTGGCATAGTTTTTTATGTGCTTATACAAAGACAACAACTGTAGAATCATAATTAAATTTGGCAACCTGGAAATTCTGGAGGAGCAAAGATGTCTGGAAAAAAGATGATGGTTTACACTCTGCGGAATTTTATTGCAGGACAATCTCTCATGCTGGAAAATGTGAGGAGCATCACTGTGTAGCTGTTCTCTCTTTTTTTTTTTTTTTCTTGGACAGGAAATATTCAGAACAAAATGTGACCATTTCACATGCAATGGTGTCTCTGTCAGAGGCAGGTGTTTAAAAAAAAAAAAAAAAAAAAGAAGGAAAGCAAAACTAAACTCCACAGTTATGTAGCTGAACATATAACTGACGGAATAATCACTTTTGCAAAGAATCTTAGTCTTGATGAAATTTAGTAAATGTTTTTTTTTCCATAGACATTAAAACTTTCTTCTTGGCTAAACTTGGGTCTTAGTCACATTGTCATAAATCTGGAATTAATTAAAATGTGTGAAGTTGTTGGGAAATGGTAAAATTGAGGCTGTGTTTTTAAGAAAATTGATTATTACTAGTAATTAGCAATATGAAGCACGAAATGTGTAAGCATGACATTTCAGTCCACTCGAAAGAGAAATGCCTTTATTTCACATAAGATTTGTACAGATTTGAGTTTTGCAATGCAGTTCACATATCTGTCCAAATGAACTCAGGTGAGCATCTGAATCTGTGATTATATGATCCATGGCTCATCCATCTTCTTCCAGAGTTGTTGCCTCCTGAACAGACTGCAGATTACCTGTTTGAGTTTATCATTTAGCAGCTTGCTAAGGCATCAGGGCTGCTGAGATGCACAAGGATCCAAGTGTCAAGCAGACATATCTAACCACCTATTTCCAGTCTTACTGTCTGTGGACAGCATGAGCGGTCTTGAGGAGGTAGCAGTCTTGGGTCTCAAGGTGCAGCACAGAGATAGACCTTGATGATATCTACAGTGGTTGCTCTGCTGCATCAAAGATAAGCTATCACTATTCTAAATTCATTTTCTGGTGAAGATAAAGACATTTGGAGACTTCCAGGATGCAAGGTGACTTGGTTATATGCCTAAAAGAGGCCCACAGCATTAAAACTACAGGATGTGAATTTGACCAAAGAAAGAAAAAGTAGGGAAAGCTGAATTCAGCTAGGGCAGACCTGGTGTAACATAATTTCTGAACAGACAGAAAACTAATCTTGTACTCTCTTATTCCTGGTCATGGCCGTTTATTGACTACAATTAAGTATATAATCCCATTTATACCATACTCTTGTACCAGATCAGGATATTTAAACTATTTTAGCATAATTTTATCACATATTATGGTCATACATCTAATTTCTGACTTTCTAATACAGTGAGTACAGGAAGATCTGTAGTTTGCTCGCAAGAGGTCTACCAGCAGAGGGAACTGGTCCTATGTTTTCCATATCAGATTCTTTCTGTATGGCCATGGGTGTTTACAAAGTAATTACACAACTGGAATATGACTTTTTTTTGTCAGACACAAAATTTTACTGTATTTCCATACTTCTTTGCAAATGCTTTGTCAATGTACAGGAGGAAATTTATTCCCGTATTTTCTGTATAAAATATGACAAGTGTTAATAAGCTTGTCTGTCCACAACAGTTTAGATTACTTAGATTTTATTTGCAGAATATACCAAACTGACATTTTGCTGGGGGAATGATTTGTACTAACAGATGGTGGGATGGTTTTTGTTGCTTTCTCCCCTCCTTTCAGGCTCTGTATAGAGCGTGACAGACATTTCAAAGCCAAAACTCCAAAGGTTTCACAAGCTTATACCAAATAATAACATGAAATAGAATTAAGTAGGACCCAAATCTGATGTCAGTGGCCTAAGTCCCTTTGACTAAGCAGAGCCCTGATCTGGAAGGTGGCCAGTGAAAAAGCAGCAGTATAAATGAATTCCTGTATCAAGTAAGGTTGGCTTTCTGTGAACATCTTGTGGAGTTCTCAGAGCAGATTTGGGCAGGTGTTGCTTCCCCATTATCTTCTGGGCTGACTTCCACAGCAAAAGAATTGCAAAAGCAATTTCCTCTCTCCCTACACTGCCACTGCATTTGGCCTAATATCCTCTGTGGGACTTGCACCTGCCTTGTCCAGATTTAAATCTGGCCTTGGTCTTGCTATGAGTTTTGTACCATCTGCATCTGCATGGACCCCTTTTAGCATCAGTGTGGCTGTACCAGGGCTGCCTGCATCCACAAGGCTTTTGGAAATCACTTCCTGAGCCCTGGGGAACAAGACTGAAATTAAGGGGTTATATCAGGGGTGGATTTGCTTTCCTCTTCTTTCCCCACCGCCCCTGCTATGGAACAGTGATGTCAAAAAAAGACTGGTTTTCATATAGCTATTGTATATTTGTGTTTTATGCCAGTCATATGTAGTATTTCCTTTCCATATTTAAAGATGTAATCTATTTAATTTTCTAAATCTCTCCTTGTGTAGAGTATGTAACAATAAATAAACTCTTCAGTTTCACCTAATCTGAATTAGATCTGTCACATCTTGAGAACCACAGTTTACTGCATCTTTGAAGAGTGGTTTTTTTGTGTTTGGGTTTTTTTTTTTTTTCCTTTGGAGATGGATAAAGTAATAGAAAAATGAGTGTGAATGGTGAATGGCAAAGTGCCTGGTCTGATTAAGACAGACCAACTACATAGAAATTGCCCTGGCAAAACAGAGCCAAGAGGGTCACAATTCAGTGAAGCTAGGGAATATAAAAGCTCTTAACTCTCTATAATGCAGTGGAAAGCAATCAGTCTTTGTCAATACAGAAACACGTATTTAAGTAACCAGAATATTCAAAGGAAGGAGTTTCTTTGATCCTTTCACATTTATTCATTGATAATTATCATCTTCTTGCTAAACAGTGTGTCTTAACTGGAAATAAAGCTGATCGAAAACATGAGAGCAGTGAGGAAACTTACACAAGTGAACATAAGATGGGAAAAAAAGAATTAAATTGATCATATATATATGAAACATGCTAAAGAAACAGCGTTTCACACAGTCCTTCAATAGCAATTTTGTCCTCCAGATCTTTTTAATTTCCTCTCTATACATGTCTGTACAGTAGTAACTTATTTTACATCTTGCCTTTCCAGAAATCATGTATTTAGATTTGTAAATATCAGACAACTTACTATTTTACAATTAATTGTACTTATATATTTTTATTATTCTGACTGGTAAATTTTCTTCTGTTGTTTCAATTCCCATGGGGTTTAGTTACTTTGTTAGTTCTGATTTTGTTTTTTGCCTTTCAGGATTAAAATGTCATGATGCTTAGTGTTTGCTTTTATCTCAGTACCCTACAGGTTTCTCATGCTGTGGACAGGAAAGCTGTGAAAGTATGGGTGTATAGCATTACTCTACAAGAAACATTGCAAAGGCTAGTCATGTGGACTCTCTGAGAGCCTGATCCACAGTGCTTTTTTGTCAGCACAAATTTCTCTGTAGGTCTCAATTAGTTTTAGATCACAGTCTTAAGTTATGCAATGATTTCCAAAATCATGAGTACAAATAGGTGTAAACTATTTTTGGCAGTTTAACAAATCTCTTCATATATACTGAATGAAACTAGAGGTCAAAATAATAAAAAAACCCAAACAAACTGAAGAAAATGCTGCTATCTAATACTGATAGTGCTCAGTCCTTTTGGTCTTCAAAATGCTCTGTGCATTTTGGCTGATATTTTTCAAAATGCCCACATGAGACAGCAAAATACTGCCTGTGTGTTTTAGAGGTATGGGTGGCTGAGAGGGGAAATGACTCTTGGTGAGTCAGCAGCAGAGCAAAGTTAAAGTGTCTGAAATCTCTAATTCCTGATTTTCCTGGTTACTTTAAACCATACTGCTTCAGCAAGTTACTTTTAGCATGCAAACCGAATCACAAAGGAAGCACAAAAGAAGCACAAACCAGTAATTTAACAGAGTAAAATAAAGGGGTTTCTGCATTCAAGAGAGACTTCACACCACAAAAAACAGACAACAGGGAGGTCATGCTAATTTTCCAATTAGATCTAAAGATTTCACTATTTGCAGAAAGAGAAAACCTAAGACCTAATGGGAGAAAAAACTGAACAGATCAGTGTGAAGAAAAAAGTTTTGTTCACAAGAGGTCTACCAGCAAGGGGAACTGTTTTCTGTATCAGGTTCTTTCTGCATGACCATGGAATTTTCCAAAGAAATTACACAAGAAGCAGAAGCAGCAGGCTTAGCTCCTTCCATCAGTTCTATAGTACAATTTGCTAATGTGGTCCTCCATGAAGCTCTGTTGTCTTCCAAGGTCTGACTATGCACACAGCCTATGTAAAATTTTCTAAAAAGTTGTCTGCAATTAGGTGGCGTTATCTCATCGATGAAAGCCCAGTACTTATTTTGAATCCCTGGGTTTTCCAAATGGGGCTTATCAAATTCATAACTGCTCATTTATCATTTGGCAAATTGTTTCCTAGGTTACTTTAGAAAGACAAATACTTGCTAGTCATGGAAAAAGCCTGTCAAGCACCAAGTAGAAGAATTTCTTAAAACTTTAGATTTGTCAACAAATTAAAACCCTGTGGCAAAAAAATGTAAAGTTCTTTCAAGTCTTTAAAATGTCTTTAAGAATTCTTGAAAGAAGGACCAAACGGCATTCTGTGCTGGCATTCAAAGTTAAGTTTGCAGATCTGAGTACATGAAGACAGTTGAATCACTGCTTCTTGCATGACACAGCACTTCTCCCCTGTTTGACTGCCTGACATTGCACTTGGCTTTAAGCAAGTGGAGTCAGGCAGGAGACTGCAAATAGACAGTGTCAATACAAGGAACTGAGATGTTGTCAAAGAGCATCAGTGTTGATTATGGACCTGAACATGCAAAGATAAATATTAATGCATACATAAGACCATCTCTTTATATACTCCCAGCACTTTGCTTGGTTAATGGTGTTCCATAGAAAATACTATAAAATCTTATGGACTTAAGCAAGATACACTCTTTTCCATTTCAAATTTGTAAAGCATCCTAGACCAGAGAAATTATTTTATGGCCATGTGGTGAGTCAAATGAAAAACTGATCGGTTGTAAACTAACCCCATCCTTTATACCCACAAAGCAATTCATTTTCAGGATCCATCTCCAGCTTTTCCTCAAGCTGTACATTTTTTCTTACTGGCACAGAAGTAGGGTGGAGTGGCGTGAACACATCTGGTAAGTGAGTATATAGAAGTACAGGTTGGAGAGTCTCCTTTCAACACCTCCTGGTACTTAAACAAGCTTAAAGTGGTTGTGAAATCAGAACTTTAGGCTCCCTACATACCACTTAAACATGTATTATATTTTCTCTAGGAACACTCTCAATAAGTGTTACCATATTTATTGATATCTGTACAGCGACATGAGATGTATGGATGATGCCTACCTCCAAAAGTTTGCAGGGCTTGCAAATGTTGGGGAAAACCTTTAGTAAGGAACAAAGGGTCCAAACATTACTAAGGCAAATACTAAGTGTTGATTTTTTTTCATTCAGTTTAAAAGGAAAATGACAAAGTTTTTTCACAATATTCTAGGTTTGGCTTATCCTTTTACTGAATAGCTAGCTTTCAGCAAATGGAAATTGCCTAATGATTTCACTTACTAGTCAAAATGGTTTGCATTTTGATAAAAGGCTTAATAAAGTTGGCTTTAAAAGCAGAAGAAAAATAAAATGGCTGTGAAAAGTGAGGGAGTTCTGTGAAAGATTTTGTTGTGTAAAAAGAAAAGCTATTGCTTATAGTATCAATAAATAAATGTAAACAGTAAAAAAAGAAGTGATAACAAATTTAACCAAAATAAAAATTTAGTGAACACTAATAAAAAGCTATTTTATCAAGAAAGTAGAAAAAAACTCTTAAATTATATTTCTGAAGAACTGAGAAATAGTGGTACTGAATTCTGTCTGCAAACCTTTCCCTTGCTGACACCTTACAGATTGTATTTTCAGTATCACAACTCCTGCAGCTGAACCTTTGACAAAATTGTTACTGTTTTTAAGGTGGCCACAACAGCTCTTGGTGTTGAGCAGCCTTGCTCAAGAAAACACTGAGACAGAAGCCATGTTTAGACCCTGATGTGGAAGGTACTGAGCTTTGCAGCATTATAGAATACAAAACAAAACAAAACAAAAGGCAAGAAAGGCATAAGCATGTAACTACTCAGACTGCTGTCCCTCTAAATGTCATTCTCTTTCCAATGATGGTAAAACCCAGAGTCTTCTGGAAGAGGTGTAAGAAATTTTTACACCACCAAAGATAGAATAACACACTTATTGGGAAAGTGTTATGTTAACGATTCTCAGTAGTTGCCTCTTGCTCTGAAACCAAATGTGTAATTGCATTCAGGAAGTTTGTTTGTTTTAAACTCAGTGCAACGATGTCTGCTGTGACTTTGGATAGTCTCATAGAATGTTAGAGGTGACCAGACCTCCCAAGGTGGAGTTTTGTTATTGAAAATATGATTATTTCCTAAGAAATGTAATGAAGTGCTGGCACAAATAATAAAATAACTGCAGAACTGTCAGCTTTGTGGCTCTCATGGTCAGCTTGAATAACTATTTTAATAATCTCTCTGCAGCTATTTAACTACAGACATGGAATATAAAAGTAACATTAATGGTGTTAGCCTTTTTCCTTAATCTCAAGAAAGAAGCACAGGGAAAGATTATGACCAGCATTGTGTTAAAACATTTTGTATCAATTAGAATTTAAGGATCTCATCTATGTTTCTGTCTTAGCTATATCATGCAGTACTTCCAGGCTTATAAAGTGTGGGTTTTATTTAACTTATAAAAACCTATGTAATAGGTTCATTGTGAGAAGGCTGATACAACTTTGGAGAATAAAAGGTATTATAAACAAATCACCATAGAAAAAAGGTGGCAGAGAAAGAGGAGAAAAGGAATGGGAAAAGCATGAATGTACCTTAGGACAGAACTAAGCACTGAATTACTGAATTTCTGTTTTCTAGAAGCCTTAGGTGCCTGCTGTTCACCCAGTACCTTAGAGAAATATTGGTCCAAATTGTTACTAATCTACCTTGCTTTTACTGTTAGTGTTGATGTCTCCCTTAAGAAATATGAGATGAAGAGGAGGTATGGCTCATATTAGAATTTATGAACGTAAAATTACCTTTCCATGATCAGCCCCAGATTGCCTTGCCAAGTTTGTATGCTGTCCATAAGAAGTGCCATTGCCCCATTGCCTGACTGAAATATGGATTTTATATCCAAATAAATTACAGCAATAGCTATTCATAAAAATGAAGCACATTTTTATTATTGATCTGTTTCTTTGAGGGATGAAAAAAACAGTGCTACACACTGTTTCTGCTGTTTGCTACATGATGTATAATGTCATTCTGCTTTGTTTCATTTGTTTTAAACTTGCAAAGCTTTAAATCACGTAAACTTTAAATAATATTTCATTTTAATGTAACATGTAGAGGACTGCAAAATTAAAGAACTCTAACATTCCTTTTTCTCTAACATGACAAATTGTTTTTATCATATTTTGTGTAGAACACATTATTTTGAAGAGAAAGACGAGATCAGGTAGATACTCCTACAACATATTCAGCAGTTTACCATAACTGTGGTGCTGAGTTCTCAAACAGTGCAGTGAGGTTATGGTGAAATACGATGACTAGAATATGACTGTTGAGTCAGAGTTTCTAGCTGTGGTGATCTCAAAAGATAAATTAGAAGGGTCTAAGTTCTTTCCAGTAAGGTTTTGAGGTCTTAAAATTCTGACAGTTCAGAACCCCTCAATCTCAAAAACGCTTAACCAGTTAAATCAAACACTCAGCTGATGAATTACTGCCTACAGATCTAGTGGTTTATTTTGTTAAACAGATGAATTATCTGTGCTTTTAAGTGGGCCAACCAGATCAGACCTCACAAAACATAGACATAATCTGTCTCATTTAATGCAGCACCATGGGGATGTTGTGTATTTTGGATAGAGGACACCAGGAATTCCTTCTCTGCTTGTGCACAAACACTGAAAAGAAGGTTTCCCTTTCTGAGTGATTAGCTACTGGTCTAGAAATGATGCTTTGTGTACCTGACCTAACTCAAGCTCCCTTGTGTAACCCTTGGACTATGGCATTCACAGAGAAGTCTGTTTACAGAATCAAGAACTTCATTCTGAGCAGTGCATCCTGCTATTTTGCCAGGCACAGACAGTTTTTATTATCTCAGTGGCAATATAGAGCACTTGGTATTTGGATGAACTGCTCTGTACTTGAAAAGTCTGATTGCTGTAACAATATACTTGCTCTCTGAAAGAGCTTAAAATATGATACTGTTTAATTGGAGATACTGATTCAACGTGAGCTGAAATTAATGAATGCTTTAGCATTGATTTCATTGGCTGTTGGATCAGGCCTTTTGAGTTAGAACTGATAAGTATGAAAGAACATTTACTTGTCATCACTTGGACATGTTACTAATTTGACAGATTTCCAGGGAAGGCAGAACAGTGGGGCAATCGGCACAGTCTTATATGAAACCTGGATTACAGAAAACACTACCATTTTCCTTTGATTATTGAATTTGCAGTTCCATGATGTGTTTTTATTTGTGTCTGTGGAGCAAATCAACTGTTGATAAAATAACTACTAAAGCTAGGGAAATGAGAATAAAACAAGTTCCTCACAGAAAATATGCAGAAGTTGCTTAGAAAGCACTGTGGGCTAAGAATAAAGTCTCAGATGAGAGATACGTATTTATCATATAAAAAAACCCCACACAGATGGAACAAGAGAATGCATGCAAATTTGCTTATGAAATTCATATATTTGTTGAAATATATTTCCTAGCATCACATACCCTGAAAACGAACAGTTTTCCTACAAGATGACATGGAAATTAGGGTGAAAAGCAAGACACTAAAATCTGCAGATGAGAAAAGAAACTACTTACGGTAATTAAATCCAAAGAAGACCAAGAAGAAATCTGGAAGTATATTCTCCAATTTCTATTTTCCAATATTAAATGAAATTTGATGGCAATATAAGCATAAATTATATAGGGTGAAAAAGGAGGGGTAGTGACAGAGGACCTAATGAAGTTAACTGTATTAGTTCCAGAAAGATCCCTGGACACTACCAGAGGCACCACCAGAGGATATTGGCCCCAAGAGGATACAGAGATGTTAAACACATGACAGGCAGGACAGAAAATAATATGACATAATTGTATTATACAGATCAACTGGCCTAGCCTCTACTAAGCTACTACACAGGCTCCTAGACACCCTTCCAAAAAGACCAGAGGGTAAAAAGGCACTTATCACATGGAAATGAAAAATTTTATGGTCATGAAAATCTCATGAAAAGGAAGTGTATAACTGACATTAGTTACCTTTGCAAGCAGTTTAGCAGTTGGGAACTTAATCAAGATGTTTGTGACTGGGAAACAGCAATGAACCTCACAGTTCCATAATACAATAACAAAGAGACAACCAGTGAATTTCAAAGGGGGCAGGTTTGAGGCTGATGAAAAGAAGGAACATATTACACAAGGCATCATTAAATGGTAAAACTAGTTGCCCTAAGCTGCACTGAAAGAAAATACATAGATTCAGGGGGGAGTTACACTTTGTGTTGTTAGCAAAGGCATTTAGCATCAAACAGCTCATCCCAAGTAAAAGAACACCACTGGAGGAGAATAATAATCTCATGTTTGGTGTCATAAATCAGTCTTTTACTGATTTTACAGAGCAGGCTGAGACCAGCAGAGGCATAAGGATTACTCCACACCTGCCTTCTCTGGGGGCTTCATGAAACATCTGGTGCTGCATGAGTGATGTAGTTTACTGTACTATATGCTTATTGGTTCAGATCCAGTTAGATGGTTCTGAGGTTCCAAAAGAGCTGAAAAAACAATGAAGTCCTGAAGCCAAACATTGCAGAGTGCTCTCATAAAAGCTGATTTAAGGCCACAGGGATGAAATTCCCCCACACACATTTTATTTATTGCCTCATCAGTGCAGTGGGAAAGATCTGAATGATGTCAGTGACTGCAGCCCGTCACTTGCATTCATCTGATGCTTTGCTGTCCAGGTGCCAGAAAGCTCCTTCCTATGGATCCAATTCCATCTGCGCTCTTTTGAAACACTGAATGGTTTCATTGTCAAAATTTACCTGTAAATTAAGTACTGCTAGAGAATGTCTCCATGTTGGGAAGATCTTATTGCAAATATTTCAAGTTAACAAAGGGGAAGAGAAGTAAAATAAATTTTTTTTGGAGAGTCTTTCAAAACAATACATAGAATAGGTATTCACTGCCTGAATATACCTTGTGACCTTTTTCTCCTCCTGGTAGCAGTATTACTGATGGGGTATTAGTACACTTGATGAATGTAGCTGTTTAAAAAACTGGAGAATACATTGCATGTTCCCTGTGGTGATTTGGAGGACTTCCATCCTCCAAAAATTGCACACAGGTCTAGGATCCTGGTTTATAGACTGTTTCTGCTAAGACTGATCTTCTGGTACTAACTGGTATCATGTTTGAATGACCTTCTGGGAATAGCAGAGAGCTTTGATAAAAAAAAAAAAAAAGAACTAACAGAAAAATAAATAGCATAGTGGATGGAGCTTGATCCTTTGTCTTACCCCCAAAGTTATTAAACTGTCTGTGTCATCATATAGACTCCTAGTTAGATACTTGCAGAATGTTCAAGAACTTTTTTTATATTGAACTTATACTCTTTTTACCTTCCAATTACTCATGTTTTGCCAGATTTATTTGACGGTGCACTGAATATAGTGAAGATTTCCTCTCAGGAGGAATCTACTAACACCGTATTATTTCCTAATGACACTGTTTTTTTCTTGTTGTGATGAACTGCTGCCTTCTGAGAGAACAGAGAGAAAACTAGGAACAAATTATTTTGCTTTTCAAAACTCATTTTTGTTCTTTGTAGTTAGCCAATATTTTTTATTAAACTACTATTGAGACAAAATTATTTATTGAACTTTCAGGTTGAGCAAATGACAGCTTTTTGATAGACAGAAAAATCATAACCTAAATAACTAACATTCAATAAAAAAGTACTGTAATCCTTAAAAATTAACAATATTTTCCAGAATAATTAATATAAGATTTTTTTGTGACATTGAATACTTCAGCAGAAACTGTACTTCCTGTAGAAAAATACTGTTTTAAATGGAAGTAATTTTCCCAGAAAGTGTCTGGGTCTGTACTTCTAAATTCATCAGAAAAAAAACTTTTCTTCTCTGCTCATGGTATTTTGAAATACATATCTAGAAACACAGAAGGGGTTTAACCAATTCAAACACTACAAAATGGTGATAACTATCTGCTTATGTTTGAGAAGGAAATAATGTGCTTAATACAGTCACTGAAAGTATGCCTATGTTTAAAGGTTCTCATGTCTTCTTTTTGCACTGCTCCTTCTCTTTACTATTGGGAGTGGAGTTAAGCCTGTGTGGAAGTTCTCCAGTTTTATCATGACCCACCACTAATTAATATACCCTGCAGAAAAGAATGAGATCCCAGGCTGAAACCCAGCAGTGCAGTAGTATCTTAATACAACTAATGGCTAGCACTGGTCTGAGTCTGTTTGAGAGAGACCTTCACAATCATCTATTTAAACTTTCTTTGTAAAACAAATAAAGGTAGGAAAACAAAAGATCATCAGGAAAACCCAGCTGTCAGAGTAACCCGGAGGATAGTCTTGTGAGGGCTTAGATCTGCTGTCAAAGTATTGCATATCACTTGAGGCACCTTAACTGTCTGTACATGTTTTCAGCTTGTAGCTAATCTGAGATAATTGGACTAAAGCTAAATTGAATTAGCTTGTGATAGTCTGACTAATAGGACACACATGGACAGTTACTATGGCTCACCTAGCCTGGTAACTGGTTAAGCTGAGATAATTTGTTCATCTTTGTGAGCCCTGGGAAGAAAGCATCAACCTTGGTGACCCTTCAAACTAGGCAAGGCTTAAATGTATTCTGTGACCAATCCTGGACTTTCAGAGTAATGGACTGGATGATTCAATTTGACTTTTTAATTTCTTGACTGTTGTGATTTTCTGAGAATGGCTTCTCTTTAGCCACTTTCCTAAATCAGTGTGAGAGTACGGGCCCAGACAATTATCTCAGAAGGGCTTTTTAGGTTTTTTTGAGCCTACACTCAAGCAACTTGAGCATGTGCCTTTTCTGTCATAATAACCAACTACTGTAGCATCCAATGACTTTTTTATGCCTCACTGGCAGCTCTGATAGACAGAGGGGACTCAAAAGAAAGGAGACAGATTGGAAGCCAGAGGCTTTTGTGTATTACTTAGCAATACAGCTTACATCTGTGATGGGCCTGGGCTGAACCACTTATTGTGAGCAGAAGTGCTGAAATTCATACTTATTTAAGGAAAGTATCCCGTTTCAGGAAAATTAAAGTGCTTATTGCTGGAAAAACTCAGAAACCTACCAGAGATCCTATGGCTTTCGTATTTACAGTGACCTGCACACTTGGCAGTCTTTTCATGGGAAGTTTTCCGAGAAGTTTCGCAGAGGCTGGCCAAAGCACATTGGAGTCTGTTACTGGGAAGCCAGAGAAGAAAGATTTCCTAAGTCAAATGGTAAAATCACCTGTTATTGCAGGAAATCATGTTGCATGGCCACTGTTTTTCTGAACTTCAACTTAAAAATAGTTTAGACTTTTTCTTCTAGCTGTTCTGACTTAATGTCTCTAGAAATTACTTCTCCCAAAGATTGGATGTCACCATTTTGGTTACATTTTCCACTTTATCCATTACTAGTTCTTCTTCCTTTTCCAATACTCTTATTTTATATTCCAAAAGATAACTTTGTTATGTGCATCTGAAGATATATGTGCTTTTAAACTTCCTACTTAATAGGGTATTAACTTAGTTATGGGGTAAGAAGCCCAGAGGGTTTGCCTTGCTAGTGAGGAGGAAATACAAATGTTGAATGCTAAGTATGTACAAAACTATTTTCTATCAACTTGTTTTTCTTGTTATGACCAATAATCTCTCTGGAGTTGCAGGCTCAAAATTTTTCTACCAGTAATGCAGTCATGAAAAGAGGGTAAGGAGAATCAAAGGGGAAGAGGCCCACAGGTTGCTACTTCAATAAAGCAAGAAAAATTTTGGTGAAAAATGAAAACAGATCTATGTGGAAACACTGCCAACTGATATGGCTAAATTGTGGAATATTAATTCAATCTGATTTATGGGATAGGAACTCTTTTGCCTAAAGTTATCAGACCAACAGGCTGGTATGCAGTCCTCCTTGAAACAGTAGAGAAAGGCATGTCCAAAAGAGGTACCGGTTGTCTTAGACATCTATCTCTGCACTGGATGAATCACCCTCTGGAAATTTTTTTCTCTCTCAAATGAAACGCAGGGAGTCTGTGTCTCCTTTTGACTAGACACTTAAGATTTGGAAAGCTAAAAAACTGCAGCAAAGCCCATCTGAAAGAGAGAATATTTTCCCGTACCAGATTTCTCAGTTGTCAGGTTTTGGATCTTAAATGGCTTATATAGATGTCCCCAGCTTGCAGTTTCCCTGGGAATGTTACTGTATTAACAGGCTAGCTTAGATCCTACAAGATTATTTCTATTTTCCACTGAGTCCTTTGTTACATAATATATTATCATACTGGGAGCATGTGTGGAAATTACTATCCTGTGCTTTTTGCCTAAGAGCACTGCAAGGGAATTTATGCCATTGCTCAAAGTTCTACTGAAAAAAACTCCTCTTTTTATATTGCACACAACTTATCAAAAGGAAACCCCTGACTAAGGCTTTTATAGCCCTCTGCTGGAGATTTACCACTAATCTGCTCTAGCATTACAATCCCATGCCAGAATTATCCCCCATTCTGACCTTTTTTTTTTTCTTTTCTAATTCTAACTATATCAAAGAAAAGAAAAAAACAACTGTGATGGATTGCACTGGAAAAAAGGTTTCACTTTAATTATTTGTAGTGTAATTTAACAGCACTTGTATCATGTGTTTGCTCAAATTTTTGCTGCTTTTAGCATGATGTAAAATGGAGGAAAGGATATTCCAGGTGCATGTGCTGGTGGTGTGTTTGCAGGTGGGAGGGGGCTGAGAAGGGTTAGCTGAATCTGTATTCCTGGAAATAATTGCTTCATTACTTGAATGAGTTACACTGAGCTGAGTTGATGTGATTCACCATCTGTTTCTTTTCATTTATTGAACTAAGTGCCATTGGACAGTTAAATAAATAAGTAAGAGCTGTATGCAGCCGGTGCAAGAAAGTCAGGGAAGTCAGAGTTTGAAAGTGCTGAGGAGGCTGTGGCTTATCCTGCTTCAGTCAGACAAAGGCAGATTTGATGGGAAAAGCATGAGCATTATAGTCTCGGTATGTGAGCTCAATTTTCAGCACTACCTCAGGCTTGTTATATAGCTTCAGGCACCATACAACTGCTCTGGGCCTTCAAACTAAAGGTATAAAATAGGAATTGTAAAGATGATGATTGGTTTCCATCTCACTGCGTTTATCTGATTTAGTTTCTGGGATTTAGGATTTTCCCTTAGCTCATATATGTAGCCTTGCATAGGCCTATGTACAACACCTTGCCCAAGGAGAGATGGACCCGTCAGTACTTGAAAATACCATTTATTTAAGTAAGGTTATTATTAAGTATTTGGTCTAAGTAAGATATCCATTCTGTCTTATCCAAGCCTTATGCAAGAAGGGTTTTTAGTAATACCACTATTTCAGGGTCTCAGAAATTGAAATAGATTTGGATGGACCTCTTAAAGCTTCTCCTGACTTGAACTCCTCTCAGTTTACCAGCTTACTCAGTCCTCTCTATGATATTGTATGCTTGATATTATACATTTCTTGGAATAATAGAAGTAATGTTGCAAAATGTTTTTGGATTTGTGAAATATGGGTGGAAATGCTGTCCCTTTTTAAAATGTACGTTAAGCAAATTTTATTTTGCTTAAATATAAATTGTCATATAAATGTCAATTACCGTGTACATCTTTGACTTATTTGGTGGTTTCAGAAATCTTTAGATCAAAGAGGTCCTTCTAACCTACTCAAAATTTGAATGTGTCACTTCATCTCAGTGAAATAAAACAAAAATTTTCATCTCAACAATGTCCAAACATGTGAGTACATTGCTAAACTGCAGCTCTCAACAAGAATGGCAAAGCTCTGTTACAGAGCTGTTGTGATTGCCAGAGGCTCTAAATGGTCAAGGAGAGAACAGAATGCATATTACTGACCCATGTCACTTCAGATTATGAAATCAGTTGTGTGGTCAGCATCCATATTTTTTGTAGTGGCTCCCCTACATTGATAAGCACAGAGAAGGCCAGTGTTATTTGGCCTGTCTCTGAACTACTAAGATGTAGTCTTCCATCAGCATAGAGGTATATTGGTGTAGTACTGTATCTGGACCAATATGAGCTGCAGGTTTTTGCTGCGATTTGAATACTGTTCTGGAACTGGTTTGTAGCACAGATGCTCCTGTCATGGTCCTGTCTACTCCCATCCTTACAGGATATGTCCTTACTCAGTTGTTTGAGGGCTTCACTAGAAACATTGTTGGCAGGTATTGTTTTCTTTGCAGGGACAATTCCTTTCTTTAAGGACCTAGTCATCATCTTTAAAGGTGTGCTAATGCAGGTCAACATGGAGAAACTCAGAAGATAAAAATATTCTGGCTCTTCCAAAGTATTCACTGCATAGAAAAAGACAAATGATAAATGCATGGAACTATTAAGCACAAGTCTAATGGCAGATTCTCACCTGGATTCAATATTAGCATAGTTAACAGGCCAAAAGCAAGTCAAATAGATCCAGGCTGTGCAAGAGTAGGACGACAAATGGAGTGCCATTGCAGTTAGTGCCAAGTCTAATCTCATTCACATTTTGTATCGACGAGATGACCGAGAAGAAGGAATGTTAAAAAAGGTGTACAAATGAAAAAGTGACACCAGACTAGGAGCTTTGATCAATACTAACAAGGCAAGAAGCTGGATCAAAATGGACCTTGAAAAATTGCACTAGCTTTTTCCAAATGACTGCTGAAGTTTTTTGTGGGAATAGAAAAGGACGTATAAACCCTGGAGAGCTAGGGAAACCTAGTTAACATTAGGGCTTTTAAAGTGCAGACTGAAAGCTTCCAAATACCAGTCATAGTCATAATATCAATGAAACACGTATCTGTGTGATGCATCACAGATTAAAAAGCATCGCAAGGATTGGGTGTCAGCAGAGAGGAAGACAGTAAGAGAATGAAATATATACATGAACAGCACAAATTGAGGTGAGAGAAATGTTGAATGGGGAAGCAGAATGAGTAAGCTTTGGTGTTGATTCCCTGGAGGACTTTGGCTTTCTTCCTCCTTGAACCACAGAGCTTTATCATTTGTCTTGCCTTAATTAGTACTTTTAAGGAGCTTTGTGGGTAGAAGAAGCCAGACAAAACTCTCAGTATAGCTGATAACAGGTAAAAATTAAAAATTGCTGAGCAATACAAACTGAAGTGAAATAAGCACATAAACAACTTGAGACTACCAGCTGGCATGGAAATTCTAAGCTTACATAGTTCCAGTTTGTGCCTATAATTGCAGTCAGTGTTAGTTTTAGTGATTTCCCCACCATTTGTTCCTGCATTCAATAAAGCAGGTAAGGACCACGTGCATATATTAGACTTAGTTAAAGCTGGCCAGTGGATAATTTCATTTTGCAACAGCTTTCCAGGCATAGATGTTTATATTCAGTCTATGTTGGAATAAACCCTAATGCTTTGGTAATTTTTGCAAAATGAATTTGGTCTGGAACATTTGTTTTTGGATCAGAATGGTTAAGTTGAAATCTGTGAGTAAAGGGTAAAGTGCATATTGTATTAGAAATATTTTTGTAGGGCAATGTTAAAACAACAGTCTTGAAAGAGACTTCTTGGGATGTCCGGATCTTGTACTATCAGAGCCAATAGGTTGTATAGAATCATTCAAAACAGCACAAAGCTCTATTTTCAAAGCAAGCTATTCCAGACCATGAATTTTGTAATCATGGTTCTAATATTTTGAAAGATCCATCTAATTTCTAACCTGCCTTATTTACTAGCCAATTTAATCTATTTATTCTTTTCTCTGTATTTACCCTTAGATTTCCTGCCCCTGTATTTCCTCAATAAGGAAAATACCTTTTTTGTCTTTGCTTTGTCAAAATAGACAATCCAGGAGCTTATTTGTATTCACAACTTGTAAAAAAGGATGCTGAGATTTACAAGAAGTAACAAAAATTACTTACAAATGGCATATTTGGATTCAGCGGGTGAATTTGGAGCTCCCAGAACTCATGGTTTTGAGGGGTAAGCTTTTTTGGTCTCTGTCCACAACTAAAATACTAGGAAATGTCTTTCAGTTCTTTTCCCCCACCAAGGAAATCTGAGCTATGTAGGACCTGCAAAACCTGAGCTTGTTGTAGGACCTAGGTCACTCAGGAAAAAGACAAATAACAGTAATGTCAGATACCACAGGGACAGCCTGACCTAAAGACAACTACAGCCAATGAAGACTCCTTTGATTTGCACTTGAATCTGGCTTCTAACACATGCCATTGCGCTTACAGTTACCATTCATGCACTTACATGTTTTCTTAGACATTGACTGCACAAAAGCAGAGCAGAGTAAATCAGTTTCTTGAATACCTATGGCTGGATCAAAAATGCCATGTCCCATGACACAAAGCAGTGAATCAACAGGAACACAAGCTTGCAGAGCTGCTCAGAAGACTGTTTTGGATATTTTAATGGGGCTGAGCTTCTGCCAATACCCGTGCCTGTCTGCACTGCTCCCTAGCTGTATGTCCCATATCTAGTCAATATTCCCCCTTTTTTAAAAAAAACACCTGTTACTTTCCTTTTCTCACTTTCTGAACTCACTTTGCTGCTAGATGTGGCATTTTTATATGCAAGATTCTGCACTTACTTTACCTCTTGGGTGTTCAGCAAAACTCCAGTTTTACCTTGTGATAGAGACAAAATGCTGTATTTATTTAGCAGAGGTGAGAAATCAATGGCTGCCTAGCAATGAAGTGACAGATTTCCAGAGATTATGTGTATTTGGAGAAATGGGAGGCTGCTTCCCCACCCAAATAAGCCATGCTTATCTTGAAATAATAATAACAACAGCAACAATAATAACAACAATAATAATATGAAACTAATGCTCCATACCTTTATAAACCTCAAGTAAAATGCTGTTCAGTTTTTAATCTGATATTCTAATTAAAAAATGTTTATTCTGTTGTAGTATCCTAGTGTTTATCATTGTTCTCTCCCCAGTAATTTTGTACATCTGTGAATTTTGACAAACTTTGAGAGGAAATTTCTGAGATGTTAGAAAGGCATTACATTCCCATATATTTTTCTATATAGATAAGTAGAAGGTGGAAAGTGAAGTTAGCAGGAAGACTTCAGCATAAATTCTACATGATTATTAACCTCAAGTAAATCTGAGAAATGTTAGAATTAATAATAGAATAAAAAAAGATTAAAAAACTGAGAGTGCACTGTATGAAACAAGAGATAATCTAACTTTGATATATAAAAAAATAGAAAACCAGACTTCCTGAATTTAGTCACACATTGAAATTTTGGGTTGTCCTCATTTTCACTTGCCTTTTTCAGTTGAAGTTAAACCAGCCAAAGAAACTGATCGATCACACATAGGAAAAGTTTTACAGCAAGACATAGCCATCCAAGTCTGATCTAGTAACTAGAATATAATTAGTCATTACTAGAGGAGCTTGGGTCTGAAAATACCCTGTAATAAAGCTCAATTTAGTCTGTGATTCTCTCTTGTGTTAAATGACAGAAGTTAGGGCAAAGATAATGTAGTAAACATCTCAAAATGCATTGCTGTACAAGCAAAAGTTACTGTCCGTTCATTACTGATCTGCTTATGCTTTAACTTTACATCAGCTTCATTCAGGCACTGTTGCTAAAGGATGACTGATAGTGAATATAGCAAATGGCTATTTCAATCAACAGTTAACAAAGTACTTAACATGATGTCTAAAGTTGTGAAACTTGTCCACGTTTCTGATCTTCTCTTTATTATTCTGTTTGCAGTAGTAATCTGATTTACAGTACCCAGTGTACAGCCATAAGGGGGCGAGGGGGTGGAGAATATAAATTGTCAACTCAGTATTAATGAAATAATAAATTTATCTTGACAGCAATAGCATTTACCCACCAGAAAGCCCCAAACAAATGACAATAAAAAGACTACAACTTTTTGTGCATTTGGAAGCTAAACTCTGTATCTTTGTTTCAATAATAGGTATTTTTCTGCATTAATGATCAAATCCCGCTTGTCCTTGAATAATCTCACTGGGAGTTAATGAGAATAAATGTTAATAAGAGAAAGAGGTTTAAATCCCAGTTCTCTGGATTGGAGGATTCACTAAGGTTTTGATTCTGAGAAGGCTCATCCATGGCAATGATTAACACAACTGTTAGCAGCTGCAGTCTTATGTTTGTAGGATATCAGGTCATCTAGGAACTGTGTGGACTGACCTCTGTGTATTTTTATTGAAATCAGAGGCCTAGTGCAGCCAGGATAACAACCTACTCTAGCAAACCTTCTGGGAAAGAAGGTATAGATCATCTGATATGGTCAAATGTTACGGACAGTGGCTCTATAGTCAGGATGGACTGACTATATCCATGCCAGTCATCTACTGCTCCAAATGTTTGTAAATACTAATGGCTTTTAAATGATTGAACTGATGATAAGTGATCTGATGTCTAACAAGTTATTTTCACTTGAGTTTCTTGCAAAAATACAGAGCAATGCAAAGTGAATATACAAATATGAAGTCAAATTTTATAATCAAATACTTAGGTTGGAAAAGTCCTTCAAATTCAATTTGAAGATACCACCACAGTATTTCTTTGTTGTAACTAAAACACACCTAGGACCAGGTTCTGAAAGAGCAAGCCGAATGGAATTTGCCTGAATACAGTTTTCACATTTTCCTGCTGAATTAATCAAGATTCCCTTGCAGCTCTTTCAAAAGGTGTGTATCACCCTCATGAATGCAACCACCACACTCTGATCATGGCAGAGTTAATTGTTTAAATCCTTTCCACCCTGTATTTTCCAGAATTCCTATCTGCCACTGAACACAAGAGTGACCTCCCAATGACTTCATCTCTCTCTTTCCTCTGCTGGTGAGTTTTGCTTAGATCAATTGTCGCTGAGGCTTATTGCAAATGTATTTCCTGATTTTCTGTGGCCAGCTCCTTGGCCATTATTCTTTAGGTTTTGTTCACAGAAAAACATTTGAAATTTTATCTGTAATTGCTTTCCATATTGCCTCAATCTAGCTGCTTGGGTAAAGCCTTGTTCCAAGAGTAGCAAGAAAAAAAACAATAATTACAGTCCCTTTCAAACAATAGGAATATTTTTAGTGAGAGTTAACATCTCTTATTAAACCAGCTGGTATAACTGGAAGAAAGAACTGAGATGTGAGACACATAGGTCCTTCCTCAGTTCTGCGGTATCTCTTTCCAATGCTGAAAAACTCTCAGAAGGCTTCCAAACAATTTATAGTAATTAATGAATAAGTAATAAGTTAGGCCATGAATCATATTGCTGTGCAGTACTGTTGGCTCACATTACTGTATCAAAACTGGGTCTGAATTTTAAAAAGCAAGTACATTGCATCTTTTGGTCAATGAATATATGCGAGGGTCAAAAGGCAGCCAACTGAATTACTGTTAATAGGAAACAGAAATGGAACTGAAAATTATGTGATTTGTTAGCATAATATAGAATGAAAAGGGCATGATTTTGGCAGGACCAGAAAAGAACAACTCAGTAGCAAACAACTGTAAAGAATGAGAACTTTACTGAGTACTGAGAGTCCTACTGTGGAGGCAGATTTACCTATGTTATGCTATTAAGACAATTGTTTCAAAATACATATATTAATACACTTTTTACAGTCTTATAGTACCTGATATAATGTTTATAAATAGCAGTAACTGATTAACAATAAATGAAGCTAGAATGCTGACCATTTAAAAATGAACTAATGTGAAATATAATGTAGGTTGTATTGATATGATGCTGTGAAAAGATCAGAGTAAGAACTGTAGCTAATTCATTTCTGTGTTAACTAAAATAGTGCTGAAATCTAAGAATTATTGCTTCCAAACCACTGGGTAGTGTGGTATCTGAGAGACTGTGTCTTCTGTAAAACAGTGCACTGTGTTATAGAGCTCTGTAAATTTTCCTAGGTCATTAACCAAATCTAAATTAAAGGACAAAGCAAACACCATAGAGCATTTCTTCCCTGCTGCTGATTTAATGCCTTTCATACCAAAAATCTCCTCATTGACACCAGGCAAGAAAGATAGGTGTCACTGAGCGATGGCACGGGTAACAACATCCTGACTCTGAAACTGATGGGACTTTTTTCATGTAATTCACCTCGTGGGTTCAGCATCCTTTCCCTCTCCTCTTTGCTGAGTTATTAAAAGATAAAGAAGAGCAGCTGCTGCAGCAGACATAAAAATTGACAAACTTACAATAGGTGATGCCACCTGTGCCTGCCTAATTTAATCACAGCCCAAACAATCTGCCATCCATTTACATGGAGATAATATTCAAGAGCATCTGAAAGTGACTCAGAAGCAGGAGGGTGAGGGGAGAGGAAGCAGCATGGGAGCAGTTTGCTCAAACACCCTCTTGGCTACAAAGACACTTCACAGAATATGGCTAGTGGACGTGAAAAACCCTTTCCCTGCTTTTACATAGAGAGGGGAAAAAATCTGGTAAGCAGCTAACAAACAACATATCGAACTCTT
The DNA here is from genome assembly GCF_023634155.1 of Falco peregrinus. Classification (NCBI taxonomy): domain Eukaryota; kingdom Metazoa; phylum Chordata; class Aves; order Falconiformes; family Falconidae; genus Falco; species Falco peregrinus. The sequence continues at coordinate 43,084,478 of NC_073722.1, forward strand.
AAGTGCCAGATGGATTCAGCTGTACGCTATTATATCAGCTACAGCTGATCCATCTGTAGTGAATGCTCCTTGTCAGTTGCTTGGCTTAGAGAGTGTTTGGGAGGGCACGCCAAGGGAGGAAGAAGCCTGTTTGTTGTACAGGCATAAGTGTCATTTCTGCTGATCTCTCATTGCCTCACCTGCAGTAGTCTCCTCTTCGCTTTTTTATATAATTACGTTAGTATCACTCTGGATGTTACCACTGTAAATCATTGTGATTCTGTATGAAGACCGTGCTTCCAAATTCCAAATACCTACTTCACATGCTTGTAAGTATATAGGTCTGCAAGCTTTCCCATTAAATAGTCAGTTCAGCTCTGATAAAAAAATTCATGGGCCAGAAGAGAAGACTAAGTGCATCTGAGATTCTTAAAGCGGTTACCTTCTTAAGGTAGAAAGGCAGCTGGGCTGTGAGCCACTCTTGAGATCTAGGATGAGTTGGTGTGAGTTGCTACTATGAATGGTGGGTCTTATTCTTAGGTGAAGCTCTCTGCCATCTGATGTGTCTCCAGAACAAGAGAGTTCACAGACACAGAACTTCAATGAGCAAGGTATGAGTGTGTCCATCTTCTGAACACTTTAGTTCAGTGTTGAGTGTGTTGATAAACATGTTAGAAGTCATAAAAAAGTCTCACACACAGCAGCAAAATCCAAGCCTTTGTGAAAAACCGATTTATCTAATATAAACCCTATAGCATTCTCATTAGTAATACAACATCAAAACTTTCTTCTGTGTCTTTAATGGAATAAATGGAAGCACATTGGCTATATACTGATTTTCACACCATCCAGTGGTAGCCAGAACTTGTCCCTTCAATACTACTAGAGCCGGTGGGTCTACCTAAGTAGAAGGAAACAGGCTTCAAAAAAATCAATAAAAGCTCTGGTCTTTTAAAGTCTTCTTTTTCTCCCTATTTATCTCAAATATACCTACATTTTTTTCCTGAACTTCCCCCTCATATTCTTTTCTTTTCTCCCTGCCATTATAATAACCCACTCCCACCAGTAAGGAAGTTCTTCCCCTGAACTTTCATCCCCGAAGTCTAAGGGGAATGAAAGTTTTGTTCTTCATATTTGTGAGTTGCTTACTGAAGTAAATTTGGTATTTAAAGGTGTAAAATTATTATTCAAACTCTGAAAGCAATTAAATTATGCAAGATTTAATAAGAAATACACTGCCTTAGTACATTGTGCTGTAGTCTTTCTGCATAACAGCCATATACTCTATTAATTAAATGTTAGCAGAGATTATATTCCCTACAACAGTCTAGGCTGTCACTAAGCACATTTATTCCCATTAGAAAATATTTAAAGAATGATCAAAGCATACATAAATTTCCTGAAATCTGAAAGTCTTCAAGAAACTACGCAGTATGGTGTGAGCTGCAAGACACTGGCTGAACAGTATTTATGTGGAGGGGTCTCCAAGACATTTGGAGTTGTTAAGATACATATGCTTCAAAGCATCTCCTTTAACTGCTGCAAATTGTATTAATTCCTTTTATTGTTGTAAATTAAAGTGCTATAACCTTAAAAAAATATTTATATTTATTTTATTTTGTTCTTTTAATAGACAAAAATAAGATCCAGAGATTGGAGTCTGCTGATGCTTAAGACACCCGAATTTAAATGTTTGCATGCACACAAAGATTGTCTTTAGGTCAAGAGCAATGCAGCCAATGCAGTCAACTGAATCTGGAGAATGACTTAACTCACCCAAATTAGACAACCAGATTCAGGTGTCTAAATGGTTCAACTGCCAGTTGAGATGTCCTAGGTTATCTGAGAGGCCACTCAGGACTTAACAAACACAGCAAAGAATCTATGGGATCAGCAACAGGAGACCAAACAATTGTCTATCTTGACATACAAACCCCTCCTGCATTAATGTAGCAGTCTGTCAACAACTAATACAGTTTTCCCCTCCCCTTCCTCCCCCTGTCCCAAAACAATCTAATAGAGATATGGAATGAGCTGTGTTTCTGAGTTCCTGTTGCTTAATTGAAACAACTAATTCAATTAAATGAGTTTATAGATTTTAAATGAGTCTATCAATTTTAGATTATTTTCAAAGTAATTTAAGTTTCATTTATCAACAGAATTCTTGTAGCATTATTTGTGAAATCTCAGTTTTGGATGAGGGGGAATTTTGTGAGTTTTAACAGCTAGCAGAACTTTCTGTTGAAAAATTAAACAATATTCAGGTGAAGGTAAACAGGAGGAAAGAGGAAGGACCTCAGTCCACATCTCTGAAATATCTACCTGTCTGGAACAGTATTGTTTAATACCCTTTTTGAGACCTTAGGACCTCAGTACCATCAACACATGGATGCTTTCAGGCTTTGCTTGTTTTGGATAACTAATTGTTATTTATGTATAGATGTGGTCAGAATATTTGTTCATTTTTGTAACGGTGGAAAAATATTTTGTCAACCAAGTCAATACCACGAAAAATTTTCAGCTGATATATGGACATCTAAGGGGGAGAAGTGTATGTGTCTCCTTTTTTACTAAAACATTAATCTTTACTAAATAAAATAAATTCCTATTTTTACCTGTGAAAAGTTTAACTGAAAACCGAAGTTACTGAATATGTTTGAGGAAAAACACCTCAGTCAAATCTAGGTATATTTTTACTTGTCTTACAAAGTATCTTTCTATTTAAGCAAAGGTTTAAGTTTTTTCTTTGGTTTATTTTTCATCTTTTGTTTCACTTTGTTTTGTCTTCCAGTGAACAATGTCTCATCATAGAGAAGAATAAAAGGAATTTGTTCTCTCAGAAAACATAGTTACTCCATCTTTTCATCTGGAGTTTTTCTGTTATTTTTTGCATAATGGTAAAAAAAACAAACCTCTCTTTCTTACTGTATCCTACTTTTATTTGTGGTGGAACTTCTAAAATCAATCCCACAGAGTTACTGGGAGTTTTATCATTGTTTCATTTTAACTAGAATTAAACAACTTTGGCTACATATAAAAGATGTTTAATAACTAATATACAGTTATTTTTAAGATACTTGATTTTAATAAGTTTTGGTGTAAGTAGTTAAGGAATATACTTTTTTCTCAAGTATGTTTCTGGAAATGTTTGCTGTTTGGTTTTTTATTTTCATGGTTTTGGGCATTTTTTTTCATGATTTCTTATTCTTATCATTTAAACTTCTAGTGCTGCAGTGGATCGAGATTTAAATAGGCTTTTAGCTTTAACTTTATTTCATATATCACGAGCTTACAGAGAGGGAAACAAACACAAAATATTTTTTTTAATAATGTATGATCAATATTAGCTGCAGCTCTTCAGGGCTTGTGGAATCTTGTGAAATCAGTCACAGATTTTTTCACTGTTTTAAATGAAACTGCATCTGACCCAGACAGGAAAATTTATCATGTTTTTGAATGATATTTTGAAACTAGTCACACTTAAATGCTAAAACTCATGAAGAACATTCTTAGTAAGCTAAGAATGTAAGGCAAAATGTACATGACCTTGGTTGATCTATAAATAATATTATACTTTTCTGCACTATTTCAATATTTCCCTTTAGTAGTCTGGTCATGAAGCATCATATAGTTAGGAAAATTATTCTAACATATGGGTTATGTGACAAAAGAATCCTTCCTCTCTGAAACTCTTTTTTCAGTATTTCAGTTACTCCTGCTGGCTCAAAAGTGTATTCTAATGAATGAAAAAAAACAGTTGAAGCAACTTCTTAATGCATTCCATACTGTCTTTCTTCAGGGGATATGATTGTAAATGAACAGATCTAACTCTAAGAAAAAGAAAGAATCAATAAAGTTAAACTTCAAAGTCATCCCTTGTGTATTCTTATGTTAATATTTCTTTTGTTTCCCTCTTTCTGTTTCCACTGAAATCTAAAAGCCATAAACTAAATATTTTAAAAAGCTTAACAGGGAAATATGTCAAAACACCAAATACTTTTGAAAGGTTTCTGAAATCTAAGAAAACCTGAAACAAAAATTGAAGCTTCATTTTCGTTAACATGGCACAGTGCCATGTAGTGATAGTAGCAGGTGTATGTACTAAAAAGCTGGTTCATGTGTGCTCTTTATCTATACGTGTGTATATATATATATGTGTGTGTGTGTGTGTTCTATAATAAGGATATTGAACTGGACAGGTTCAATGAAAACAATCTAGGAAGTTTTAGGGAATCAGCTGAGATGAAAGGCAGGACCAATGTGTAAGGTCAGATACTGGAAGAGTTGTCTTACAGTTTTTAATTTGCACATGATGAGGATGATAGCCTGGAGCTTAGTGAGGTTTTCTGTACTCTTTATTCTGTAAATATGCATTTAGGGGAAGGTGAAATCCAAAACAATCTATAAGTCAATATGCAGTTCAGTCACTTTTGTTATAAGCAATGGGGAGGGGGAAAAAAAGGGGTAATATTTTATTCCAACTTTTTCAAATTAAAGAGTTTGCCTTGTTTCACCATGACTATTTTACATGCTACATTTGATAAAATCTATTATATCTTGAGAAAGGTAAGAAGACCTGATAATAATAAGAAAAGAAAAGAAAAGAAAAGAAAAGAAAAGAAAAGAAAAGAAAAGAAAAGAAAAGAAAAGAAAAGAAAAGAAAAGAAAAGAAAAGAAAAGAAAAGGAAAGGAAAGGAAAGGAAAAGAAAAGAAAAGAAAAGAAAAGAAAAGAAAAGAAAAGAAAAGAAAAGAAAAAAGAAAAGAAAAGAAGAAAAGAAAAGAAAAGAAAAGAAAAGAAAAATATCACTTTTGGAATGCAAATTTTTAGATGTTTCCCATGTATTTCTGTGAATTAGAAAAATTTATAAATCACTTTCTGTCATCCTATTTTCTGTTTTCCGCTATCAAATTAAATTAAAATGCTACATCAGCACGTTACTTTGGTTTATATTCTCTTTGATCATGAACAGGTCTTGGATGTCAGGTCTTTAACGTCATGAACTGAATTTTTGCCAAGTAATGGTATTTTCTAAACTGCTGTGGAGTAAAAGGTGGGAAACAGGTTTTGGTTTATAACCTCTGATATGCTATTTTTCATAACATAATCATCCACCCACACAGAGCAGTTTGTCTCAATGAAAAGTATTTTCACAGAGCAACAGCTTCTTTAAGTGCATATTAATTTAAAATAGAGATCTCATGTACCTGGAATTCAGGCATGTGGTATAGGCAGGAGAAAGGTATGCGTGGTCCAGGTTGTTCAAACCTCAGGCACTTGCTCTTTGTTCAGGGCATAATACTGGTGTCCTTACCTTCCAAGTCAATCACAGATTCTAGGAGCAAGGGAAAATCATCAAATCCTTCCTAAGCGTATTTATCATTAATTTAGCTTGGATGGATACAGTACACATGATAGCATGGGCTAAAAGAAGAGAGATTATTTTTCATTTCATGTTCAGTTGAAGATGCACTGAAATTTGGATTTTTTTTTTTTTTTTAACTTTGAAGTAACATACAATCTGTGCAGCTCCCCTGATTATGTGTAGCACTAAGCTAGGGCTGTAAACCCTTCTTTGCACAATCCGGCTACTGGCATATTGCATAGGCTAATAAGAAAAATAACAGAAACTTCACAATGATTTTCTTCCTCTATTAAATGCTCACTAGAAGTAGGGTTAATTGTTATTTTTTCTCCAGGGTAAGTGTCAGGCCTTAATTTGGTACTGTAGTTGCTGCTCCCTGAGATAATGGAAATAAACAAGTTCCGGAGTATATATAAATTTGTATTTGTCAAGTGTTCATAGCCATTTCGCCTAGTGTCTGCTGGGGACAGAGGGATGGGGGAAGAGACTGTTACATTAACCTCATTTTCTCTGCTGACTGATTGTGTGTGTTTTAAAAACAGTTGTCAAGCGTTCAGTACTCACACTACTATCATATAGCTGTCACAAGGCCTTTCCACTCTTGTGTGCATTTTACTAGCTACTGTCAGTTTATCCCATTAATGTGGTTGAGGCTCTGCAGGATGTCAGATCAGAGACTTCCCTGCAGACCATTAGGACCTTAAAATTCAAGAGTCTCTCCAAATATCCTCATATGTTTGTTTGCTCATTTAGGAGAAAATAAGAAAAGTTTGCAGAACCGTACACTGGATTAATCCCACTTAACTTCAGGCTCATGACCTGATCATCTAATCACTCCTGTCTTTCTTTGCAGGCAATGAAATGAGCAGAAAACTCCACAAGAAAAAATATGTGTGTTAATTTGTTAACTGTCATGTCTTTCTCCACCTCTCCTGATAGCACTGTGTGACCTTGCATTAGCTTAATTGCAATTACAGAGTGGATAGGACACTGATTTTGGGGGGATGAAGAAGATCTGTTAGGGTTTTTTTAAGTTCACTTAATCTCTAAAGAACCCTGATTACCATTTCCATGGTCTACTAAAATACTTTTGGTCTGTATAATTTTCATTACCTAATGTTCTAATGAATAAAAAATACACAATACATGTGTGTATGCATAACCATACAATTTTCCAGTCAGCTCTAGTCATAACAGGCATCAAATTTCAACCCATAAAATGATTTAATATTTGAGCATGGGGTGTTTTTTCTTGTTGCTAGTCAACTCAGATTGTAATTTTTCCAATAGCTTCAGATATCTTCCTCATATTGGAAGCAATTTATGGGTTAGAAAAGTTTCCAAGCTCAGATTTATAATTTGCATTAGGTAGTAATCATTAAAATAATTAAATAATCAAATATTTTTATATTAAACCAAATCTATTAAATAACTATAATCAAATGAAATAAAATAAATAAATAAAATAACTTTCCAAAAAGTTACTTTTTGTTTGTTTATTCTGATTCTCTTCTCTAATACATATTCTTATTTCTTTCTTGAACTGTTTGTTGCTGAGTTTTTAATTATAAATTCCTCAGATCTTTCAATAAATCTTTCAGATACTGTGTCTTTTTTTATTTCATGATCTATAAGTTTTTCACAGACTTTATTTCTAGCAGTCTATTTCTTTCTTCATCTTTTTACTCCCTCAGAAAATATTCTGATGGAATTGCATGAGGAAATAAAAGTTTTCTATTAAAAAAATGCTATTTTTCTACTTTTTCATTAATTTTCCACCTGCAATTTAAAACACCTGATGTATGTAAAGGCTGATATACTAACACAGAGAAATGCATCCGCTTTGTAGCTGAATTTTTTACTGATTTAGAACACTTAATGATAGCTATAGTAATTGTAATTTGCAGATTTGTGGCATGCTTTTACTTGGAAATCTTGAGGTATTTTATGGACATGACAGAACATTCTAATTTCCTTTTCTAAAGCAGGAAATTTTTAATAATTTGAAAGAAGTCATGTGGAGAGAACTTGTGTCTCTCCAGGGGCCCAAAGGGGAGTCTAGATGGCTAGCAATGGCAAAATGCCTTATTTTTTGGACAGCTAATGTTAGGTGAGATGAATACCACTCTGAATGATAGGAAACTGGGTACAATAGCCCACTGGGGACTGAACCACAGGCTCAGGCTTCATTGCCTACTTTTTCTGATTTATTTTTTCATTCTGTCTATCATTCTATCTAAATCAATCTGTAACAGTGAGCAGTAAAGTTTACTACTGAGGAACTGAGGTTTTCTTGCTATTATTATTACTTATAGAACTCTGTCTTTGATCATCTCTTTTATTTGGAGGGACTTTAGATAATTCCCCAGTTGCAAGTGATGTACTTCCATCCTAACCCAAACCAAGTTAAAACTATAATTCCTTTTTTTTGACAACCTTTAGATTGTTACCTACCTACATAAAAAATAAAAATACCAATCACCTACAGATTTACAAGGTCTGCTTACGGCTACATTGTCATGGGTCTCATGATGCATTGAATAATCCAGGTAATAATATATACCAAAGGAAATTCAATCTCAAATTTGGCATTATGATGACCTGATACAGCTTTCCTAGAGCTGATGGCAGAGGGGAAAGGAAAGCCAAGGAAGAATTAGCACTCCTCACAATCTTATCCATGTTCAAAACCAGTCTTTCCTACTGTCTGACTGTGCCACTTGAAATTTTCCCAATATCCTTTAGCTCTTCTCTGGCCTCAGCAAAACTATAGAGAATCAGGAATCCAGTCTTCAAACAGGTCAAGAAGGAGGACACAGGAATCTACAGGCCTGTCAGCCTCACCTCCGCCTGTAGAAAGGTGGTGGAACAGCTCATCCTGGAGGTCATCTCAAAGTATGTGGAGGAAAAGAAGGTCATTGGCAACAGTCAGCATGGATTTCCCAAGGGGGAATCATGCCTGACCAGCCTGAGAGCCTTCTATGATGGAATGACTGGCTGGGTAAAAGAGGACAGAGCAGTGGATGTTATCCACCTTGATCCAGCAAGGCTTCTGATGCTGTCTCCCACAACACCCTCACAGGCCAGCTCAGGCAGCGCGGGTGAGGTGGGTGGGCAGTGAGGGGGGTCGGGAACTGGCCGAATGGCAGAGCTCAGAGGGCTGCGATCAGCGGCGCAGAGTCTGGCTGGAGGCTGTAGCCAGCGGCGTTCCCCAGGGTCACTGCTGGGTCCGGTCCCATCCTACTCACTCACCAGTGACCTGGGTGAAGGGCAGGGAGCACCCCCAGCGAGTTGGCTGGTGACACAGAGCCGGGAGGAGCGGCCGATGCCCCGGAGGCTGCGCTGCCACTCAGCGAGGCCTGGGCAGGCTGGAGAGTTGGCGGAGAGGAACCTCATGGAGTTCAGCCAAGGCCAGTGCCAGGCCCTGCCCTGGGGAGGGACAGCCCCAGGCACCAGCACGGGCTGGGGCTGCCCTGAGGGGATCCTGCCCCTGCCCTGCCCCGGTGAGGCCGCCCCTGGAGTGCTGTGGCCAGGGCTGGGCTCCCCAGTTCCAGAGACAGGGAACTGCTGGGCAGGGGCCAGTGGAGGCTACGAAGGTGATAAGGGGACTGGAGCATCTCCCAGATGAGGAGAGGCTGAGGGAGCTGGGGCTGTTTGGGCTGGAGAAGACTGAGGGGGGATCGTGCCAACGCATATAAATACTTTCAGGGCGAGTGTCAGGAGGACGGGCCAGGCTCTTTTCAGTGGTGCAAAGCGACAGGACAAGGGGCAATAGGCACAAACTGCCACACAGGGAGTTCCATCTGAATATGAGGAAGAACTAATTTACTGTGAGGGTGGCAGAGCCCTGGCACAGGCTGCCCAGAAAGGCTGTGCATTCTTCTTCCCTGGAGACATTCAAACCTCACCTCTGTGCAGCCTGCTCAAGGGAACCTGCTTTAGCAGGGGGTTTGAACAAGAAAATTTCCAGAGGCCTCTTCCAACCCAAACCATTCTGTTATTCTGTGATACCTGCTAGGAGGTGACCACCATTTTCTACTTAGCAATTTCCAGCTGTGAACCTGCACTATAATATGACCTTGTGCAGGGTTCAAGACAAGGAAATGCTCTCCCCAGTTTGACAGGCGCTTTCCCAAGCTTGCACTGGGGCTAAGCATATTTTATTTGACTGTCTAAACACAGGAGTTGCCTCTGGTGTATGAATGTTCTGAATCTTTGTATGACTGAAGGAAACAGCAGAGATTTATGCTGGTTAAGAGGATAGGAGGGTGGAATTCATGGAGTTGGTGTATTGGTGTGAGATCAGTGAGAGAGCTATACTGGTTAGGGGTGACTGGTCAAAGCTAGTGGTTAACTGAGACACACAGACTGAAGACAAAGTAGGAAGAAAAGTTGCAATTATTAGCATAAAATACTTTAGAGGAACCAGTTAAGGATAATGTATCCTTTCACTACAGATTTTCTTTATAGCTCTTAGCAGGCAGATGAAGGCCTTGCACGTGCAGTAAGCTGGTAGCCTGGTTTATGAAACAAAGAAAGCACCGTTACTTCCCTGAATTGTTTAGATTCTACAGCCATAAAAAAGTCAGCTCATATTAAGAATAATAGGGTTTAGTCAGCTCCTGAGAGTTGTCTTAGGCAGATTTCTACTTTTGCTGGGTAACGTGTGTAATGTTCTCAACCAGCCATTGCATACTCTAGCCCATTGTGTCAAATAAATTTTAGATTTGTCTGCAGACATCCTACTTTCCCTACTTAAAAAAACAGCCTTACTTAGCTGAAAGACTATTTATGAAAGAAAACAAGTGGCATTAGGGATGTTCTGTATATGAGCCATGACTCTTAAAACGCTAGATCTCCAAAGAATAAATTTGAATTGCTTATGTTGCCAAGAACTTCCTGCAGATACAAAGATCAATAGGTTTTTTTAACTCTGGACTTACACCCAAATGCAAAAGCATTATCTGAGTGCAGTATTTAGAATCCAAAATACAAACAAACAAAATGCTACCACAAAACTTTAAACGAGCCATATTATTACAAATCTTTTTATTGTATGAAAGTCCTTTTTGCAATTTCTTTTAACTACATGCTGTTTGAAATATTCCAGAGAAAACAGGAGGATGAAAAGGTAGAAGATAATGATAAATGATATTATGAAGTAAATGATAAATCGTAGAAAAAGATAAGTTAATGATAAAATATAGCCACATTTTCTTAATTACAGTGTAAAGAAAAATCAGTGGATTTCCATAAGAAAAAGCACAGATTAACATTTCCAAAGGGAAAATCTTTAAAAGGATTAGATGTTCATACTCACAGGTGGATTAACTACTGTGAATAGAAAATGTCAACTCTGTTCCAAGTGTGTTAAACCAAGATTATTGAACAATACATATTCTCCCTTAACACAGAAAGAAACATGAAAGCATCAAATTCAGCAAGAACTTAAACAGCCAACACAGATCAGAGAGTAATTAATTATAAAGAGGATCATCCAAGCACTCCTGCTGTATGTCTTTCAGGGGAAGATGGGAGAAGAGTTTCCATAGGCTACATCCGATTCAAAAAACAACTTCTCTGGGAAGCCAGGAAGTCTATTACATTTTAGCAGTCTACACAGGCAAAAGTAGATGGAGACAGTATTCCGGTAAGTTTCAAGAGAAGGAAACTTTGGAGAAAAATAGTAATTGATTTCTCCCGGCTTCACCAGTTAAGGTCTTTAATGTATGAGTTTGTCTGGAGAAGGAAGCACAAAGAAGGTACATTCAGGGATAGGCAGAGAGGTAAGGCAGTATGAAAAATCAGAATTCACAGCTGAAGGAGGCAATATACATACCCTACCAAATCATAACACCCTCTTTTGGTCCTAATGTGGAGATTATTACATGTCTTTGCTGCCTTCTCTGATAAGCATGACTGCAAGATGAGATGCTTAAAGCTTTGGAGACAGGATTGCTTTCCAGACATTTTTCTGCAGGCCCAACAATTCTGAGAATGGATTATCTGATCCACTCTGTAAAATTTTGTTAATAGAATACCATCAAGAATGTATTTTTCTCTGTGTCTTTCATCAAGAGATAATTCAGGCTCAGATGTCCCATTCTCCTGAAAGAGGTTGAGACCAAAAATAGCAGCCATGGAATACCCTAGTTAGACTTTGGCTCTTAACTCTATAAAGTATACTTTTTGTTTAGCCATCTGTGTGTTCTGCTCATTCTCTTAATAATAGTTCTTTAATCTGGTTCTGTCATCTTCTGCGGCATTTCTACACTGATCTATGGACTACATTGTTTTGGGGCAGTCATTGGAGCTTATGAAGAAAGGAGCTATAGAACTGAAATTGTGCTATTTTAGTCAGGAGGCAGACCCTGGAAAGAAAATACCTGAAACTCAAAAACGAAATGGTGTTTTTTTGTGTTTTAGTTTCTTTTCTGGTTTCTTGAGCTTTAAAGGATCCCTTTTTCAAGGTTTTCTTTGAACTGCTTAATTACATGATTAGAGAATATGGCCTTTAATTGTCAGAATCACAATAAAAATCACAAAACACAGCAACTTAAAAATAGATTCACTTTCCCTCCACAAATTTGTGTGGTTCAGTGGAGGTAGGAAGAAAAGAAATAAGTTTTCATTTCACTTAAGTAACAGTTTAACAACTTGTGAAAATAAGCTGAAGCTGGTGGAGGATGCATGAAATTAACATTTCCAGAGCACAGAAAGTAGAGAGAATTTTTTATTATAACAATTGCTGTATATCACCAGATAGAAGATATTTCTCCCAGCAGACAGCAATCTGATTATGTAAGGCACTCAAGATGACAAGACTGGTAATAATGCGTCTCATGACAAATTAGCAACTGGAATATTGTATCAGCTGGTCTGCAATAACTAAGGCTGCAGAAGTTAAAACACAAACATACATATGTACATTAGAAGTACCATCACTGTTGCTTTCACTGAGTTCCCCATCCGAATGACAGGAGACCCTCTGGCCTGTTTGTATTCAATCCAGTTGAACAAAGAAACAAACAAATAATAAATGGCAATGGATTCCTGAAATCCCATCTTCCACCTTAATCACACAAATTCAATGTGAGAGAACTGAGCTAAGCTTTCTGGACTGGACAGAGTGAGTCCCATTAAGGCAGTAAGCAATGAAGCATTAATAATATGTAATGTAATGTAATATGATATGATATGATATAAATAATACAATAAAATAATATAAAATAATAATAAAGTAAATGGCTGGTATCTGTAGATCAATATGACCTCAATTGTATTTCATAAGATGTAGAATAACCATAGAATGGTGTGGGTCAGAAGGGTCCTTCAAAGCTCACCTAGGCCAATGTCCTTGCTGTGGGCCAGGGACATCTTCCACTAAATCAGGTTGCTCAAAGCCCCATCCAACCTGACTTTGAACACTTCCAGGGATGGTGCACCTTTAACTTCTCTGGGCTACCTGTTCCAGTGTCTCAAGCATATCAGCTGTACCAGTCAGCTTAGTGTCACCTGCAAACTTGCTGAGAGTGCACTCAATTCTACTGTCTATTGAACAGTACTGCTCCTGATACAGACCCCTGAGGGACACCACTTGTTACTGATCACTATTTGGACATTGAGGTTTTGACTGTAACACTTTGGATGGAGACACTCAGCAAATTTCTTATCCATCTCAGAGTCCATCCCTCAAATCCATATCAGTCCTATTTAGAGCAAGAATTTTGTGGGGGATTGTGTCAAAGGCCTTAGAGCAGTCAAGAGCAACATGGGTTGACCTTCCCTTATCCACCAATGCAGTCACTTCATCACAGGAGGCAACCAGATTAGCCAGGCATGATTTACCTTTTATGAAACCATGCTGATTGTCTCTAATCATCCCCCTGGGATCCACATGCTTTGACATGTCTTCAAGGAGGATCTGTTCCATGATCTTACCAGGCACAGAGGTGAGGCTTACTGGCCGATAGTTTCTAGGGTCCTGCTTTATACCCTTTTTAAAAATGGGTGTGATATTTCCCTTTTTCTAGTCACTGAGGACTTCTCCTGACTGCCATAATGTAATGACTACATCTGCCAGCTCCTTCAAGATGCTGGGATTAATCTCATCTGGTCCCATGGACTAGTGTACATTCAGGTTCCTCAGGTGGTCTTGAACTAGATCTTCTCTTATGATGGAAGGGACTTTTTTCCCCATTTCCCTCCACTGAGATTCAGGCAGTTGAGAGTGTTAGGAAGAGGAATTGCCATTGAAAACTGATGCAGAAAAGTTGTTGAGTACCTCAGCCTTCCCCCTGTCAGTGATCACCAGATCCCCTGACTCATTTATCGGGGGATGGGATAGGGAGGTGGAGGTACAACTTCTTTTGTCTTCCTTTTCTAACTAATGTACCCATAAGACACGTGGCTCCACTTTGGGTATAGAAGTGTTTGACCAAATGTGTCATAGAATCATTTAGGTCAGAAAACACCTTTGATATCATCAAGTCCAGCTGTTAACCCAGCACTGCCAAGTCCACCACTAAACCATGCCCCTAAGCACCACAGCTACATGTTTTTTAAACACTTCCAGAAACGATGCCCTCCTTGGGCAGCTTTTTCCAATGCTTGACCACCCTTTCAGTGAAGAAATTCTTACTAATATCTAATCCAAACCTGCCCTGCCATAACTTGAGAATGTTTCCTCTTGTCCTGTCACTACTTATCTTGGAGAAGAGACCAACATCCACCTGGCTATAGCCTTCTTTCTAGAAGCTGTAGAGAGCAATAAGATCTCCCTCCTGAGTCTCCTTTTCTTCAGACTGAACAACCCCCAGCTCCCTCAGCCACTCCTCATCAGACTTGTTCTCTAGACCTTCACCAGCTCCATTACCCATCTCTGGACATGCTCCAGCACCTCTACATCCCTCTTGAAGTGAGTGGCCCAAAACTGAAGACACTATTCAAGGTGCAGCCCCACCAGTGCCGTGTGCAGGGTGACAATCATTACCTTTGTCCTGCTGGCCACACTATTCCTGATACAAGCCAGAATGCTGTTGGCCTTCTTGGCCACCTGGGCACAGTGCTGGCTCATGTTCAGTCAGCTGTTGGCCAACAGCACCAGGTTCTTTGCTGCTAGGCAGTTTTCCAGCCACTCTGCCCCCAGCCCGCAGCTGCCTGGGGCTGGTGTGACCCAAGGGCAGGACCCAGCACTCAGCTTTGGTGAACCTCATACAGTTGGCCTTGGCCCATCCATCCAGCCTGCCCAGATCCCCCCTGCAGAGCCTTGCTGTCTTCAGGCTGATCAACACTCTGTGAGAGACTGTGCTGGTGAGGCCCACCATTGCCACAGCAGGTGTGTTGTCTCAACATTGCTATGGCAGGAAACTTATGCCATCACCACAGTGAATTATATCACCACTTCCACAGAAGAGATTTAAGGAAGGAAGATAACAACACTGCCACAGAAGAGATTTAGGAAACCAACGGCTGCCATGGAGCAATGGGGGAGGCTGATCCTGCAAAACTTAAACAAACCCCTGTGCATATTCCCAGACTTGGGGTATGTTGGGCATGTAACCCCTGTGCATGTGCCCAGACTTGGGGTCAGGGGGTCAAGGTGCCTGGAGACCCCTGAGGATTGTTGGGCACGTACACCGTTGTTGGATGGAAGGTGTGGTTAAGCAGAACAGCTTGTAACAACTCTCTAAAAAAACCAGAACCAATTAACATGGGACGGAATGTTCCCGTTCTGCCTCCCGCCCCACCCCCCCCCGACTTGGAAACAAATCGGACTATTGTGATGCCACAGCTCCGGGGTGGTAGCTATTGCTCTGAACTCCTTCCTTTTTTTTTTCCTTCTTTCTTTCCTTCCTTTCTCTCTCTTTATCTCTCACTCTCTCTCCCTTTGCATTTTCAGATTTATTGTTGGGCAAATAAAGTTCCTTGGCCCTTGACTCTGTTTTGAGTCTTAATTCTGTTCCTGAGGATACAAACAGAACCACACTCCGGTCTCAGACCAGCATGTGACACACTCCCACCCATCTTGGTGCCATCTGCAAACTGACTGAGGGTGTACTCGATCCCCTTGTCCAGATCATTAACAAAGACATTAAACAGAACTGGCCCCAATACTGAGCCCTGGGGAACACTCCCTGTGACGGGCCACCAGTGGGAGGTAACTCCATTCCCCGCCACTCTTTAGGCCCGGCTATCCAGCCAGGTTTTTTACCCAGTGAAAAGTATGCCTGTTCAAGGCATGAGACCCAGTTTCTGCAGGAGAATGCTGTGGGAGATGGTGTCAAAGGTTTTACTAAATGTCACTACATTGGAAAATTATTTCTCTTTCTGGCTTGCTCTCAGATCCTAATTCCTTGACCTTTCATTCACTGCATGTTACCTAATCTGGCTTTGACCAATCAGTCATTTTAACCAAATCAATTAATTTCCTCTGCTACTAAATGTATGTGCTTTTGATATCTGCAGTTGTAAAATCTGAATTACTGTAAGGGAGCTCAGCAGGTCATTAAGCCAACCTGCTACTCAGGAAGGGCTAACTCCAAGCTGGATAAATTACTCAGGGCCTTACATAGTAGAACTCTAAAAATCTCTGTGGATGGAGGTTTCACATCACTTTAGGCAATTTGTTCCCATTCTTAAGTACTGTCACAGAGAAGAATTTGCTCCTAAATCCAGTAAAGGTGTCCCTTACTGCAGCTTGCGACTATTGCTTGTTGTTTCTGCTGTGCTGCAAGGAGTCTGGATCTGCCTTCTCTAGACGTCCTCAATACTGAAACACAGTAGTTAGATTCTCTGTTAGTTCTTTTAACACTGAAACTTAAGTCCTTCTGCTGCCGTTGTATGCCATGTACTCCGACCTACTTTCCATTCCAGTGACAATCTGCTGGGTTTACTCCAGTCTGACACTTTCATTCCTGTACTGGGGCAGCCCAGGTGGACACAGCACACAAGAGGCACACTTGCAAGTGGTAAACAGAGAAAAGCAATCACCTCCCTCAAGGTACTGACTGTGCTTTTGCTAATGTAGCCCACAGTATGAATGGCCTTAATGACAGCGGGGGCACACAGCCTTTCATGGTCACACATGGTCAGCCTTTCAACCAGGACCTTCAAGATCTTTTCTGCAAAGTTGTTCTGTGGTTAGTCAGATCCCAGTCTGTGAATCTGCACTGGATGACATCAGTCCCAGACTTTTCTCTTTTTAAAATGAACTTCATGATGTTCCTGTCTACCTATTCCTCAAGTTTGATGATGTTCCTCTGTGTTTTCCTTAGACATTCCCTGGACTGGCCAACATTCTTAGTTTTCATGACAGCTACTTCAAAAAGAGAGGGGAGGGTACAAATGTGTCCTCTGTTTCCTATTCTGTGACATAGGAAAATAAAGAGTTTGAAAAAAGGAAAGGAAATCACCGTGTCCTGGTTTTGGCTGGGACAGAGTTAATTTTCTTCCTAGTAGCTGGTACAGTGCTGTGCTTTGGATTTAGGATGAGAATAATGATGATAACACACTGGTGTTTTACCTGTCGCTAAGTAATGTTTATGCAAAGTTAAGGACTCTTCAGCTTCTCAGGTCCTGCCAGCAAGAAGGCTGGAGGGGCACAAAAAAATTGGGAGGGGACACAGCCAGGACAGCTCACCCAAGCTAGCCAAAGGCATATTCCATAACATATGACATCATGCTCAGCATATAAACTGGGAGGAGTTAGCTGAAAGAAGGAGAGTGTCTCTGCTTGGGGACTGGCTGGGCATTGGTTAGTGGGTGAGCAATTTTATTGTGCATCACTTGTTTTGTTTTGGGGTTTTGTTTTTCTTTCTTTCTTTCTTTCTTTCTTTCTTTCTTTCTTCCTTTCTTTTCTTTTCTTTCTTTCTTTCTTTCTTTCTTTCTTTCTTTCTTTTCTTTTCTTTCTTTCTTTCTTTCTTTCTTTCTTTCTTTCTTTCTTTCTTTCTTTCTTTCTTTCTTTTCTCTTTCTCTTTCTCTTTCTCTTTCTCTTTCTCTTTCTCTTTCTTTCTCTTTCTCTTTCTCTTTCTCTTTTTTGTTGTCACCCTTTCCATTACAGTTATTATTAGTAATATTAGTATTATATGTTACTTTATTTCAATTATTAAACTGTTCTTGTCTCAACCCACAGGTTTTACCTTTTTTTTCCAATTCTCTTCCCTATCCCACTGTGGGAGGCTGGGAATAAGAGAGTGGTTACATCATACTTAGTTGCTGGTAGGGGCTGAACTACAGCACACTGTCAGGGGCTAGTGAGAGCTGGGGGCTCCCTGGAGCAGGTTACTGGGGACTTCAGGGGCTCCTTGGGCCATTAGGGTAGCCAGGGCCCATCCCACTGCCCCCAACAAGAGAGCAGGGCATGCTTCAGAGAAGAGGATCCATTTCTGTACCAACTCCAAAATATCACAGCTGGCAATTTTGCCTAAGAGACAATGGGACCAAGCCCTATACACTCTCTTCATATAAGTATCATTATTATTCCAAGGGATGAGTAATTACTATTGCTGTTTTGTCATATAAAGCAACCCACACTAAGTGGTATGATAGACAAAGTGATATAATTTAACTTACAAAAGAACATAACACATTCAGATCCAGATGGTCACTGATAAAGAGAAGCTTTTAAATAAAGCCAGTAAAAGCCCAGCCTCACCTACTTGAAGATGTGGTTTAAGTGGCTGGTTTCTGAACATGGAGCAATGGAAAGATAAAGAAAACACTGTGAATATCCTTATCATTTGTCATTAGCAGCAAGAAGCTAATAGCTAGAACCCGGCTATATCATATATCCTACAGTGATTGTAATTGTGATGGTGGGACTTATTAGCTGCAAAAAAAATTGTTGCCCTCAGAGACAGCTAATCAAAAATGTACCACTAACAAACATAGTGGTCCTAATGATAATTTATGACCAGCTCATGGCTATAAATAACATTTTGCAGTTAATGGATTCCAGCTAAATGGAAAATAGAAAGTAAAGACTGAAAGAGAGGTATTACATTTCAGAAAACAAACTCCAAAAGTCATGCTGTCTCTGTTCATGTTGCTTTTAAGCATTAGCAGTGATACTCATTGCTGTGAAGTCATATAGATGATCAGCAGCTATTTAGAAAGCCAATCCAGGAAGATGTAATCATCCTTTAATTCCACCTAAATATTATTTCAGTAATCACCAGTTGTTAAAAATACATATTAATGTTCTTTTTACTTGTGATCAACCAGAGAAATATCATGATAGATTACAGAAGTTATAGGAAAAAGCATACTTATTCTGGCTTTGGTATTATAGCAGTTCAAATCGCAAGCTAGCATCAGTATTTTTTTCTCATGGAGTCTGAAGGCACATAAATATTAAAATGCAATTTGAAAGTTTTGGCCAGGTCCCAGAACAGTATTGTTTATGCAGTGTTTGACAGTGCTATTCAAATAAATCAAGTTACAAATGTGTCATGATTACTGTTAAAGTGGAAACTGCAGCACTAACAACTATTAAGATAAATGATACCACGGGTGGAAAATATGAAAATATTTTATGGGTGCTCTGTCTCTGTGTGTATGGGTGTGCATGTATGCACAATAAGCTGTCTCACAGGAAAATTAAAACTGCATCCAGGGATTAATATTGCAAACATCCAGCTCTGTAAACAGCTTATGCTGTGCATGGGATAAAAAGGACTTGTGCTTTGATTTTTCAGTAAATCTTTGCTGGGTTTTGGGCAAGCTTGGTTTGTTGGGGTTTTTTTTCAGTTTTTCTTCCTTACAGATGGAAAGACTTTTGGCAGCAAAGAAATACAAGGACTTACTTGCTTGCCTATAGTCAGCCGTCTGTTTCTTTTTGTAGCAGCATGTTGTTGAGGGATATTAAATTGTAATCAAAAGTGGAGTATAAGCTCCAGCAAAAAGAAGGGTAGTTTTAGAGGTTTAGTGAGGGACACATCTCATCATATTTTAGGCCTCATCTCCACAATGTGGATGTCTACAGCTGAGCTATTCAGTTTTCTATATGGTCATGTGAGAGAAACAGGCATTTTTAGAGTAAGCATCTGACCTATTTGAGATTTTTAAATTTAGTTGATGTCACTGTGACATATACACTGAGCATCGTCAAATATCTGTAAGCAATGTTTGCAGTGATGACGTATATCTCCATACAAGGTCTGGACCATTTTGTGTTGTTCTGTTGTCTGTGGCTATATAAAGTCAACAGGGTGTAGGAACATATTTATCTTTTTAGCTGTACAAAGAGCTTAGAAATGTCTGGTGAGTTGTCCTCACCTCCTAGTCTTAGTAGGAACATGTTTGAATTCAGTTAGCGATAAATTAATGCAGATTTCAAATGATGAGCATCTCTGAAATGGAGGAGGTAAATATGTGATGACTTGTTATACATCTAACGAATAAAAATAGAAAGTTGATGTGGATCATAGATGAGTAAACACAAACACATTTTTAATGTAAGTGGTAAAAGACCTCAAGCTTTGTATTGAGCTGACAGTGCAGGGTCTTAGAACTTGTCTGAGCTCACTTTCTCTTGCTTTGAATTGGGGTTGTTTCTCTGTAGTAACAGTTATCTAGCCATAAGGTGATAATTGAGGAATCATGTTGCAGTTTAGCTTTAGTTTGTAATGATAACATGTACAAGTAACTTTAGAAAACTCAGCACAATGCCAGAACAAAGGGGCAATACAGATGAAGGTGGTCTTTATATAACAATTTTGACTATATTATTAATTAGACTTTCCTGTAATTATGTGTGTAATTACATAATTTGGATTAAAGAAACTGTTTAATTGGACTAACAATAAAGTCATAGTCTATATGTGTCGTGTGCTTTATTTGGGCCATAGCAAGACCTTTAGTATAACAGGATACTAATGAGTTTGGATAATGAGACAGCAGGAACAGGTTAAAAAACAGAGCAACTGCTGCTTAGCTTGGTCTATCTTTACCTTCAGTTTTGTAAATAATAATGAGAATAGTGTCCCCATAAGAAAATTGATTAGTGCATACAAAGTTCACTGGTAAATTCTGTCATTAGTACATCTATGATACACTACATTGATTAAAGAGTATTCTATGAGCTTTCCACTGCTCTATAGTTCTAGTAAAGCTCTTTTAGTCAAAAAGGTGAGAGTTATGGTTTCAAACTGATTATGTAACCTAAGAGAACAGGGTCCTGGCTGGGGGGAGGAAGACATTGTCATTACAGCCAACAAAAAAACTCAGATGACAGTTTGGATATGCTGTGGGAATAACATAACCCTTCTATCTGTAGAAGAAATTTCAGTTAAAGGCATGTATTACCAAAAGAAGACAGGAGAAATGAATGCACAGCTCATCCTCAGTGTCTTTACCTGTTATCATGGATCTACCCATACAGAAACCCCCACCCCCTTAACCCCCACACACCCCACCCCCCGCCATCACTCTTAGTGGAATTGCAAGATGCATCATCAGCTGAGTCCAAAGAAATGATAAACCAGTGGAGTATGCTAAAAAAAAGTTTAGTGGGGAGGGAAGATTCATATAACCTTTCTGAAGGGTTTGGATACCTTGCATGTAAATAAAACTGTAGTACAACTTTACAGCTAAATGCACCTATTTAGATTTTAATTAAAGTTGATGGAGCATGTACACAAAAAGTGAAATAAAATCAGGACTGCAAGTGTTACTGAAATCTCGGAATGAAAAACTTATCGACACCAATGTGATGTAGATAAGCAGACACTTCTTTATTGACGGCCGGGTGCGTGAGTGAGTCCTCTCACGATCAACGCACACCAGGTCTCAAAATCAGACACCATATATAAAACTTATTCATACATATTCATTAAGTATTCATGAATAACCATGATGTTTCCCATAAATCATTAACATATTCTCCTCTTATATCCGATTCTGCGCAGTAGAGCTTAGAAAGGTCTAGAAATGGGTCTGGGGTACGATTTGGGTAGGTGGTATATGAGTTGGTGGTCGCGATCTCCCCCTGCCGGAATTACCTTTTACTAAAGTTCACAGTTTCTTGGCAGGTAACTACAAGCTGTTCCAGTCGACTCTCCCCAGTTTCCATTAGTCTCATATTCTGACATTTCAATACACTTCTACATACAGAAGACTGGTCAAATACAAAAAAACCTTTCAACCCTAGAGTTATTACCTAAGTTTAACAATGGTTCCAGCCCCTTCTTCTAGCCTTGATACAGGACATATGGATGATCTCATAACAGCTTTTACTGTACAACTATAAGTTTCATTTAAAATATTTCTTATCCTTCTATTTTTCAATTTTATAAAATGATTTTATTAATCAATCAAATAAATTCAATCAATCTTAACTTATTAACAAATCGATAACACAAGGAGCCCTCAAAATTTAAGCAGACATTTGAGACCAGATGGAATTGGAGAAGGCCAGTGCCAATAGTTCTGACAATCCAGCTGAAATAGGGAAGCTGATATTTGGCCTGCTTAGAAAACTCATTTGCTGAAGCAGGACTTCTATATGGGTGGGAAATCAAATCCAGCTGTGCTGCAAAATGCCCCAGGCCTGAACATGAATTTTCTCTGCACCATACACTGGGTAAGTCTGGAAATGCTGGTTTTGATCTTTGTGCGCTCTAACATATGTGATGTTATATCCTATCTTAGCCATATAACCCACTTCATCCTTGAATGCTTTCAAGACTTTTGTTCATGATAGAAAGGTTTAATGTAGAATTTCCATCCTATTAACAATTATTATTTGCTTCAATATTTTTTTTTTCTGTAGGCATGCTACAGGAGGAAAAACTTGATATATTTTTAATTTATGTAAAAATATACAGACATATATATGAGCACATTTATTTTCTACCAGTTCTTTATGTTAAAAAAAGCCAGAGATTTATTAGGTGAATTGGAATAAATGGCTCCTTGGTATGCATTTGAGTGAAAAACTGAGTTTTATGACAAACCTTCCCTTTTAATATAACTTAAAATAATCTTAAATCTAAGCACACATTTTATTGAGGTGACAGAAACAAATGCGGAGTAGATCATATAAACAACTTGTAGAATGAATACAGGGTTTTTGATATTTACATTCTGTGTCTGAGCCACCAATACAGCCAAACTAGAGGAAAAGGCCAATTTTAAACATGATCATATCATTTTTGATCTCTGCAATCAGTTGCTCAGGCCACTTCAAAATGACTGCTTACATTTCAGAGTAATGATCGTTCAGAATACTTTAAAGGCAGATGGATAATTCAGTGTTTATAGGCAGATTAGGTTTTAGTCCCCTTTTTACAGTTCCCTGCCAGGGGATTGATTATTGTTCACTGTAGCTGACCATTGGAAATTAGTACTGCCACAAATTTTCAACTAGCTATTCAGCAAAAATATTTAGGAAGCAAGTAAATTCATACACTGACTATGCTTCATTGTGAAATGATTTTTTTTTTTTGTTTTTCTGGGCTGATTGCTTATTTTATATGTATGCATATGCAAAATAGAAAATCAGACATAACATTGTGCCATCTCTGCTCCTCAACTTGTTGTGTACTGTTTTCACTTTTTTATGCTATAGCATAATTAAAATCAGTATAATATTTTCCTTTATGTCTACTCAACTTCAATTTTCTGCTCCTTTGAACAGCTTTATCTTCCTCAAATTTATGAAACAGCATAGGAGAATTATTTGTACTTCTCACCCAATTTTCTTTTCCTACCCCTCCACCTCAAAGGTTCATGTCAGGGTGCTATAACTTCTTGCCTTCCACTTCTGTTTTTGACATAACACAGAATTTAAACATGTGCTTTCATTTCTTACCAACAGACATCATCAGACAAAAGAGACATTTTTCAGTTTGGGTCTGCTGAATCATTTCATGGGAAGCCCATAACTTTTAAACTCTTTTCTTTATTTGTTTGGGTTTTTTTTTAGATATGTAGGCTGTTATGTGTCCACTTGTCTGTCTTTTGCTAATGGATACCTGTGAAATACAATAGCCCTAAATAACTCTAAAGAAAAGAGAAGTGATTTTCAGTTCACTTACAGCCTGGAGGCAAACAGAATTTTATCATTGGAGAAAAAAAAATTGCAGTCGTTTATGTACCTTCTAATGCCTGCTGTTACAAAGCCAGAAATGTGTGCACTAAAACTTTTTGTACAGAGGTATAAAATGTGCTTTCCTGAATTATTAATTCACATATCCATGAATTGCTGTGGTTTGAACATGCAAATGGAGAGGCACAGCAAAAGGGGTGTGACCAATAAAGTGACATTACAGAATGGTACTTAACTGAAGCAGTCAGTATCCACTGAAAATATTTCAGACCTATTGCACTGTCACACCAAAAATAAACAGCTTTTTGTTATGTAAGTCTTCCTTTGTTTTCACTTTTTGTAAAACAGAAGTTTCCCCTCTAAGTTACTGAAAATAACCTATCTTTCTCATTATGCACTTCTATTATCAGCCCTCGTAACAGAAGTCCTCAAGATCTTTAGATCCCTACATAGAGGCACAATTCAGACCAGAGTCCTCCTGTGCTGAACACATTCACGTAGATAAAGTTTAATTATAGAATCAGCTCACACAAAGAGCCGTATATAGATGAATCATGCCTATTGGCAACCACTGACAATAAAGGGAGTTTAGTGTGACCAGCTCAGACATAGACATTTGCAGCTGATCGGAAGAATTCTCCAAAGACCTGGGAGGACTCTGAATCGTGATTCTTGAATTTCTTTTTCAGATGTTTCCTGGTGCCACAGTCACTGAGTTTTCACCTATGAAGACAATGAGGTGCTTAAAACCTCCTTACAAAGCTGTAGAAAATGTCTATCTGGTCTGGCCATACACATCCTAATGACAATCAAAACCCAGTCTCCACTTACAACATCTGAAGGGCCTGCTGGACATTATGAACACACTTATGAAACACTTACCAGTTCAATTTCACATGCAGTGGGAGTTTCCACTGTGTCTCAGAAACACAGCTGGTGGAGATGTTTCTCTTTCTAGTGAGTATCTGCAATTCCCTTCTGGAAACGGGAAACTCTGGTTTGAATCCCACCTCTGTCCAAATGATGTGATCTAATCCCATGTTCTTTATTTTAACAAGTATGATATAACTTAGCTGTTAGATTTTCTGAGGTAGAGAAGACTTTTTATACCTTTCCTCCACTCAGTATCTAGGATGATCCTTAGGATCACAGAGAACCAAGACTTTCCTCTTGGAAGAGTTGGATCTTTGATTTTGCTTGAAGGATTCTTAAATTGTGCCTATACTGAGAGTCAAATGTACTCTAGCATAGTCCTGCATATCCTGATCCACCAGTTAGCTAGATGAAGGAACACATTGAAACATGCAGTGCTTTTCCTCTGCGTGAAGACAGAATATATATATAATGACCAGATAAGGATTTAACCCTTCATTTCCAATGCTGTTGAAGTTTTGGCCACACTTTGGATTTGTGCAGACATGGTGTGGGAAATACACAACTGGACATGCCCAGCTCCTGAAGCAGGTAAAGTCACGACCAGTTGCATCTTCAATAAGTACAGTTTAACTGTGTTTCAAGAGGGACATCTTCTGTACGACAAATTGCAGGATGAAGTTAGCTTTCTTTGGCTTCTCAGTCTGACTGATAAGTGGTCATGTGGGCTGGAAGAACGACAAATCCTCGACTGAAACAGACTTTGCATCACGGAATAAGGAATTACAATATATAGATCATGTCAACACAAGGAAAAGTCTTTGCCTGAGTGTTTTGGTAACTTTCTATACAACTGCAAAAAGTTTCCTATAATCAATAAATTCTTTGGTCTGGTAGTGAATTAAAGAATTCTCAATCAAGAAAACTCCCCTGAAACAAACCAACAACCAAACCCCAAAATGCAAACAACCATCTAGCTAATTTTTTGGAAAAGTAAATAATTTGGGAACGCATATCTTGTAGCAGAGCCCTATTAGGTTTGTATTAGCTGCATATGTGTTCCTCATTTTATATAAATTTGATAGCTTTATTCAGTTCATGCAAAAAACCTCAAGTTGATCTATTATAGGTGACAAGCACTCATTACATGAAATGCTACTGACAGGAAAAACCTAAAGACAATAATGTAGCTTGGCAATATTGCAAAGTTAGAAGATGAGAGTCTGAAAGTCTTGTGTTGAAGGTTAATGTCATGCCTTAATGAAAATTTTTTGAAGTTTATGACTAAAAAGTCCAGATGGTAAAGCAGCAGCTCAGGTGAAGGAGTAAGTCCACCCCATATCCATAATAAACCCGATGTATAATTTAAAATGGCACATAAATGATTTTCCATTTCCATCTCCCTCATAATTCTACATAATTAAAGGTTTGATAATGTATAAAAGTTATTAAATGCAATACTGAAATCCTCAGAGAGTCATCTTTTTACTATGATATTTGAAAATATCTGTGGTATATTATGAGTGGTTTTGTAAATTATATACATTTTTCATAGCTGCTTTCATTAGCAATTTTCTTCTTCTAATGGCTGTATAATTAAACCGTAATGGGACATTTAGGCTTATGTATATTCATGGAGAAGTAGTTATAACAAAACAAACTATAATTAACTATGACCCCCCAAAAAACATTTTAGTTTATACACCAATATTTATTTTTCACACTCCTGATTTTTTTCCTGTAGAGAATAATATTGACAAAAAGTAATGAATATGGACTTTCAAATCCACATGAGATCTTTGTGGCTACAGGTTTGTTTTCAACAGGGTTTGTACTAACTCTGGCTAGAATAATATCTAGGACTTGGACTTGTGTATTATTTCAGTGATCTCACTACACATAAGGGAGCACATTATTGTCTAGTCCAAATATACACAAATATACAGTGGAAAAAGTCCAGGTGATTTGTATGATACTTCATTTACTTAGCCCATGGTGCAAAATTAGCTTCTTCAGTGTATTTTCTAGCATACTGAATTTAAAATAATATCCACTCAAATTTTACATGATTCTGTCATTACACTATTTTTGTGGTCTACCAGCTCTAGTAATATCCAGATCAGTAGAAAATGGAACACGTCATGTTTCCACTCCTTCACACTGCACTGCAGAGAGGTATGAACTCTGCATATAAATGGGAATTCATGGCCTCCTGGCTTTTCTGCATGTAAAATATGGAGCTCATTAAATTCAGGAGAATTTTTCATTGACTTCAGAACTTCCAGGATTTAATCCTGTCTCTTGTTTTACATATCTGCATCTGAGTTTCTAGATGCAACCTTGAATTTCAAATTAATTTTTATATCAAATTATTAGCAATGGATCTTCAATATTAGCAGGACAAACTAACAATCTGAGTAGTTAATTTAATTTATTCCTCGGCATTTTGTCTTCTGGTAGGCTTTTCAATTATTATTTTTTTTTTTAAATAGCTATTTCAGAATATTTATTTTAATGGATTTTTTCTGGTATTCAGTATGACAATAATAATCATACTTATCAGAATAATAATTAGTAGTAATAATTCTTTGTTTGATGGTTCAGAGAATGCATGGATTTCGTAACTGTGCTGTGCAGCCAGACATGAAAGTGATATAAAAGGCCTTTTACTCCCTGAAGAGACATCCATCCATCCAGCAAAGCATTTGCATGGGAATGGTTGAAGCATGCAAGTAACCCTGTCTGCGAAGTATATGAATAAACAAAATATGTGAAACTGTCAGTCATATTCCAGTGTTGAATCTATAAATAGATCCACAGATAATTCTCCAAATTATGTCCCCTGTTTAGTGTGATAGAGATAGCTTCTCCACCAATGCAGGAATCCAGGTTAGTACTAGTTTTTATCAGGGAAAAGGAGGTGTTAGTTTTGAACCAGGTGAGATTTTCGGAAAGTAAAATTTTTTTCTATGCTACCATTGTCTTAAGCTGCCTTAAGGTGGCTGTGGAATTACAGCACTGGTCTCCATGGCCACACACATTATTAGTATTCTGACTCGACTCCCACACAGACTAATATAGTCAGCCAGTATAAGCAGGGATAGACCCAAGCTTCCCACACCTTAGTGTGAGTTGCTACTCTCTTGAGACTTCATATGGGGAATCTTACACTCTTTATAGGAGAACACCTCTTTGATGAGAAATTTGTAAACACAACAGACTATGGACATCAAAGATTAACATATGGTAGCAAACATGAAAGGTGATCAGCTTTTGTAAGCGTATCTTTATTGGGATTCCCAGAGTGCTGTTTCTGGAGTATATCATCTGGAAAGAAAGGTTTGCAGGATGCAAAAGATGCAGTTCTGTGATACTTGTTCAACACTTGTCTGATCCGAATTTCACCTAGATAGGCTAGAGCTTTTCAGCTGAAGAAAGGACATGAGACTTGGCAAAAATAAAGTATACGGATAGTGTAGGCAAAAGAAATGACATGACGTATGACAGAGGTACAATGGGAGGCATGGAGAAAGGGAATAAACAACAATTTTTCACTGACTTTTCTGAAAAAGGATCATCAAATAAAAGCTGGGAGGTAGGAAGTTTAGACCAGATGAGAGAAGTTACTGTCTTTGTCCTACTTGTATCTAAAGCTGTAGATCTTGCTGCTTTATGGATGTATACAAGGGCTCAAAAAGCACTGCAAATTTTTGAAAAATGCAGCCTTTTCAAAGTTTTTAAATGAAATTACATTTCACTTCAACATTGAATATTGGGATGCATGGATGGGGTTATGGCTGTTTTATTCTCACCTTTTCAGATGCTTGTAAAGTCTACATACATGCTGAGAAAGGTAACTGAGGACACAAGGTTTTCTTTTGGCTCATTACTGTTTTCTGACATATATCTAGGTTGTGATTTTCAGAAATAATGGATGAATGAAACTCCAGACGACTCTGAAGAGTCTTAAATGTATTCTTCTTGAAACAAAATGCGGTCCTACACTGCATAATAATGTGCTGACATTGCATTTTTATTTGTTTGGGGGTAGTTTGTATTTTTTTTTATTAATGCTATGCAGGTTGGCCAACACTTTTTATTGAAAACTATTTTTTGGAACACTTGGTAAAAAAATGGGGTTTTCTAGTATTTGTACATCTAATATTTTTTAAAAAGTGAGACTGGAAATTTATTGCTTTAATCACAGTGAAAACTAGAGTATTCTGGTCCTCAAATTTCTCTCTGGTATCCCACAAGACTTGTAGGGAACCTGAGATCTGAACTTTTGCTCCTATAACCAAGGCCCCTCAGGCTGACTTTTATTATCAGGCATTACAGACCTCTGGCTGTCATGATAAATCATTTCCATGAACTTAGAGGTGAGACTGTGGTGAACTTTGGGATAGATCAGTGAAAGCCTTGTTTAGAAGAGGTTGCTTTATACAGTACCAGCATGACAACTCTTTTAGTTTAGTTTGGTGGCTTATGAACAGAAATAGTTGGATCTCAGCTGAGATTTGTCCAAAGCTTTATAGTTCCTGTAGATGTTTTTAATTGGAAAATTTTCTTTCTTTTTCTCTTTTTCTCTCCATTGTATTCAGAAAAAAGGAAAGCAAATTCCAGTAAGGTGAAGCTAATCCCTAGATAGTCCTGTTTCTGATTTCATAAAACTGTCCTTTAAAACATAAAGATTTCATGCACTTACCGTGATTCCCTAAAACACTAGGTATAGACACAATAATATAATGTTCTACTGCATTTAATTCAGTAGACAGAGAAGAGCCGAGAGACAGAAATTATTACTGTCTCCTTTAGCCATCTTTCTGCTATTGTGTGGTAATTCTTTTTTCCTCTCTTACATTCCTAATACCAATACCTTAAGAATATGAGGTTTATTTAAGGTGAAAGCAGTATCAGGAGCCCACAACACCAAAACAGCATATGAAATCAAATGTGATAAATTGCAATGAAAAGGCTATGTAAGTAGTCTCTAACTCAGGAAAATTCAATTCTCAGAAAAGACAATGCAAATTAAGTTTCATCTGTTGTACAAACAAAAAAAAAAAAAAAAAAAAAAAGAAAGGGTCACATATGAAAAATGTATGTTCACAAAACAATGCAGATGAGTTAATATGGTATTAGCAATTGAATAACACCCGTAAAGTGTACTGTGGCACATATATATGTGATTACATTAAATATGGAATTATGTATGTTTGCATGTTTTAAATCTGATTATCTCTTTGAGGTAGGCAGTGTGGTTTAGAACAAACATTTTCAGTGGTGTTTTTTAATTAAACCCAGAATTACCCTCTCCATCTAATGCTGTTGGTTATCTTTTTCTCTGAAATAATTCTTCATAGCAGATCTCTTTTTAAGCAAATGCTTATTTAGTCAAATAGTAATAACTTAGATGAATGTTAGTCAATCGATAGTAAATAAGGCACTAATTTTCACAGAGACAATATTCATGATCTTTTTCTCTAGATATAATTTAAACTGACTGCTATCTATGGGTGAAATGACATGCTTATTTACAGAGAAATTACTTTTGACCTTAGAAACACAGTGGTAAAAATTACATTTTAAATCCATGGAACATTTTCAGAGCATTTTTTTATCAAAGAGTTCATTATATAACATCTTATTGCAGTTTAGGAGACAGGATTCAGTATGAATCCACTAGAAAGAATAATTTTTACTTTAGAAGAATCATGTAACAAAGTTTTATTACTTCCACAGAGTATTTAAATAAATGTTAGCTAGCTGGCAGTTCATGTCTTTCCAGGAACATCAGAATATTTATTGATGTCAATAGTTTTTTGTGCAATAAAACAGCTTTCCTCTTCTAACTTCCACATGAAGCAGAATAACAGTTAGATCCTGAGTTATCATGTCTAATGCAAATTACTTTCAAGGAGGCACCTGGAGTTTGGAGTCATGTTTTAGACTTTCCAGCACTGGTTTGAGTCCAGTGGAGGGCCACTAAGATATTTAGGGAACTCAAGAACATGACTTACAAGGTGAAGCCAAGTGTGCTTTTACTCAGCTTGGAGAAGAGAACAGAACGCCAAGGAAAGGCTACAGTTGTTATCTTCCTTTATATACAGTGAATTTGAGAGAAATGGGAACCAGGCCCTTCCAGTAGTATGCAGCAAAAAGCTGCAGTGAGGGAAATTCTGACTGGGTATAAGAGGAAAAAAATTCTGAAAAAAATTGTTACAGTTGGGGCCAGGCTACCTGGAAAAGTGGTCGAAACACCATCTACATAAATTTTCAGAACTTGATTAGGTGAGGCCCTAAGCAACCTTATCTAACTTTGAAGTTAGTGTTTGAGCAGTGATCAAACTTACTGATATCCAGAGATCCCTTCCAACCTAAGTTATACTATGATTCTGAGCATTATACCATGTAGCTACTAAATTTTAGTCTAGATATTCAATCAAATGGTTCATATTTCCTTCAATAAGATATATCTCACACTGAACATGTGAGAAAAAGTTTTTCCAAGCACATTTTGGGTTTGCATTGCACTGTAAACTTCACTTTATTTTAGTATCTACAAACACCTTTTTTTACAGATCAAAAAAAACTTTTCTAAAATATGATAATGGGGACTTTGAAGACTGGAGCAGGAATAAAGAAGCTTTCTAAGCAGAAAGTTTAATCTACAAACACATAATCTGTTCTGGTTTACACTTGTTTTGAACTTTGGAAACAAACGTCTGCATTGGAATGCTTGGAAAGTACATTTCATTAATCCTATAATATCCTGAGCTGAAAGCGTCCCACAAGGATCATTAAGTCCAACTCCTGACTCCATATGGGGCAACTTAAAATTAAACCATATATCAAAGAGCATTGCCCAAATGCTTCTTGAACACCAGCGGGCTTGGGGCCATGACTACGTCCCTGAGAAGCTTGTTCTAGTGCTTGACTAACCTCTCAGTGAAAAGCTTTTTCCTAATATCCAATCTGACATTAATTATGCAATTAATTTCACTAATTATCTTATCTTGGTCAGGCCTTTGAAAATACTTCAATCTCAAAATCTGCTCAACGGGTTTACAGATGGGATGTGGGGGGTGTGGGGCATGGGGAATGGTGCAATTCAATTAATAACAATTTGTTGGTTCTTTATTTTGTTCTGTTGGAAGCTTAAAGTGTTGGTATTTTGGATTTGTTCTTTATGAGTGCTGAGTAACAGGTCTACTGTGTCAGCTAAACATTTTAGTGGAGACTACAAAAGTAGAGAAAACAAAAGGTAATTAATTCCTTTTACATTAAGAGTGTGATATGAACAGGATTTTTGGAAGCAACTCAGAGCTGCTACAAGAGTTAAGAGTGATGATTACTGTCACATCTCAAATTTAAATGTTGAGGAAGTGATGAGCATCCAAGAGTAAGGGGAAAGATATTTTGGGTCAGAGGGTCTCAGATTACTCAGAGCACGTTATAAACCTAAACATATTCATTTTTTTCTTACTAAGTAGCCACCATAAACAAAAGTAGGCCTGTGCTTCTGGAACTACTCTCATAACTAAATTACCCCTCTTCCACTAATTAAATCCAGCCACTTCTGTTGTGAAAGGTGGGGATGGTTCAAAATCATAATTAATTCAATGCCAGAAATTACTATAGAACGGTGAGAAAAGATTATTTTAAGAATGTTAGTGGGATTTTGCTAACTATCTGACCAGTTTCATTTCTGGTTGGGCAGATGATGTTGCACCAGTCATCTTTGGTTTTTAACTATGTGTTGATCAAAGATTTTTTCAAAGAAGCTATGCTACTTTTATTCCAATATTAAAAACAAGTAGAGGACTCAGAAAAATGTTTTTAGAGACTTTTACAATAAGAAGGGTAACATGTACATCTTTCCCCATCAAAATAATTTTCAGTTTGAGAGCTATTGAAGATGTCTACTATTGATATAAATTGTCAGTGGGATGTTAGTATCAAAATCATCATTATAAGGATCCAGAAATGGGAATTATTGCAGCCCATTAAAGACAGAAAAAGACAGAAATTTGTGTTCTGTAGAAAAATTCATCCTTAAAAGAAAAATAAAGTATCAAGTGTCACTGGTTTTGTTCTCTCAACTTTGTTGCTAACTCCTGTGTGCATGTGTAGCCATATATAGCTACTCACATGTACAAACGAGAATATAGATAAATAGACCTACAAATTCATATATATATACTAACACATGCATATTGTGTGTTCATTTCGTACTCACTTCTCCTATGATAGTCTAGTCTTCTTTTTTCACTTTCCTATGTTTATTTATTGACAGACACTTTATTTTTCTCCTTTGAGATATTCAAATTATAGACTCACGTTTTTCCTGAAAATTCTCTGTGGAAAAATCAAAAGCAATCATAAACCCTATACTCTATGAGATAACCAGTTTTTGACATTGCTCGAGATCGTTGCTGAGGACAAATTCAACACTGTGTGCAATTGCTGGTATGGAAATAGATGGACCAAATAATTCCATCCTCTAAAAATACCTCCTTTTTATTATCTTTTTTTGTGTCAGTCCTATCCCCATGCCTCCACACTGAATTGTGAAAGGTCAGCAACTTACAAGGTATTATGTACAATGATGACAAATGTGAGTTTGGTTACAAGGAAGATGACAAAGTTGGTTATGGTTGTTATTTTAGCTTATTCCTTTTCTTTATCCCCCCTCCTTTTGTTTTTAGTATCACTCTGATTTATTGTCATTCAGCAGTTTACTTCAAAGTTTAAGGAATCTTTGGAGAGGCAGCATAACCTTTAAATAGAAGTGCTAGAGCAGACCACAACTCACATAGTGGCATGATGATACAAATTTAGAAATCATATTTTTTAAGAAGGGCATTAGGTTCACATAATGGTTAGGTTGTGCTCCAGCCTGTGAGGAATTTTTCAGTGAACTACTGAAAATATAGACCAGCTGTTCAGTACTACTTTCATGCTATGGAGATGTACACCAAATTGTGCATAGAGCTATAAAAACAGCATACTGCATCAAATGCTAGTTACCAATGTCATGTAGGTAAGAGCATCATAAATCTGAGTTTGAAAGGTAATGAAATGACATGAGTGATATATCAGTTAAACTGCTTCAGCACTGTGAAGAACATGAAAAAATGACTGGCAGAAGAACTGAAGGTTAGATAATGCACTCAAATGAACAACTAGAGTTGCAGTGAAGTGTTCACAGTAGTGAAGAATGGTTGTGCTGAAGGAAACAAAGCGCCTGGCACCAGATGAGTTCTTACAGACTCACAGCTCTACTCACAGGTCAGCCGCTGCCTTGCAGTTGGACCGGGGACAGGTCACTTCTCCACTGTCACCCCTTCATCCCTAGCATGGAGCTATTGAGATGGCTTTCCTTCTAGAGCTGCCTACAGAAATGCCAGCAGAAACATATTCCAATGAAATCAAAGCATATCAGAAATTGTTGCATTCTCTGAAAACATGTTTATTTGAGGAAAATGAAGAGCACTGCAAGAAATTTTTAAAACTTGACTGTATCTACACATGCTGATTTTTAATTTTTTTTATTCTTTATTTTTTATTTTTTTTTATTTTTTATCTTGATGAAATGTTTGGATTTGGGTCTTTTAAAGTATATGAAGAAATTTTTAATGTTTTAAGTGGTGTCAATATGTTTGCTCTGTTATTACAGTTTTCTATTTTTAGCCCCTTTAGAATCAGGACAAAAAACAAGTGGACCATTGACAAGACCTTCATGTCTTCATGGCCACTCTTATGTTATTAACCTTGAAGATTTACTTACCTGGAAACATCATCCATCACCACCATCAACTGAAAGA
The DNA here is from genome assembly GCF_023634155.1 of Falco peregrinus. Lineage (NCBI taxonomy): Eukaryota > Metazoa > Chordata > Aves > Falconiformes > Falconidae > Falco > Falco peregrinus. Next base: position 43,118,569 of record NC_073722.1, read on the forward strand.
AGACACAAAGGTTTGGTTGGTTGGTTGGATCGTCTGGGTTTTTTTAGCACAATGGAATAAAAACCACACATAAATTTCATGGAATGGTATTATTTTATAGGTCTCCAGGCTTTTTATTCAGAGGTCTAGGAGAAGAAAGACTTTGTTCACATTTCTTCACTGTACTAAGTACCCCTGTATCCAAATACAGAATCAGATCTTTGTAGAAGAATGTTTGTAAAATATAATTACTGCCAGGTACCCAGAAAGGTGAAGAGATAAGAGGTAACAGCTTTTAACCTTTCCTGCAAGACTGCAATGTCAAACTTTGAACTTTAAGAGTTAAATATATATATACTAGGATGGTAGGGTTTTATTGTTCCTGTTTTTCTAACTAATTAAGTAGTTCTCCATTCAAATTTTGAGCTGAACTGTATGCTCCTTATGGTGCTTTCATTGCCTGTGTAGTGTATGCAGGCATTTCACTTGCTGATATCTGGAGCATAACATATGTGTGGATATATGCATTTCAGGATTAAAGACATTTCTACCCATATTATTTTTCATAAATGAAAATTTCTTCACCACACACTGAACAAAAGTGTTCTAGAGAGAATTCCACACAGGATTTTCTTTATAGGTAAGATGAACCAGGACATAGATAAAATAGGAAATTCAGAGTTAAGGCTAAAGATAATGAAATCCAGTTATTTAAAGCAGTGATTTTCAGCATAACACCTAATGACTGTTAGAAATTAGTGGATTACTCTGAGGGGTTCTGCAAGGTGTAGGTAACAAAAGAAAGTCCACTGTGTGACATGTAAAATCTACTATATGATGATACACACCTTAAAAAAAATTAAGGGAGCAGAAATTGAAAAATGTTGAAAATCTATGTTTAAAAAGTAAAAAATTAATATTAAAGCTTTAAAACAATCTTAAATATGTCCTATGGTGATAGAAGAATCTGGGTGTACAGGTATTACTGTGAATTTACAGAATGTCACTTATTTTGACAACAGGATTTAATGAATATTTCTTTTCATTTAGCATTTGTGCCACTGCATGGTGGTTTTGCACTTCTTTCTATTTTCTTCTGAGAACAGTGGGACTCTAAAATGGGTTCAACATTTAATGTCTCTTTGTATTATTAAAAAAAAATCCAAAAATAAATTACAAGCTTTATTTAAAGGTGTTTGCCTTTTTTTTTTTTTTTTTTTTAACTTACTTGAAATTACTAAGCACGCAATATCTAATGATAGAACTGCTATTAAGGAACTGGGACAGACATGGGCCACAGATCAGAACTGAATTATCTGACAATCTGCATACCCAGAAGGCTAACAGCCTGGAAGAGCTGTGTGGTATTGAAGTTACTTTAAAAACATCAAGGTCCTGCTTTAATTTCATACTAATATTTAGAGAGTATTTGAAGTCAGAAATACACAAAGCAGGGCGCTGCTGGAAATAGTTATCTGATTGTCTTGAAAATTCCTTCAGAACATTCAGAGTTATGTGTTGTGTTATTGGTCATGGGAATACTGCTACTTCTAGATCAATAAAATATCTTTCCAATGCAGAGAAAAAAGAAGGAACTTTTAAAACCTACTCAAAGACAAACTCTTTAAAATATCACATCATGTTTTCTTTGCTTGTTTCAGGCTTACAGCTCCCATTGACATTAAGGAATGCTGCAGATAGGCTCCAGAGAGAGCACAAATGTCTATTCAGGCAAAAACTCTGGAGGCACGTGTCAGAACCAAGATATGTTTAAGGTAAAGCTGTGCTGAAAGCTTTGCAGTCAATTAATTAACCATGAACTGAAAAAGAGTCAAGTACCTGAACACCTGAAGATAAATACAGCCTAAAACTCTGACTTCCATCTAATTTCTTGCAAGTGCAACTGTGTGCAAACATACATATCATCATCATATGCTCCAGATGTGCAATGTTTTGTTTGAGCAACAGAAAGAATGTGGTTACAAAATAATGAAAATTATGGCCTTTTAAAGACAGCTAGTCTGTTCCTGTGCTCTTCTAAGCTTGCCCCTTGCACTGAAAATTCTCTAGACTTATATCCTTTCATTGATGAGAGGATTTGTTTCTGCAGTCAGGCCATTTGAGAATTTAAGCTAACCCATGCAAAGTTGCCATGAAAATGTAAAAGTAACCACTAAACAAGTCACATTAGCACTCTATGATCATTTATACCTTTGTGCTTTCTCTCATTTTCGACTCCTGCATTCTGACTTGTATGGGTGGACTCATGTTTCTCAGTTCAAAATGTGCTTTGTACAACCCTAATGCCTTCAGAGAGCTAGGTGTCTCCAGTGGGTATCCTAAATCAGGTTTCCAAACAAAGTGTCTTGGGTTCTGGAATTGCCTGTCTTTTACTATTGACTGTGTGTAGGATTTTAACTTCTAGGTGAGATTAGGAGGTTTGTTTTAGAAATCTTAAGTTTCATGGCATGATCAGCTATTTTTACTGATCAGGTGTTTAATCTCCAGTTTTTAAGAGTATATATATAAAAATAATCTCTATATTTCCAGTGTCTGAAAACTGTGGCCCTAATCTTGTAAACAAGTACAGAAATTTTAGCAAGTCTTGAGGAGCTAGATAAAAGTTTTTACTCATATATGTACTCCTAAAGGAGTGGGAGGTATAAAAAGCATATTTATGCTGAATAGCTCAAGACACTTTTGGTAGAAGTCATCTTGCCTTCTTCTAGAAACCTACAGTGCCGAGATCCCTATGTGAGCTAGCTGTCCACATCCCTGTTATAGTAAATGCATCTGAACAAATCCAATTAGCTAAGATTATGTGATATTAATCTTGCCCTCAACTTAGCTGTGTTTAAGTTTTTAATACACCTCTGGATCTATCTTTTCATATAGAAAATAAGGGACTTTCTGCCTCATGCAGGTGCTTAGGAGAAGAGTCAGGATTCTGCCTGTGGCCACATTCTGAAGCCATACTCCACTGTTCACACCCTCAAGCCAGCAGGAGCCACGTGGGACCATAGGGAGTGTCTTTGACCCTTCAAAACTCTTCAGAAAAAAAAAAAAATTCTCTTCCAACAACCAAAGAATTGCTACACTAAAAGTTCTTCCTTATCCTACCTACTGACAGCACACTGCAGGAGATATCTCAAATATAAGCCACAAGGATACACAGAGTGAGTGATTAAAACTGATGTGCTTTTGCCATTCTTACAAAAATAAGATTATTTTTGTTTCAGTTTGGGACAGAAGTAGCTTGAATTCTCAAAACCACACACAGGACAGGAAGTTCAATTTGTTTCTGGTGTAATCCTGTCCTGAATTCTGTTAGAGCCTCCTGAAGAGAATTCCTTTAATTGACTCTTTTTCGACAAGTCATATCGTTTTAAATCACCATACTGCTCTCATCTTGCTCATTAAATAGGAGATATGTTGATAAAGTAGATGCAGCTAATTAGTAATGAATACATTATTTATGGATTCTCAAAAAGATGAGTGACCTGTGAGTTAATATTGTTGGGGAATTATTTTTTAATTGGATGCAGTCTTACTGCTCGTTGCGTTTCACCTTGAAAGTTTTAAACAACCATTTCTTAGTTCAAAGATCTGAAAGTTCACCTGTCAGAAGTGGTAAAACAGGGCACAATAAGGGTATGCTCCTATAAATAGTCTGTGCTGTGGTCACTGGAACCTGTTAGAGTTCTGCAATAAATTATTTGCAGAACAAAATCCAAAAGCACAAAGTCAGCAAATAAGTTAATTGCATGCTCAAGCTTAAGTCTGGGACAGATTTACAGACATAATAATGTGCTGATGTACTTAAATCTTGTTTTCTCCCAATAACATCCAAAGAAGTGCCGTACTGACACAGGCTAAAGTTTTTTCCTAATCCAATATACCACTTGACAACAGGAGAAACTTGGATTATAAAAGAAATAGGCATATGCAGACAGATTCTCCTCCAGGTAGATTCTCTGCCATCAGCAGTTTCTGGACTTTCTGAACCACTTTATGCATGCAATTGTGTTTAAAAGTCAAAAGGATGGACCAATTTTACATGAATTTGCATAATCCTTTTATAATCCATTTAGACATTTATGGGAACTTCCTGGTAATTTGCTACTTGTTTCTATGTACATTTTTCTACAGATAGAGCTAAAAATTCCCTGGCTATTTGTTAAACAATACATGCAGCTCATCCTCCATAAAAAGAAGATGGAGGTATACCTTGCTTTCTTGTGTAGTGACTAATGATGTCTAATGATCAATAACAAATTTTATTCCCTGCTGTGGCCTGATGGTCTTTTTGTTTCTACTGAATTTCTAATAGTTCTGTTCACATTTATAATATATTAGAAAGAATATTGAATATTCACAACATCCACTTCAATGTTTTTTAACAGGCATGCATTTTTTTACGTACAGGCACACAGAAAAACACATACTTTTATATGCATACATATATTTGTATAAGAGCTGCCTATCAAACTCAGTAGTTTTTTTTACTTCTTCACCTGGTTATTCCAGCAAGATCATTTTATAACGATAAAATTTATACACCCAATATAAGGAGATAATTTTCACTCAAGTATCTTTGAGCACGTTCAATCATTCATACTTTCTGCGGGATGTGATAACATTGCTATTAGATTTAAATACACTTTAAAATCAGTATATAGAAGTTCTGTATAAGAAATATCATGTGAGAACCATGTAATTTCTAAATAACTGCAATGTCTCAAATCAGTTCAGCATCACAAAAAAGAGAATACTCTAAATACCTTTATTTTTCATTTGAATTAAGTTACTGTTGCTATTAATATTTTAGACTTCATAAATATTTTAGGAAGTAAGTTTTCTTTATGTTTATAGACTATGGCAGCTGATATATAATTTAAGGAGAAAAAATATAAATATACAGATATTCATTAGAAGCACATAGTCATAGCCTCAGAAAATGTCCATGTGAATTTTCTGTGAAGATTATTCTGTATAAAGTTTATCTTTTCTGCTTTACTCATTTACCTTACTTGATTTAATAATTAAAGCTGATGGGAAAAATCTTTGCAAATCTGAACTTTGAAATATTTATTAGAAGGGAAACAAAACATCACAAGAGGCAAATAAGTGAAATTGAGAGAGCAACTTACTGGAGTCATGTTTGCACAGTTCCTAAAGGAAGAAAGAATCTTCCTCCTTAAATGTGTTGTGTTTTCACTACAAGCAGTTAACTTCTTTATGAATTCTCTTTTATATTACATTCTTTTTGCCCCCTTCTTCTTACCACAACAATATTGCAATGGGTCTAGGGTTAAAATACAGGGAAAAGATCTCTTTGTTTCTGAAGCAAAGTCTATACTTGATCTTTGAGCTGTGACTTTAGCTGCCAGATGTTCAAACAGACTTTATTATTTATCTATTTATTTAATGTTTCAGAAATTAAAACATTTCCAGACTGATCAATACCTGAGCTTTTATAAAGGCAGGAAGTAAAAAGACTCCCAGAATTTCTAATTGGCTGACCAGTCTAGCCAGACTTGACTTATGGCCGTGTGTCTTTTTCTCCTACTTTCTTTTGTTCTTGTTTTGGCAGTATAAATAGGATTTTTGCAACATCTGTGTTCTGGTATGGCTATGGCCTTTCCAGATGTGCTGCCTGCTTGGGGATTGTTTTCTTAGCCTGATTATGCTTTAAAATTTATGAATGGGGAACCCATCAAGCTAGCTCTTCTTCAAATTCTCTTTTTTCTAGATCCATCTAAACACTGCTGTCAGAAATATAACCATGGATTTCAAAAAGGATGCCTCTTCTTGCCTGACATGCATTCTTCAAGTGCCACAACTTAAACTGTATATACCTGTCCTCCCCACCTTTCACTGTGTCCTCCTTATATGTCCATTACAGAGAGAAAGATTTTTATCACCCCAACCTTAGTAATATTGTCTCTGATCTACTTAAGTGGGAGTGTCAACATTTTTTCTTAATATCCTAATAGGTTTGATATGACTTGAATCAATAATTTCAAAAAATTACTTTCTCATTTACTATCTTTTGCATACCAAATGGTAGGTGATTTCCATCTAAAATCTGTAGTTAACTGCACAAAAACTGTATGTAGAAATACAGCAGGCTCCAAATGAATAGTTGAGTGCACTGAATGCCTATAAGATACTAAAGGGAGTTGCCTCATGACACACTTGTGAGAAAGGGAAACATTCAAATTCCTATATTTTTTTTTAACTGGGAAATTATTACAGAGAATGACTAACCATTGAAGAACACGCAAGGAGTAAACCCAGTTACCATCTTCCAATAAGATGGTAATTTTTTTCTAAGATTTATTAAAATGCTGTATTACACACCAATCTCAGTAGCTTGAATTGAGAAATACACATTTCAGAAAAATATTTTTTGCAGAATACCTTTGGACTTAACATAGGGAAAATATTAAAGCTTGGGTAAAGCAAGAGAAAAAAAAAAAAAAACCAAAACAAGCCCACTCACAGCTGTAGGAAAGATTATTCAGCCTTGCCAATACCATTTCCTTAAAATGACACTATATTGTCCTTGGAAAATAAAATATTACACTTTTCTTTTATAGTATTTTCAACCGACATTAAAATTGTATAATTTTAAATTCAATTGAAAATTTACTTTGAGTCAATTAAAGTGTGCCACATTTCCATGTGGTACTACATTGTAGATGCAGTGAGATAGGTTTGACTTTCTCCAAAGTGCCATAGACTGGAAATAGACTGCATTTCCTGACTGCACCTGTTCTCTACAGAAATTATGTGATACATCATATTTTCAGATCTAGTATGTGAAATGCATTTTGATCCCCAAATCTGAGATGAGAAGAAAAAACCAAAAGCACTCGAACCTCAAGCTTCCTTATATTACCTTCCCTGTAATACCACAGTACTGTACAATGTCAACACTCTTCAGTAATTTTGTTACCTCAGTCGAAGCCAAGAAATTCTGCTCTTCATGTTTTATTTTCTTTACTGCTTAATACCTAGCTTGACTCTATAAAGAATGCCAAAACAGATCCCTTAATGCCATTACACAGATATTAATCATTTTTAATATGTTGAAATATGCTGATTTCCTGTAGACAAAATGTTATTCTTTTAACTCTTTTCTAAATGCTGCTTTTTGTAAGATGTATGAAAATCATGCAGAAGTTATGCTAGTTACAAGTAAGACAAAAATTGATAAGTGCACTGCTTGTATGTAAAGAAATGAGCACTTTCCTCTGACTTATAATTCCATGGATTTTAGAATGACTGCTGTTGAACATAAATCAACTCACCCAAGCTAATTTTTGCAGTATTTATTTTTGTATTTCTGTATTTCCTTCACAAAACATTTATATTTTATTATCATATAAATGGCTAAAAAAAAGAGCATAGGATCTCATTGCTTGCTTTATTTTTCATTGTCTTTTAAAAATGTATTTACCCCTGGCCACGCAAAGTGAGTTTGGTAATTTTTTTGAACTGAATTGTTCATTGCCCTTTACCTTCAGGGTCATTTACAGGAAAGCAACATACGACTAAACTTACTGGACCTTCAGGGCAGTCTTACATTGTCTTGTGTTTTCTAGTTCATTGCCTGATGTGCAGAGCGCTGGGGAATATTAGAAAAAAAATTATTCTTTTCCCATAACAAATTTTTACTTCAGTTGTGTATTAACTGCAAAATCTTAAAATTTATTATAAAATCTTACTTGATTCACTTGCAAGGGGAAGTTTAATAATCTGCTGGACGAAACATTTCTGCTTCTTGTACATTCTGCTTTTTCTCAAAATCATGGAGTTCTTCTATTCAAAGTTATTCTATGTTTCCAGCAAGTAGCTAAATTAATGTGTCCCTTTTCTTCTATCATTTCCTTCTGACAGACAGAACATGAAAAAACCCGCTGTCAACTGCCTATGGAAGATTTATCTTTGACATCATGAAATTCAGGATTAACTTCTGGAAGGAGTCTTTTGGAAAAAAGGGAAGGTGCCACCATTGCTTGATGAGGGCTGCTGAATTTTCAATAAGACTTCTCACTGCAGCTTGGCAGGATATGTTGTTCAGTGGACTGAATTTTTTGTAGTGAAAGAGAAGTCTCTGCAAAGGAACAGGAACAGACCACACTCCTCAATGTGATTGATATTTAGATGTGAGGCAGGGAGTGCAATCAACCATTGATTGTGTATTTTCAACTACACACAAAGTGTTTAACATCATCTGATATCAGTATCTTTGGAAGATATTATTAAAAGTATTTCAGTGAATTTATCACAAGTATCTCTTGCTATAAAAGGGCAAAAAATATTAAAAAAAAGGCAGCACACAACAGCATAAGGTTTGACACATATGGAGCATGTCCCTAAAGAGAAAGATCTGGGATTTCCATTTGTGAGGATGTTTTAAATTGAGACAACCTTCGAATATAAACTGATGGGGAAGAAAATGCATTGTAACTGTCATTGGCAAAAGCAAACTGCCTCTAAATGCAACTTTAAGGACTTTTTTCACTTCAGACTCAAAGTAAAATCTCATGAGGTATGGAAATAGGAAGAAGTCACAACTGCTGATGATCATCAGCAAGAGTAAAACCTGAGATTTTGAAGATTAAAAGCAGATGAAAAATGTTCTCTGCATGACAAATACTATAATGCATTGCATTTACTTATGCAACTAATTGAAAACAAAGAGGCAGGTGGTGCTGCCTTATAAAACAATCTCTGCCAGTTAAACCTGATCTACATGTATCCCTCAGCCTACAGTTTCTCAAAGTTAGGTTCCTTTTACAAATATATTTTAACATAAATTTTATGATGTATAATTTTTATTCTGATCTGCTGAACTCACAGCAGATTCATAAATGGAAACACATATGGGGAAACAAGTATTTATCAAGGCAGAATATTGCTCATTTTTGGTTCAGATTTCCTTCCTCACCAAGGCATTTCCAAAGGCCAAAGTACTATGCAGGTATTAGAAAAGCTGTATGTTAAGAAGGCATCACTGTGCAGTGGCTTCTACGTGATACACTTTCAAGAAGAGCATTAGCTTTGAGATTCATCTTGCCTTAGTTTAAATATCAAGAGTTTAAATGTCTAAGCTTTCACTATTGTGAATGAAGACATCCTTTAAGGGATTTTCCAGATGTTTCTTAGCAGGGCGGGGACAAATACATGAAATATGCACATATTGGACTTTATTTCTCCCAATGTGATGGATGGAGCACCAGTAGCTCCTTGGTCCCATAAAGCTTGTACTAGTGCTGCAATTGGTTTTATTCCTTTGTCTCTCCCTTTGCCTTCCTCCTTTTTGGGTTTACATATTTATGGTATTTTACCTTCATCTACACAAAAAGCATTATGAAGAAGGATCATCACCCTGGAATCTCCTAAGGAGATTAACAACTAAATATCTGAAGTCATATCAGAATTTCTTTCTGGAAGAGGTAAGGATGGAGTGGTAAAGCAAGGAGGATTGAGTAGTTTAACATGAATAGAGGAGATAAAATGATGGATGTATATATGAAAGTAGAAAAGAGTGGATCAGAAATGCACTAAAACATTTTACAGGTTTCATAATTTCTGATGAATGTGCAAGTTTTTTTATGAAAACTCGTTATTTTTACTAATCTCTTTTCTAATTTTAAAATGGATTATTTTACATTTTAATATTTTTAGAAGGAAGTTTTCTTCTTTTTTTCCCCTTGAAATGATGTAATACCTATTTTATCTTAAATTGAACAAATGAGTTTGACAGCAAATATTTCCAAATTTATCCAAAGTAGTCTAATTAATCATTTATTTTGAGTTTTAGCTCCCATGTGGAGGGCAGGGAAGAAATTAGCCCCAGACCTCTGACTTTTGACTGAGAGAGAAATATATGCATTGTTGCATAACAGAAAATCTGGTGAAATAAAACTGTAAGCTGGATCCATGATGCTCCCAGGGTTGAGATAAAACCCTCCTTGAAACAGCAGTAAGTCCACAGAGTTAAACTGTGATTGGGATACACCCTGTACAGAATTTGGCAAAGGTGAAGCAGTTATGTTGTGTGATCACAACATAAGGTCCTCTCTGGCCAGAAGTCAACCAGCTACACATTTTCATGAGCCAAAACGTGAAGTCAAGGAACATGGTATCTCTGTGTAAGTCAGGACAACAGACAGTGAGTCAGATGCATCATTCGTGGTGATCTGCTTTGCACAGTACTATTGAGAGCAGCAGCCCAAAAGCAGCGAAGAACAACCATTACATCGTTGCTGTTACATATGGCAAAAGTTTTATAGACCGTAGACTCTGTATTGGCTTTTTTTTTTTTTTTTTTTATGCTTCCAGGCTAAAATGGAGAGGTTTATAATCCTCCTGATGAAGACAGGGAGTCTTCACAGCTATGCAAAATGGTACTAACAAAGGCACATTTCTAGCCACCCTTTGCTGTGTACTCCACAGACTAGAATCATCCTTTTAGACCTAACAGCAGCTGAGTCAGTCATGTTGCTAATATATAAACAGAGGTGGTCTTTCAGTATTATGTGCCACTTCAGATCTACTCTGGAGAGAATAAGAAAGGGCAGCCAGTGTTTATGTCTTCATCTTTTGCCTCTCATGCTCTGTGGACTGAATTCTTTTATCAGTTATGTTTAAGTGGAAAATAATTTGGTGGGGTTTTTTTATCCCCGGTAGAAGTAAGCCATGACTTCAAGTTGCTCTCTCAGAAATAAGTGAATGTATCCATATACTTCTTTTTTCCCCTCATTTTTCCTTTCTCTTTTTTTTTTTTTTTCTTTGAAATTCCACTCCGAGATATATTTGTCTAGTATAGTAACCATTTAAAAGGACTGCCTGGAGAGCTTGGGTGTTGCTTGGCTTGTATTGGATTAACTTTCAGGAGAGTGAGTCAGGAGCATAACAAGGAAGATGAAATGAGGTTTGTTCAGTGATATATATTCAGAAACATGGTAAGACACAGTCATGCAGACAGTTAAGATGCTGGCCAGCCTTTTCATCTTTGCAGACTTACACACATCCAGGGAAGGTCCAATTGATTTTGAGAGTTTTAGCTTCATCCTTTGTGGATGTTTGTCCTCATCGCAAAAAAACCCAAACGGAATTTGATTCAATTGTGTGTGTGGAAACACAGGAATAACAGACATCACAAGCTTCAACTATAAATGGATTGGCAGCAGTATCTGGGAAGCCTGTAAGACAACTGCACTGTCTTTCAGAAAGCCTTTATTGTAGTCTTTCAGTCTAATTGAACCTAAAGCCTCATCAAATCAACAACTGAAATAAGTTTTCAAACTAGGAAAAAAAAAATGGAAAAAAAAGATTGACTGCAACAATACTTCCTAAACATCAAAGAACAACTAGGGAAAAAGAGAAGAAAAAGCTATTCTTAAAATTATGTACTTAGGGAAAAAAAAAAAAACAAAAACAAAAACCAACAAAAAACAGAGGAGAGGAAGGGGAAAGAGCACTAAAGAAATGCTGAATACACTCTCTCAAGAAAAATACCCAGACCATGGTGCCTTGTGGGAATTTTTATTAGTTCTGAAATTAGAAACAAGGCACTGGGGTTGGGGAGAGGGGAGTGTCTCAAACCAGCTGCAGCTCATTTTAATTAAGGGCTAATTAGCAAGTAAAGCCTGCTGGAACTGGGAGAAGTCTCTGTCCCTATATAATGCAGAGCAGCTCACTAAAGCAGTTTTTGAGAGCTTGGTGATATTGGCAGGGGGAGAAGAAAAGCGTTTAAATTTAGAAATGCTTGAGCAGTTCTGTAGGTATTTTCTTTCCAAAAGATCTGTGTTTGCTTAGAAATTGCTGTTCTTGTAGGAGAAAAATGTTAAAGATGAAGATCCATAGGTATACAGGTATAGAAAGTTAACTTTCTAAATCTATTATTTCTTGAAGCTTATGATATTCCTCTCTCCCTTATTCTTTTGTCCTTATTTCCTATGCTAGTTATTCGGGTAGTTCTAATTTGTACCATATGAAACCTCTTTTTGTGAAATAACTAAAAATAACAGTTTTCTCTTAGTGCTGAGATATTTCTGAATTGTTTGGATGTCTATGATGTGTACCTCCTCAAAAATATAGTGTAGCTCTATGTTTACAAGATCTGCCTTAATCTTGATTTATCTAAATCTAATCTTTTTTAGGTGTGAGAACTTAATAGGTGTCTAGGTGATATTTCCTGCTGTTCTGAATTCTATTTATTAGAGGTATTAAAAAGAATAAGAAAAACTGACTAGGAAAAAATCCACCTGCTTGTTTAGTTTTTTGAAGTTCACCAGAGAATAATTAGCTACTTCTCTGACTAATAATAGCAGATATTCCTTGTCCAAGAATGATGATATGGTACCCATGTCTTCAGTTCTGCATGTGTATTTAGAAAGAGTATTATCACTTGGGTCTAGCCGTTTTTTATTGCTCCTTGACTGCTGTTAATCTGAGGCTGGTGTATATCAGAAAAGGCTGCATTACTGAACATCTTAAGGCAGTGAAGGAGAATGTTTAGCCCTAATGTTATTTGACCTATCTACAGACCGGCTGACTGGAGTAACATCAACTCCTAGGGAATCTTTTAATGGGAAAGATACTTCTGTATAAAACTTAAATCCCTCAGGGTTGTGCTAGGAATTTGTTTCCCTGTGTTTAATAGTATTAGGAGCCAAATGACATAGATGAAGAGGTTTTTAATGACTGAAAAATGGCAGATGTTGTGCTCATCTTGTTAGGGGTTGGAGGAAAGAGAGGGGAGGTCAGAAAAGAATGTGAAGGGAAATAAATCTCAAATTTTAGTTCCTTGGAAAACTGCTTAACAAGTATTCTTGGAAGCTATTTTCAGGTACATGAGCAAAGAGAAGGTGACTGTCAATGGACAGCGTGCATTTAACAAGGGTAAACTGTGCCTGACTAAGGTTTTTGCTTTTTTGTATCATTTACCTTGACTTAAGCAGATTTTCAGTTTGGTCCTCCATAACATCCTTTTTGTCAAGTTAGACATGCATGGACAAATGTGTGACTATAATGTGGGTGAAAAACTAGCCAAACTGATCAATATTTTTTGAATTTTAACTAGGAGGTGGTTGAGTGGTCTTTTTCTTAGGGTCAGTACTGATGTTACTAATGTGTAACGTCACCATCTGTAACCTGGGTGATGATCTGTAACAGTACTGGCTCCCATCTGATCCTCCCTCAGGCACTCTGCAGATGAGACTCCTGATGCAGCAGGTGTGGTTGTTCCAGGCATTACAGGGGTTATGTACCCTGTGTTCTGTACTCTGCTGTTTTGCCGACTCCTGAGGTCGGTGTCTCAAATGACTTCTCTGTGGCCCTTGACTATGCCCGTTCTGTGGTCCTCTTCCATACCAACTACTGTATTAACTGAATGGTCTGTTTGTATGTCCTGGTGTCCACAGACAACCTCTGCTCTGGTGTTGCTAGAGTAAAAAGCTGGATATAATTCTACTATACCCACCAGCACCAGCCAGAAAGGATTCCCAGCCCAGAAAAAAATTTCTTACTGACACTGGGTTCCTAGCCACATGGTGATGCCAGGTTTTTTGCGCTTTTCTTTCTTCTTTGTTGTGCTCTGAACAGGACATGGTTAAGCAACCGGTTTTGGGTTGGGTTGGTTTCCCCCCCCCCGTTTATTTCCTTCAAGCCCAACTGGACACCCAACTTTTCTTAAGGCATAGGCATGTGTTTTGCTCACTGAACAGTTCTGCCAACTCCACTCTAGTCACATAATGTAATTAGAAAGGTGTGTTGGCTATGTTGAGACAATGTGCAGTGTTCAAGCTAAATGCAGCTGTCAGTGCAATTTCTTTGATCCAATGAGTTTCTGAGAGAGAATACATTTCACTTGGGCTGGCAGTGACCAGTTGGGATTCCTGCATTCTGGCAAGGCAGTAGTCTAGTAACGCAGTATATCCCTCAGCTGTCTGTTCATGCATATGGTCTAGAGGCATGTTCAAACCGGTGTATTGCCTGTCATAAAATACAGTGTGCTTTTTAGCTCTGACTTGGGTCCAAGAGATATTGGTGCTGTTGAAAGCTCACCAAGTGCTGGACAAATTATGATGGTGTATTTCACGGGGTGTTTTTGACTTTTTTCAGCTGTATGCTTTTGGGACAGGTGATAGTAGACAGAGAAGCAACCACTGAAAAAGAGCAGCATGGACTGTCACAGATAAAAGGTGTCTTTATTTGACAATTCACTTGACTTGAATGCTCTGTTAAAGGTCTCTCTAGTATCTGGTAATGGAACTTTTTCACTTTTTTAAAATTAAAAAACCTGTTCAGTACTGAAGTGTATATCCAGCTGATTGCACAATCTCCCAGCTTCATTGAAACTCATATCATGTTTTACCATCAGCAGTGATGTTTGGGAGTTGAATCCACTAAATGATAAAAGTGAAAATACAATGTGACCTATGTTAAAAATCTTTCATCTAGGAAAGAAAGCTGTAAAGAATCCATGTCTATAATCTAGAAAAAATATAAATTACTAAGAAAACTCCATATGCAGTAAGGGTAACAACATACTGTAGATGAATGTGGAAATAGTGGAAATATTGAGAGAGGAAGAATTCATACCAAGCACTATGCTCTTGTAAGTTATGCTATCAGAGAACCAAGTATAGGCTGATGTTTGTAGATATATGGCATGTAGTAGTAATCCAAAACATGATACATTTACTACTAGTATGCAAATGTCTTTGAAGAAATATCCAAAAAAAAGAAACAAACCTGCAAAGTGAAATGCCAATTACCATTTTTTAATAGCTTGGTTCTTAATGTGGTGCCTACAAGTGAATAAATCTGAATTCCTTGTCTAATGCTGGAGAAGTGATCTGGTAGTCTTGGTTAGAAAGCTGAGGAATCAAAATATAGTAGTTGTAAGTAAGTCCTGGAAGTACCTCAGAACTAGGAAATTAATTTTTTCATTGTTTGTTTGCCTGGAAGGAAAAGGAGTTTTAATTTTTTTAAAGCTGTAAGACTGTCTGTTTCAGAAGATATGCCTTCTCATTAACATGAAATTTCTTCTGTGCTGTAATGAAGTGCTGGCTTCTGGCTATGTTAAACTTAATTATAATTATTTTCCTCCTAACACCTTTGTATCTGATGATTCTTGTCTTATCAAGTCAGATAGCAGATGCAGAATTAAAAGGAAAAGTGTATCTAATGTTTAATTCATGGTAATTTGTTCAATTTTTTATGATCTGAGTAAAATAACCTGTGTGAGTTCATATACTTGATTAATCTTTTTTGTCCTGGTTTAATAAATTTGTTAGAGGACATCAAATAATTACCAGGAAAACCCTAACAAACAACCAAAACAACTTAGATACAGCTTATTACCATAAATAACTTGAATTGTTAGTTCAAGCCACCAAAAAAAGAAACCCAGAATTGCATGTGACGTTGTTGAATATGCAGAATGTCCTAATTTCCCTTTATAAAATGATGTTTAAAGATACCTTTCCTGACTGTAATAGGATGAAGCAAACTCGAAACGATATTATGCTCTAGAAGCATCTTTGCAGACAATAATATGTTGCAGTTAACATTAAGGTAGCTAATAATGAATCTTATCTGACACTGTATTTTGTAGACTAACTTTAAGGCCAATGCCATTACCTCCTCTAAAATTTTATAGGAAAGTTTGCATCATTCTTATTAGCATTTGTCAGCTATGAATGACAAACTGATAGGTTGCATGGTTAGAATATAAAGAAGTCTGTACCTCTTCAAAACCAGGTCTGGGGTACTAAAGTGAAACTCAAACACACTGAAAGGTGATTGTATTTCCAGAAAGCCACAGTTTTCTACTCTTCAGTTCCTAGCAATTCTTTTGTTTTAGCCTGGCTTGGACATAATCAGAACTACAGATATGCAAAACCTCAACTTTCCTGCCAGCTCAACGGCCAATGCATTGAGTGGAAGTTGGACCTTTGGCTTTGTATCTCCTTGCTGTTCTAACACATGGCTACAACAGGGAGTAGGTGAATTCTCCCTGCTTGTAACTGAACTGTTCTTGCATTAAATGGAAGATGACAGATATTACAGAACTTTTACAACCTTTGCGCATTGGCAGCAGGTCTTGGAAATAGTTCCCTTATGAAGATGTTACTACATGAAGATTTATGAGGAGCTCATATACACGTGCCACTTCTGAGGCAGGTAATTTTGATAATCTGGATACAAATTATCTCTGGATATCTTGAGGTCTGTGACTAGTCAAGTCCACAGTTGCCAAAAAGCTGGAAACATGGTATGCAGAGCTCAGCCCTGAAGTTT